>NC_056525.1:67663640-67827865 GCF_019175285.1 Sceloporus undulatus | reverse complement strand
CTGAGACAGTGCATCTTAGAATCATAGAATAATAGAGTTGGAAGAGACCACAAGGGCCATCCAGTCCAACCCCTGCCATGCAGGAACTCTCATCATTCTGCCAAACAATAGAGCTGGTCCCCTTTTCAAGTTCATCTTTCTCACATACCCACCAACATTTGATTGATGAAAACTGGGACATGTGAAGCCAAGCAACAATAGTGTACTCAAGATAGCAAAAGTTATTAATGCAGGAGCATACACAAGCTAGGTGAGGTTGCAACAGTTTGCTTTTGCCTGAGACTACACAGAAGGGCCAGCGTGATGTAATGGTTTGAGCATTGGGCTATGACTCTGGAAACCAAGTTTCAAATCTCGGCTCAGCCATATAAACCCACTGGGTGACCTTGGGCAAGTCACACTCGCTCAGCCTCAGAAGATGGCAGTGGCAAACCCCCTCCAAAGAAATGTACCAAGAAACCACATGATAGGTTTGCCTTGAGTCGCCGTAAGTCAGAAATGACTTGAAGGTACTCAACAACCAACAACAAACACAGAAGGGCAAGATTTCATCCCCTCTTTTTTCCCACTGCTGAGTTGAAGGCAAACTGGTTTTGCACTTTTAGTTCAGTTTGCAACAAGTGATGTAAGGTATAGCTTGTGAAAAGACTTGTAAAAAGCAGCTGAAAAGTGGGGGGAAAGCGAATCAATCAGGACTGCCTTTGCCAAACTAGGACAGTTGGAGGGTATGTTTCCACATGTATGATCGTTGTTCCATAAGTATTAAGCAATATTCACCTCCCTTTTTGCAGCTGTGGACTTGCTTGACAAAATGTTGCAGCTGGATGTGGAGAAGCGTCTTACAGCCACACAAGCTCTTGCTCATCCATATTTTGAACCATTTAGAGATGTTGAGGAGGAGACAGAGGCACAGCATTCCTATGATGACTCCATAGGGGCGGAAAAACTTTCAATCAATGAATGGAGAAGTAAGTTTCACTTGATAACTTTGCATAAAAACTTGGAGCCTTACTACACATGACTTTTAAGCCACTATTACAACCACAAAATTGCGCATTTGGCAATACTTATTGCACAATATCACCTCCAACCCATAACTGATGTGTCTCTGAAGCATGGTTAGGGCATCCCTTTACATTGATGGGGAAACTATCAATAAGCGCCCAATCATGCTGTGGTCTCATTAGTCTTTGGGTGCGAAATGTCGCTGCTGCAGTAGTTCCAATATTAGCAGTCACATGAAGTCAGCTTCTCCTCCTCTCTCCCGCCCTCCCTCCCCATTGTTATTCCCAAGCAGGCTGATTTTCTTTATTTTTAATAATAATAATAATAATAATAATAATAATAATAATAATAATATTTATTTGTATACCGCCCTCTGGCAAACCAATCCAGGCGGTTAACAACAGTAAAATATAAAATATGACAATTAAAAACACTTTATCCCTCCCCCCCTTAAGACAGTATTAAACAGTATAACATATTAAAAACACAATATCAAGCATAAAAACAGCAGTTAAAACTAAAACCCTGATATCCCTCTGTTGATCCTCAACCATCACTAAGATGGGGCCACGGGAGGAATGAGGGAATCAGGGAACCTGGGAGCCTGGGCTGGGATGGTTAATCTGGAAAGGCCTGCCGGAAGAGATCCGTCTTGACCGCTTTTTTAAAGCTGTCTAATGATGTTATCTGACGGATCTCATCCGGCAGGTCGTTCCAGAGTTTGGGGGCGACAGCAGAGAACGCCCTCTGGGAGGTTGCCGCAAGCCTAGATTTTAGAGGCTGCAGTAAGTTCCTCCCAGAGGACCGGAGAGCGCGGGGAGGATTGTATGGGAGGAGGCGGTCCCTGAGATAGCTTGGACCCAAGCCATTTAGGGCTTTAAAGGTGATAACCAACACCTTGTACTGGGCCCGGAAGCTGATAGGCAGCCAGTGGAGGGACCTCAAAACCGGAGTAATGTGGTTTTAACTTAAATTGTTATGGCATAACTCCAGAACTGCATCAACAAGTAAAATTAAAATTAAAAAAACCTTGAAAGACATGCTGGATAAGGCATAGGGCAGAGAAGCAGGGCTAAGGGGGAGTGCAGAAGAGAGTGTGGGATGAGAGAAATAGCCACAGTCACGTGACTGCAGAGATGTATGATAATGGCTGCTCTCAAACCGGTATGTGTTCGTTTTCATTAATTAACATGATAGTGGCTAGAATGAGTTTTTTGAGGTAATGTCCTTGCTTTCAGACTTGAAAACCTTAGATAAAGTGCACAGCCAAAACTGCAGGTTAAAGTTAGCCCCTTGCTATATAGTCTATGAAGACACCTGATGGACTTCTCAATTTCTAAAATCATAACCATTAAAAAAGCTTTTAATTCTTTAGGCAAGTAGAACCACAAGATTTTTTCTATGTAGCCTCATATCAGGATAGGGTTGCCATAACTGTCAACCTCCAAACCAGGACAATTGTAGGACAAATATAGGACAAAATTTAGTCCCAAATGTAGGACATATTTTTTAAATGGAGGACATGCAAACAACTAAAAATATTAATAATTTTAAAAAGCATTAATATAAACTCATGTTTTTAGGCATGCTCAAAATGGAGGACATTTTGGCATTATTCCTAGGCAGATGGCAGAAATATACTTCCCCTTCTGGCCAAACACCCCCCCCATTCCAAAACACACACGACAGCACATTTGGGCATTTAACATGGCTTTATTTAACATGGTCTCTTGCATATTTCAGAGGCTTATTGCATAACTAAACCTTTTGGGTTTAACGCTTAACATAGTTTAACATGGCTATGCATATTTAACATGTCCAGGTGGTTTAACAAGAAGTGCATTTGCCTCGGTTTCAGGTTTCTTATACCAACTGTACTTCTCAGAAGTGTATATTTGGTCAAGGTACTTCGATTTTTCTTCACTGCTCAGGAGTTTGTAAAAAGCAGAGCATCTTACATTGGCCATGCCTCAGAGGCTGGCTGATATCAATATCATCATCATCACCTTCACTGTCAAAACAAGGCAGACTTGTTAGCATTAAAAGCACAAAAATACACAAAAAACACACTTTGGATGGTCACACTCTCTCACCTTCAGAAAGAGTGGGCCCATGTCTCAGAGGCTTGCTGATACCAATATCATCATCACCATCATCATTGTCACAACTAGGCAGACTTGTTAGCATTAAAAGCACAAAAAATACACAAAAAACACACTTTGGGAAAAAAACAGGAAATGGCCACCCACCTCCACCTCCACCTCCTCCTCCTCAGTGCCATGTGGTGTCAAAAAAGGGCCCTTTCCCTTCCTACTGGTCCATAGGCCTACCCTTGGTCCTCCTCCTCCTCTGCCTCCACCCCTCCTCCTTCTCAGAAGCTTCTCCTCCTCCACCTCCTCCTCCTCAGAAGCTTCGCCTCCTCCTTGAGGCTGGCCAGTGGCAGATTGGGGCTGGAAACAGACCTGCCCCCGCTGTTCTGCCATTGGCCAGCCAGCCTCAAGGGGACAAGCTCCTTTTTAAGCCCAGTGCACAAGCAGGGCAAGTGCGAGTTTCCACCGGCCACGGCCCAGGCAACTGCCACAGGTGGCGTGGCCCGGTGAAGGTGGAGGAGGAAGAGAAGGAGGATGGCCGGCTGCCTGTGTTAGTGGCCGTGGTGATGGCTGCATGAGTGGGCCCGGCCCATGGGCCGGGCCCAAACCCAGGAATTGATGGCAACTGGAACGGGACCATCCCAGTACCGCCAAAAACGGGACAGTCCCGGTTGCTGGTGGGATATGGCATCCCTATATCAGGACAGGAGAAACAGCAAACTGCATCTTCACATTTCCAAGAGATAGCATTCAGCTCATTCATCCTCCCCTCGTTCTAGATCTTGGTATCATGTGAGGAAGTAGCTTAGCTTGTGAGGGAAATGATCCTTGGGCTGTCCAAAGGATGCAGTGAAATTCTAGATTCTAAATTATTGTCGGTTGACTGGCAGTTTTCTAGGATCAAAGCAGTGTGTGTCTCTGCCTGTGTTGGGTTGCATGTGGGATGCTCTGTATGTGATATGTAGGCCAGTGAAAGATGGTGCAATTTAATCATTCTGGCAATTAAAGTGAAGTTTTGAAGAGGCAGGTGTCTATTCTTAGCTGTTGTCTGCATACCTTACAAATGAATGCAAGAAAGCAGCCATTGCAAATTACTCAACTTTCATTAGTTCCATGTCTGGCTGTGTGGGCCAGTAGGTGAACCACTCCCAGATGTCTAGACTGCAGGCTGTGCTAAAACAAGACTCCTTGGTCCTGAAATAAGAACTGCCTGGATAAAGTGAGACCAAAATTATTGTTGCGGAATGGCAGCCAAAGTTCTCTTTCCCATTGCCTTGCACTACTTTGGCCCTCTCATACTTCAGAATCCCTTTCCTCTTTGTATGTAGCCTTATCAAGCTTTCCTTTTTCATCCCATAGGCCAGTGGGCAGAATTGTTTGGCCCGCCAGGTGTGGCTGGGCTGCAGCTCCCAGAATGCCTAACCATTGGCTATGCTGGCTACAGCTACTGAGACTTGCAGTGCAGCAACTTCTGAAGGACTGCATGATTGCTGTCTCTTTTCCACCAGATGAAATTTATTTCAAACTGTTAATAAACTTGTCCTAGACATGTTAGATTGTGGTCGCAATGGATTTGCTATGCAAAATATGCCCAACTTCCTTTAGACTATATGTACATGTCTTTCATTATATTTGTAGCTCTTCTCTTAACCGTTCTTTGTGACTTTCTCAAATATTTTCAAATTCATAAAAATATTTCCCCTGACCTTCAGGAAGAAGAATGATTGCACAGATGCATCATGCTCAAGATTTCTGATAGTGTTACATATCAGTATCATTTATTCATCTGAGTTTTTGTTGTATCACTTTTTCTTAAGCATCATTTTCATGTTTATATGTGTAATGTACTATTTAAAAAAAGTCAAAGCATTCACTACTTATAGAACAAAAATGCACTCATACCTTTTCATTCTCTTTCAAGGACATATTTACAATGAAATACTATCATTCAGCCCAATCGCAAGGAAAGACTCCAAGAGGAGGAGTGGTATGACACTGTAAACTGATGCTGGACCAACTTTTCCATGATGTAACAAATACCAGTGTTTTGACTTCAACAAGGCTTAAATAGTAATCAGTATGAAAAGGTCTGTATACTGTATGTAGAATAAAAGGACACTGAGTATATAGGATGTTTAGCCTTAGTATGAAGGCTGGAGCTGGAAAAGTAACATCTTTCAGTGCCAAAAATGGATATGCTTCTTATTAAAGCTCTTTATGATAGACTAGCCTCCATGGGGTTTTTTTTTGGGAGGGGGTTACCTTTTCTTATGTATTGGTTTAAAAATCTACAATGCTTTTAAGTTATAGCTTCTGGAGTATTTCTCTGCCTCCTCCAGATCAGCAGCTTTGTATCCTAATATGAACAAAACAGATTCCAGCCAATGTAAAATAAAGCAAACGTTTATATACGAAAGCAACAGTTTTGTGTACCTAGTAAAGCAGGGCATATCCTTCAACATTTCAGAGATGAAAATTTGGACACATGATCAACATCAGAGTGTGGTCCAAAGGATGTGGCCAGGTAAGACAAGGAAAGCTATAAATGAGGAAGATCACACAAAACTGCCAGGAATTCCAGAATTTACTGAGTTTAGAAAAGCCTGGAAAGAAAAACAAACAAACCTCAAATCAATAAACAAACATACTCTGCACCTGCATACATGTACACAGTATGGTTAACAATATAATAATATATATTACATTATTCTAAAGCCAACACTGCTTTATCAGACCTGCCTCAAATCACAGCTTTCTCTCAGATCCACTGTATGAGCTTTGTGTTCATATCCACCCACTTCTGCCCAATGCACATTACAGATCAGGTGAAATCCTAGTTTCCCAGTAGCACTTTAGCTGCCATGGCTCCATCCTATGGAATCATGGGAATTGTAGTTTTGTGAGACACTTAAAATGCTCTGCCAATGAGGTCTTAGTGCCTCCCCAAACTACTGTACAAATCCACAGGATGCAGCCATAGCCAAGTGGTGTCAAAGAGCTAAAATGATATCATATGAAAGAGACTATAGTTCTGCTATAATTGCATACTCTCATGGTCCTTGTCACTAACGTAACATCGCAATTTTTAAAGCATATGTTCACTAACATAACATAGGATGCTACTCCAGTGTACCACTTAAGCAGTGTTATTCAACATGCAGAATTTGGCTAACCCAGATATACTGTAGATGTTATCATGGCAGGCAAAGATGGGACAATTAAATCCCATCACTGTATTGACAGGACCAAGAGAGCTGTCTGAATTGGTATGAAAACCCAAAAGATGTGAGAAGCAGATATCAAGGCCGCAAGAGTAATAGGCCTTAGGGTAGAGATTAAAAACAACAACAGCTACCTGCACAGGCAAAGAGCGGATGGCCCTTTACAGCAGAACTGGAAAACATACAGCCCATAGGCTACTTATGGCCTCAAGGCTATTTTTGTGGATCCTGGCCACAAAACCATACCATTAAATATGGCCTCTTCTATTTTCTTGTTAAGCACATTCAATCTGACTCAGACTTATGGTGACCCTATTATAGGGTTTTCTTGGCAAGGACTATTCAGAGGAGCTTTGCAACTGCTTTCATTTAAGGTTGAGAGAATATGACTTGCACAAGTTCATCCAGAGAAGTTCCATGGCTGAGTGGAGATTTGAACCCTGGTCCTATACCATGCTGGTTCACTCCAAGCTGCTACCCATGGCTACCAAGAGCTAACACCTCCCCCCCCCCCCCAATACATTTTCAAGGTGTTTGTTTGTTTGTTTAGTACAACCTGGTAGCAAATTGAGAAATGGCCTATAAAACAATAATTTGTTGCTTGCTTCATTGCCTTTTTATAGTTTGCTGCTGAGATTTGACAACAAGGCATTTGGCTCATAGGCCATGATTGGTCCTCAGACCCAGTGAAATTGCCTATCCCTGCTCTGTGAATACCCATATGGTTAGCTTAGCAATTATGCCAAATGAGCATTTAAAATGATAGAAGAAGGAGCAATGTGATGGAATGAGATAACATCCATAAAATGTAACTTTCTCAAGATTTATTGTATATAAAAAATAAAATGCCCCTCCCTTAGTTGTGATACTTTGCCCTATTATAACCAGTTCACAAACTCTCCTTTTTGAAACCTTTTAACATTTCCCCACCTTTGGTTAACTTTAAGAATAATCTGTGAAATGTATACAATGTGATAGTTTTTGGTGGGTGTTTTGGGCTATATGGCTATGTTCTGGAAGAGTTTATCTACGCCATTTTGCCAGCATCTCTGACTTATACAATGTGACTTTTTTTTTTTAAAAAAAGTCCTTTTTTAAAGGAGGGAAATCGGAAATAAAATGACAACAGTGAGCACAACAACCATTAATAAGTTCCAAAAGAAAACAGGATACTTCATAGTTCTTCCATAGTTCTTCAAACCTGAAAATGGGCCTCTGACCCAAGTATTGAACTGCACCAATTACATAGGCTTGTTACAGACAGCCAAAATAAAGCTGCTTCGAGTCACAGTGGAGGTATGGTGTTTCAATGATGCATGTGTCCTAAAAGTCCAGAAGCCACACCAAAGCCACGCTCCAGTCTGGAGCATGGCTTTGGTGCAACTTCTGGACTCTTAGGACGCATGCATCATTGAAACACCATACCTCCACTGTGACTCAAAGCAGCTTTATTTTGGCTGTCTATAACAGGCCATAGACTGACACACAGCTCTTCTACCCCAGGGATGGCCCCTGGACACAAAGACTGAGTTGCAACAATAATCATGTTTCCACACTTGCCGGATGACCTTAAAAATACCACAACAAACTATATGATGATAGTTTTGTGGCATACTGGCCAGGAGTTGCTTCTGCCAGAATCGAAACACACACAGAATGGTATTTCTGACATAGAACCCTTGCACCTCAACCTCAGTAGACATTAAGATTGCAGTTGATACATTAATTCAAACATTCTTTGCTTTTTCACAAAATACCACCCTAAAGAATTGAAACTCAAGACCTGATCATTTTCCAGTTTAACAGTAAAAAGTTGCATCTCATCTGCAAACAAATATGTATATATTCTCTCTGAAACACAGCTTCGGTACATACACTTTGTACTACTTTTGCCTTTAGGGTTCTAAAATTTATTCCATTTATATTTTCATTTCTGTTACATTTCATACGCATCATCATATACAATTGTGATACCCCCCCCCCCCCCGGTTTAAGACAAACACTGGAATTTTCACCATTCCTCCTGGATATTCAGAAACAAAGTCCGGCTGTTGGTGAAATTTAAATGCCATGGCATTAATCAGGCATATTCCTAGATGATTAATATGATGGCTACTTCATTCTATGTTATTGGTCTCTGGCTCAGATAAATTGGAAGGCAGTTTTAAAAACTGGTCTATAGCAGGGGTCATCTTTTCTGAAGTGGCAGTCAGTCATAGCACAAGTGGGTTTGCCATGTGCACAGATTATAGGTAACTTGTAACACAGCTATAAACAAAAAGAGTAAAAAAGAACAACTAAATGATGATGAAACTTTCTTATTCAACTAGCTAATATACACGATGATCCAAACATGATGGTTTGAGCATTGGACTAGGATTCCGGAGACCAGGATTTGAATCCCTGCTAAGATAAACAAACCCACTGGGTGACCTTGGGCAAATCATACTCTTTCAGCCAAGGCGAACCCCCCTCTGAACAAATAGTGATAAGAAAAACCTTGTGATAAGCTTGCCTCAAAGTCTCCATAAATAAGAAAGGCACACTGAAGGCACACAATGAGAATGAGAGTTGCAGCTTGAGTTGGTCTTGGAAATGAATGAGTAGCCAATTAATTTCTTTTAAACTAGACAAAGCTTTGTGCCTGCATGGCCCTTTTTTGTCCTTTACCCTGACTTTTTTGACTTCTGGAGCCTGTGATATCTGAACAAGGAATGTGTCATTTAATCACTTACAAATCTGGATATTAAACTAGGATATCTGCCATCACAATTGTCACAAGATGGAGTATTTCTACACAAAACAAGACATTAGTTTCTCTGAACAAGGCCTAGATCCAAAACACATTGCAGAAGTCATCCAATTTGAGACCACTTTATCTGCCCTGGCTCAGTGCTAGAGAATCCTGGGAATCATAGTTTATTGTGGCACCAGAGCTCTCTGACAGAAAAGACTAAACGTCTCACAAACAGTTCCCAGAATTCCCTACCATTGAGCCAAGTCAGTTAAAATCATCTCAAACTGGATTATTTCTGCAGTGTGTTTTGGACCCTTGACTATAAATTCTGTCCCTGATCCAATTTTCAATGAGTATCTTTTTGTGTGTGAAAAACTGAGGAGTAATCCATCATCTGTAGTGCTAGTCTAGTGACAGGTTGACTCTCCTACATGGTATTTGTGAAAAGCATTTACTACACCACAATCCAAGAGAGAAAATGACTAGCTGGGATATGTCCAGAGAAGACTGACCAAAATGGTAAAAGGTCATGTCCTATGAGGAGCAGCTTTGGGAGCTGGGTTTGTTTAGCTTGGAAAAGAGAAAGTTAAGAAGGGACATGACAGCCATGTTTCTCATAGTGAGGATGGAGCAAACTTGTTTTCTGCTGCTCCAGAGACTAGGGCCTCATTCACACTATGGAAATAACTGGGTGTGAACTTCCTGACAGCATGAGCTGTTCAAACAGTGGAACCCACTGCCCTGGAGTGTAGTGAAGTCTCTTTCTTTGGAGGTTCTTAAACAGGGGCTGGCTGTCCATCTGTCAGGAGTGTTTTGTGTATTCCTGCATGGCAGGGATTGGACTGGATGGCTCTTGTGGTCTCTGCCAACTCTGATTCTATACAGTACTTCATATGGCATTTCTTGGTGGGGAAGGGGGACAGGAGTCAAATTCTCTCCAGAAAATGTATTCAGATCATAAATCTCCACCGAATCTATTTTCATACAGCTGGAATCAAGGCTAAAAGTTCCAATTCAGGCGTGGTCTCCAAAGCAGGCATGTGATGCTTTAACATTACAAATTACCTTTAAAATAAATGAGGACTATGTGATATGTAGAATGTAGTTTTCTACAAAATCCAGAAAACACAAATGCTGTATAACACCACTATTTAGCAGTGCAAGAAGTTCACAAGACAAAATATTCATACACATTCTTAACAAAAAGAAAGAGAAAGGCATGGAGAAATATATTTTGAGAAAAGTTGTTTGCAGAAGAACCTGCACTATTTCTGCATAGAGGCTATTTGAACCTTAGTAAATATATATATATTTCTTCCGCGTTATTTCTGCTTTTTCTCGCCTTTAAAAATAGGAGGAACTATGTTGGGAAAGGAGATGGTGAAAAGTTGGCCTTGGAAATCTAACTAAAAAGAGCTTCTGTCAAGGCTGTTATAATCTAAAGTCATGTTTTGACAATAAAGGGCAACTATTACACTTGGTGTAACTAATGCATCTTTCTGAGGTACATCAGGCCTCATCTCTTAGCAGTGTGACTCTTTTTACTTTAGGCCTCAATGATCCTGTCAGGGTTGTTTTTTTTAATCATGCTCCATTTATGATTCTCATTAAGGCTGCTGATTTCCCTGGAAAAGGCAGAGTCCAAAATTCTTACAGAGTTCATAACAGGAAGACATTTAATATGCCCAGCTTTACCTGACATACGAAGATGGAAGCAGCACCTGTCTGGAGCTCTGTATTAAGAGCTGAGTGACATAGAAAGTGAAGTTTCCTCCAGAATTTAGATGTGGTAACAGCAACCACTGAATCAGAAAAGCTGCAGATTACTTCAGTCATTAAAATACTAAGTGGACAGGCACCTATTTTCTTGTCATAAACCTGGCAGGACTCCTGATCTCTTACAAGGAACTCAGCAGCTCCTTTACTTTATGTATTACAAGACTGGAAATATTTTGCACTGAGACTGGCTCTTGCAATGCTTTCACACCCACTGGATGGTTCCTATGCCTTCCCCACTAGGCATTTCATAGGTTCCTACAACGCTACTCATAGTGGTGCTCCATGGACCACTTCTGATCCTGAGTTTCCAGGAAAGAAAGAACATTATAGCCAATGGCACAAATAGGGTGCTGGTCGATGGAATATTGAGAGAAAAGCCCCATCAGTCGTGTTCTGCAACACAGTTACCAACTTTTAAAGTTTTACCAAGTTTAAACTGCTTGTGCAAGACTGTTTTGAGGCTGACTACTAACATGAGGGCACAATTCCATTAAACAAAAAACTCAATATTGGCTAGTGCTGCCCTATTCCATTATGTGGAAATATACTTGGTTAGAGTTAGAAAACTGCAACGAGAAAACCATGTTATGTCCATGTGAAAGTACCTTTATTTTGCTTTCAAGGGTCAACACCAAGGATCTTATCTTCCCATATTTTACAATACAGAATATAGTTTATTTTAGCTTTTTAAAAATAATGTTGCTGCACTGGAAACTTTCTACTGTATATTTATATATCACAGGATATGAAAAAGCAGAAAGCCATTATGGGGTAGTGGTTTCAGTGTTGGACCATAACTTGGGAGACCAGGGTTCGATTCCTGGCTCTGTTATACTTTCCACTGGGTGACCTTGGGCAAGTCACATGCTCTCAGCCTCAGAGGAAGGCAATGGCAAAACTCTTCTAACAAATCTTGCCAATAAATCGGGAACAACTTGAAGGCACACAACAACAACAATAAAAAACACAACTTATTCTGAAAGGTTACAAAACATAGTACTGTACCAGCAGAGAAAAACTAACTACATATAAATCTGGATGCAATTTTGTGTACATATACTGACCATAATTGCACGAATACTTGAAGTGTTTGCCCATGATGTTCCTGCTGAGCCCCCCTCCCCACTCCAATATACACAAATCAATCCAGTCCTATATACTCCAAGATCCTATCACTGTTTCTGCAAAAGTTTTTACGTGTAATTTACTTTGGATGCTCTGCCAGAAATTGAGTGGATGAATTTTAGGAACCAATTTGAGGCAAATGGGACAGAATGTGCCAAGTGTAAATGAACCTCCCAGCCTGCAGGGCTAAACAAATTCTTGATATTGCTATCTTCAAATACCAAAACTCAGAGCTTTATCATTTTTTAAAATGAGCAGTTCATCTCCACTTTCAGGTAATTTAACTTTTTCCAAAAGTCTCACAGAATCAAGTTTTTAACTACCACCTTATGGCTGCTATATGTAATTGTGAAATAAACTTCTTAGTACAGCCAATTAACTGAAATGAAGTGTCTTTGCTACCTTTGCATACATCTATCATTTGGGAAGTACAAGCCCCAAGCACTTTACCCACAGATATTTTGAGAAAGACATCAACAAAGCAGTATCTCTACTGCCCTTTAGTATAAAGGTACGAGAATCCATATGAAGCCTTATATCTTTATCAGGGAAGTGCCACTGATCATATTACTCAATATTGTATACTAAAGGACAAAGTTATAACCTTTCCATCTGCTTTTCATGTAATATGTATTATTAGGTTTTCTTATTGCCTCTTCTGAAAAAAAAAATCTCATTAAACTGCTAACATTGACAAACCATAATGTCTCCTGAATGTATTGAAACTTCTTGGAATTAGGTTATCTCAAGGTCTGCAAGGGATTTCATTTACATTCTACTTAGCAGAAGCCAGCTCATGTGGGACAGGTCTTGACATGCTTGCACAGCAGCTACTCCTGTTCGTTGTTTAGCCCTTTGCTTATGTGCCTTCAAGCCACCTGTCCATTTGAGGTGACCCCATGCATTTCATAGGGTTTTCTTAGGCAAGCAACACTCAATATGTGGTTTTGCCAGTTCCTTCCTCTGAAATATAGCCAACAGCATTTGTTATTCATTGGTGGTCTCCCATCTAAGTACTAACCAGGACTGACCCTACATAGCTTTAAATATTAGATGGGATCTGGTGCTTTCAGAGTATTTAGGCAGCTGCTTAGCAAACCAGAAATAGGTTGTAATCTGAAAATAATAGTGTGACATGATCAGGCATTATTTTGAGGACACAACTCAAGCCAGCCCATTTTCTGAACACCACTATTTATCCCCTATTTGGTAAGTGTGTGATGTGTGTGGCTTGTTTACTGCCAGAGTAGCAAAGGGAGACAAAGATGTCCGCTATGTTTGTAAGGCCAGACTGTAATGGTTAAGAGCTGAAATGGAAAACCTACACAGGAGGGCAGGGAACCGTCTAATTGAAAAGATTGTATGTACAGCGCTTCATAAAGGTTAATAATAAATAATATGAGCTTTTACCTGAACTGACACAGATTATGACACAAGTTCATCACTTCATGTTTGAGTTGGCCAATTTCATACAAGATTGCCAATGACTCTCATGACTCCATGCCAATGTATAGCTCATACCCCAAAACCCATTATTTGCAGGCCACAAACACTTAATGCATGTGCCTGCAGAGACACTCACACTAGATTCAGAGATATAGCTGTGTTAGTCTAGATAGAATATCAGTATGGAAAGGGATCCTGTAGCACCTTTGAGAGTAACTGCAAATGAAATTGTAGCATAGACTTGCTACACCTTCCTTCAGTTGGTCTCAAAGATGCTACAAGAACTTTTTGTGTGTGTTGTGTACTGGTGATCCCAAGTTGAACATACCATGGGGTCTTCGTAGCAAGCTTCTTCATGGGGGAGGGGGTGCCACTGCCATCCGGCTGAGAGCATGTGACTTGGCCAAAATCACCCAGTGAGTTTTCATGGCTGAGCGGGCATTCAAACCCTGCTTTCCAGAATCTTAGTCCAACACTCAAATCACTTTCCACACATGCTAAAAGGCTTAACATGGGACAAATCATCATAGACTTCTACAAAGATTACATACAGGAGGGAGATCAAGGCCTCAAGTTCAGGGTGACCAGACATCCTCCTTTTCCAGGACCTATCCTCCATTTCAGCCTTCTGTCCAGTTGTTCCAAAATCTCCTCCATTTTGTTCCATTTTTAGAAGTATGTGTTTTGAGCTTTTCCTTTGCCCTCCCATTTTTTTAAGCCCCTCCATTTTGTGGTGAGGAAGACCTCTGGTCACCTTGAGGGTAAGCCATAAACCCATTGCTGTGCCTTTTGTCCCAAATGAGACAATTGTGTGTGGGTGGGGTGCCCCTTTCTTCCCATCTCAGGATGATCTTCTAAGCAGGACCCAGTCATAGAGTTGGAAGAGACCTCAAGGGGTATTCAGTCCACCTCCTTGGCATGCAAGAATATGCAATTAAAGCACCTCCGATAGATGGACATCCAGCCTGTTTGAAAACCTTCAAAGATTGAAAACACATTGCAGAAGCAATCCAGTTTAAGACCACTAAGTCCCCTGGCTCAGTGCTAGGGACTTCTTGGAACTGTAGTTCATTGTGGCATGAGAGCTCTCTGATAGAGAAGGCTAACAGTCTCACAAAACGCAGAGATCTTGTAGCACTTTTGAGATTAACTGAAATAAATTGGCAGCATGAGCTTTTGTAGACTTCAGTCTACTTCCTCAGATACATTTGGTGGAGTGGAAGCCAGGCAAGGACATATATATGACACTGGTTTGTGAGGATGTCAATTCAAATTACAAATCCTTTGTGTATGGAAATGAAGTTGCAGATCCAGTTTTAACGGTCTTGTGCATAAAGGCATAGGAAACTGGTCTTTTGTGAAAGGAATGAAGGGCAGATTCAGTTTTGTAAAGGGACTAGCCTGTGCTGAGGGGTATAGATGAACATAGGGCAAAACAAGTGAGTAGAGATATCTTGTAGCACCTTTGAGACTTAACCGAAAGGAAAAGTTTGCAGCATGAACTTTCCTAAAGTCTACTTCCTCAGATTCCTAGTTTAGGAAAGCTCATGCTGCCAACTTCTTTTAGTTAAGTCTCAAAGGTCCTACAAGATCTCTCTGCATACTGATTCTACAGACTAAGGTTCAAAACACACTGCAGAAATAATCCAGTTTTGAGACTGCTTTAACTGCCTTGGCCCAATGCTAGGGAATTCTGGGAACTGTAGTTTTGTGAGACATTTAGCTTTCTCTGTCAGACAGCTCTGGTGCCACAATAAATGACAATCCCCAGGATGCCCTAGCACTGACCCAGGGCAGTTAAGTGATCTCAAACTGGATTGTTTCTGCAGTGTGTTTTGGACCAAAGAAGGTGAGTCCATCACACTTAGACGGTGTCCTAATGTGGAAGAATTCAAAGAGATAGCTGTGTTAGTCTGTAGAATCAGTATGAGAGATCTTGTAGCACCTTTGAAAGAAGTTGGCAGCATGAGTTTTCATAGACTTCACTCTACTTCCTCAGATGCATTTGGTGGAGTGGAAGCCAGGCACAGATATATATATATATATATATATATATATATATATATATATATATATATGCCATTGGTGTGAGAATGTCAACTCAATGTGAAACTGAAGGCTTTCATGGCTGGCATTCATAGTTTTTTTGTGGGTTTTTCAAACTATGTGGCTATGTTCTAGAAGAAAAATGCATCTGAGCAATTTATTCCACTAAATGCATCTAAGGAAGTAGACTGAAGTCTAGCAAAGCTCATGCTGCCCATTTTCTTTCTTTCAGTGAGTCTCCAAGGTGCTACAAGACCTCTCTATGTACTGATTCTACAGACGAAGACAGCTATGTCTTTGAATTCTTCCACAGTGGGACATTCTCCCCTCTGAGAGAAGGGGGCTCACCTTCTTTGGTCCGAACCACTGCAGAAACATTCCAGTTTCCACTCCATTAAGTGCATCTGAGGAAGTACATTGAAGTCTAGGATTTTGAAATTGAACTGATATTCTCATATACCAATGGCACATATATCTGTCCCTGTTTTCCACTCCACTTAATGCATCTGAAGAAGACTGAAGTCTAGGATTTTGAACTTGAATTGACATTCTCACATACCAATGGTATCTATATCTATATCTATATCTGTCCCTGGTTTCCACTCAACTAAATGCATCTGAGGAAGTAGTCTGAAGCCTAGGAAAGCTCAGGCTGCCCCTTTTTCTTTCTTCCAGTGAGTCTCAAAGGTGCTACACGACCTCTCTCTCTCTGTAGCCTCTGTGGGAGCGCTCTTAACTAGTGTCCAGCCACTAGGCCCCCTCTCCTTTCTCTGGCCAGGGCTAAGGTCAGCCCCCAGTCCCCTGCTTGGGGAGTATCCACCGACGGGCCTCCTCCTGAGCCTCTCTCTCCACTCCAGCCCCCTTCGAGCGACCATTGCCCCCCAGGCCTCCAGGAAGACTTGTGTCCAGGGAGGGAGGAGTGACTGGAAGGGAAAGAGGCAGCAGGAGAAGCAGAAGCAGCCCCTTCCCTCGCCGCCGCCGCCGCCTCCTTCTTCTCCCCCTCCTTCCCTTTCCCTCTCTCTGCCTCTCTTCCCTTCCATCGTTTGGCCACCATTTTGCCTTCCTTCCTTCCTTCCCTCGCTCCCTCCCTCGCCGAAAACGGAGTGGGCTGGGAGCCTTGGCGGCGGCGGGGATGAGGGGGCGGCGCTGAGGCGGCTACTGAGCGGGCTGAGCCGACATCTTGTCCCCCCTCCCCCCGGCCACCGAGCCAGCCCCGCCGCCCCGAGGAAGAACCCGCGCCGCCGCCGCCGTGGAGCGCCAGGAAGCGGCCCAGGCAAGTACAGCCCTCCTCGCCTTCTCCTCCTTTCCTCCCTCTTTCCCTCGGACATGGCCCCGGGGTCGTGGGAAGGTGGCCGGGCTGGGCAGGAAGGGCTTAGGGACGGGACTGTGTTAACCCGGCGCTCTTCGAGCTCCCAGGCCGCGCTCCTTCAAGGCGCCTCGAGACGGAGGCAAATAAAAAAGGGAGCCTAAATGAAGGACGGCGAGACCGAGCTCCGCCATCTTGTCTCCCCCTCTCATCCCCGGGAGCCCTTGGCCACGCCCACCTTCTTCGCCCCCATTGGCCCAGCCCTCCAGGCGTCCCGCCTCTCCTCCCTCGCGCTGGCGGTGATGGACGGCTCCTTCGCCCAATAGGGAGAGGGGAAGGGTTGAACACTGGTTGCCTCTTTTTTTACCTGCCGTGTAATTAATTTAGTCGAGGGATGGCTCCCTCCGTGTTGAGGAGGGGGCTGCGTTGTTGTTGATGTTGGGGAAATGTAGGCCCTAGGCCTGCTTTTGCTTTAGGGAAAGTGGGGCTGCTCAAGTCCCTCAGGCCTGGTCACGTGACGAGGGCCTGAAGCCTGACATTCTGTGGAGAGGCCTAGTTTGTTTTTTGCTTCCCTCTCTTAATCTTCGTTGAGGAAATAGTCGGGTCTGGCACCAGTTTAAGCGCCCTGGCTCAGTGCTGTGGAATTCTGGGAATGGTAGTTGGTTGTGGCACGCCACAAAACCAACTACCATTCCCAGAATTCCACAGCACTGAGCCAGGGCGCTTAAACTGGTGCCAGACCTGACTATTTCTACAGTGTGGATGCAGTATATCCTGGAGACTCCCATGCCGTCGTCAACCCTCGAAATAAAGGCTTGCAACGCCCAGCTCAGGCCCCAATGTTTACCACAAAAGTTGACATAAGAAACACAAAACTGCTGCCCACAATCTGAGGCTTTTTTGGCAGAGAGGGAGGTCACTTGTTCTGGCCTGACCCCTGGCATAGACACAGATCACACTGGATCAGGGTCCATAGTGATAGGAATATCATGGCTTGGAAATTCTTAACTTTTCTGCTCAGTTGCATATCTTTACTCTTCTTCAGTAGTTTTTCTAGTTCTTTCATAGCTGCCCCTGTCATTCCCAATCTTCTTATTTCCTAACTGAAGTCAACTTGTCTATATTTGTTTCTAAGTATGGGAATTCTTTATGTTGATTTCCTCATTGTCTAGATTGAATTTTTGTATCTCTACTGTGGTCATAATTTTTGTTTTGTTTATGTTCAGCACTAATTCTGTCTTTGCGCACTTTCATCCTTGACCTTATTAGCCGTTCCAAGTCTGTGATGCTTTCTGTCATCATTATGGTATCATAAGGCAACACTATTATGGGGTTTTCTTGGCAAGATTTGTTCAGGGGATGTTTTTGCTATTGCCTTCCCCTGAAGCTGAGAGAGTGCAACTTACTCAAGGTAACTCAGTGGGTTTTGAGGCTGAGCCAGGAATCCAACTCTGGTCTCCAGAGCTGTAGTTCAACGTTCAAACTACCAAAGTTTACAGCACCACAAAGAAAGCATAATGCATCTACTGTTTGTAGCATCGTTTTCATGTGGCAGGTTTCTGTCCTCACATTGTAGAATTAATGTCATCTAACTGAATGCACACAAGAGGTTGACAGCCAAAGCACTGAGTGGCTCAGTCAAATCATTTTGAAATTCAGCTCAGTGTTTCTTGCCTTGGTGCTGATTTCCCTTTGAGACTGCTTTAGCAACCCTGGCTAGGGAATTCTGGGAACTGTAGTTTTGTGAGATATTTAACCTCTTTCAGAGAGAGCTCTGGTGCCACAACAAACTAAAATTCCCAGGATTCCCTAGCACTGCGCCAGGGCATTTAAAGGGGTTTCAAACTGGATTATTTCTGCAGTACGTTTTGGACTTTAGTCATAATGCTGAAAAATAAAGCAGAAGTTTCAACTAGCGGATTTCTCCTGTCAGGGTTAATAAATAAAATCTGTGTAGTAGCCATACAGAAAGCACTTTCTTCCTGCTGAGACAGTAGAGCCCTTCTTTCTCAAGTCCTGCTTTCTCTTTGACCCATTTTCTTGAGTCCATGGTCTTTGGACTACCCATTATTTCACTATTTCATCAGGTCCCTGCTTTGTCCAATTTCCTGTCTCCCTTCTGATCTTAATTAAGCATTGTAAAAAAATTTCGGAGTTC
Organism: Sceloporus undulatus; assembly: GCF_019175285.1. Lineage (NCBI taxonomy): Eukaryota > Metazoa > Chordata > Lepidosauria > Squamata > Phrynosomatidae > Sceloporus > Sceloporus undulatus. Next base: position 67,808,952 of record NC_056525.1, on the reverse strand, counting down.
ACCTCTCAAATTATCTGTGTCTTAGCAAAATTTATCAACTTCTGTCCTTTTTGTCAAGCCTCTTTCTCCAGAATTGTCTAACTGAACTTTTAGATTCAATCAGCTTGTTTGAATTTTTAATTCTAGCCAAACTGAGGGTGTGTCCTGATAAGATGAGATTCAGAGATCTTCAATCAGCATATTGAAAATAACTTTATTGTTTTGCATGTACAGCCTTTGTGTGTACAGTCTTTGATTCAGTACAGTATATAAATGGTGGATAGTATGTGCAGTCAAGAGCCTTACAGATAGAAAAAAATGTAGTTACTGTGCTGTATAACTGAGTATTTGATAGATTAGAAATTTCACTACATTTCAGCAGAAAAAAGTGGTATGTGCTCTTGCTAACTGATAGTGCCTGGCAAGTTGAGAAACATGGTGATGGTGCTGCTGGCGTCTGACCTGTTGATAACTGGCAAAAGAAGAAATAGACGGAGACAGATCTTGGAAAGGATGGAGGAAAAGTAAGGGCACCAAAGGAAAAAAAATATTGAAATGTAGTGGCATTGGATGTAGACTGCAGGGGAGGTGCTTTAACACATCCAAGGAAATGTATGTGCTCCACAAATGTTATTTGCTATAGTGCACACATGTAAGAAATGTGACATTGTATAACAGGAGAGGAGGGCCATAAGGAAAGTAACACAAAATAAGCAGTTTGTCTTTGTGAACCATGAATTAACTTTACAGTTATAAACTCCAGTAGGTGCTAAATTAGCTTAAGGTTAGAATTATTTGATTGTTGAAAAGTAAGGAAGTGCTAATATGCATTGCTGTATATTATATTTTGACATGGTAATCATGGATTAAACTATATTACAGTCACAAACAGGCTTCTATAATTAAAAATTATACAAGAAACAAAGTAAACAAGAACATTGCTTCTGCAGGAACATCCCAGTATACACAACAAAAAACCCCAAACCATAAATCAGTGGGAGTACCTATTGGTGCATACTAGTACTGATATATTTACAGTGGACCCTCTATAATGGTGGGCTGCCACATTGCTGGTGAGGATACACACATGTTGTCACCACTGAATAGTATGGGGTGCCACCGTTTGAATTTTTTCCCCATCCAAGCAGAGCCCTGGAACCAAACCCTATGGATGAGAAGGGTCCACTGTACTAAGATAGTTGCATCAGCTGATTCCTTTAGAGCGTCCTAAGATACAGTCCTCAGTTCTCAGGGCCGGCCTGTCCATATAGGCGACCTAGGCAGCTGCCTAAAGCGCCAAAGGTTTAGGGGCGGCACTGGCACGGCACGGAAAGAGCGTGCGCCAATCCCTGGGGTGCCACTCGTGCTCCTGCTGGCCCTGCCTGCTATTGCTCTTTGCAAAGATCAAAAAGGAGCCGGGCCAGCAGGAGAGCGAGTGGCGCCCTGGGATTGGCTGGGCTCCACGCCCACGCGCACCCCAGCCAACCGCCCTCCGCCCTCCCCTGGCCCTGCCTCCTTTTGCTCTGCAAAGAGCAATGGGGGCAGGGCCAGCAGGAGGGCGAGTGGTGCCCTGGGATTGGCTGGGCTCCACACACGAGCGCGCCCCAGCCAAGCACCCTCTGCCCTCCCCTGCCCCTGCCCCCTTTTGCTTTGCAAAGAGCAAAAGGTGGCATGGCCAGCAGGAGGGCAAGTAGCGCCCAAAGACGCCACTTGCTCTCCCCTGGGCCTCCTACCTTTTGCTCTCCATGGAGAGCAAAAAACAGGAGACCCAGTGAGGGAGGGAAGAGTGCCTGGCTGTGTGTGTACACGCCAAGCACCCTTCACTCTCCTCTGGGTCCCCTGCTTGTTGCTCTCAGGGGGCGCCAAAATATTTCTCGCCTAGGGTGGCAAAATACCTAGAGCCGGCCCTGTCAGTTCTAGATAGCCAGAAATACCAGTCAAAAATGGGTAATACAGTATATGTATTTAAAGGACAGGGGTGGGGAGGGGGTCACTTTTCTTGAAGCATACTTTGTATCACAGTTGACTCCTTCACTGGCAGTTAGGCATTGTATTTAAGTGAGCATCACCTATAATAGGAATGGGAAGAATTATATTCCCCCAGATCAGACTTGTTTTTTGGGGGGGGGGTGAGTTGTCTTTTCTAGTGTTTTCCTTTTCCTTTTAACTTATTAATGTATTTATTAAAATGTATTTCAACAGGTTAGAACTGCATTAAACATGATAGAACAGGTCGATTTCACTTAAAGACTATGTATTTATTTGAATGATATCAATTCAACTTCAGTGGATTTCAAAAGCAGCCATGTTGTTACTTGGCACCTGAATGAAAACAGTTTTGATGGTAATCAGGCCTGTAAGGGGATAGTATTCTGGAACCAAAATATTACAGCAGAGAAGGCCCTATACTATGTCCTACCACATTATATTGCACCTACCAGTGGGCTACAGATTTCAATCTTCAAGAAAGTGTATAAATGGAGAGGCACATCTTCAGGTATTGAGGTCTCACACCATTTGGGGTTTTGAATGTTGTCACTAGGACCTTGATTTCTGACTGGAATTGAATTGGCAGTCAGTGCCACTTTTTAAAGACTAATGTTAAATGGTTTCTATTAAAAGTTCTGGTCAACAGTCTACTGTAGTTGCTATGTTTTGCACTGGCTGCATGCAGTTTCGTCTTCAAGGGCAGTCCTACATAGTCTTAACATGAATTACTGTGACAAGGCTATCTCTAGCTGGTGGATCAGGCAAAACTGGCATCAAGCAATCTGAGCCATAGAATCCAGCTGGGCCACCAGTGAAAGAGATGGATCCAGGAATACTCCCATGCTTCATACATACTCTTTCAGGGAGAGTGCAGCATCATCTGGGGCAGCTAACCAGCCAGTTCCTGGATCCATGAAAGACCAATTCACAGATCCTGATGGATGCATCATATCAGGATTCATCTTTATTTGCTCTCATCCACATTGTATATTCCTGCATGGTAGGGGGTTGGATTTGATGGCCCTTGAGGGCTCCTTCAACTCTATGATTCTATGATTCATTACGACAGGAAAGCACTTGTCCAACATCTGCACAGACCCTCTTGATTCTGATGGCAAGGATATAAGCGTAAGGAATAGAGATGAATGTCCTCAGTATACAAGGGTAGATAATCTCAATGATCTCACTTAGCAGCTTCATAGAGAAACTGCATGTGAGATAAAAAGCAATAGCATTAGCATTTACGTTTCTCTACCACTTTAGAGTGAATTTGGCACTCTCTAAGTGGTTTATAATCTGTACGCCAATTGCCCCCAACACGCTGGATACTCATTTTACCAACCTATGAAGCTATGAAAGGCTGAGTTAACCTTGGAGCCCCTCAAGAGCAAACTCACAACTTTGTGGCTACTATACAGACATTTAACCACTGCACCACCAGGGCTCCTGGTGGCATCCCACAGGCTTGAGGCTGATCAGGAATCCTCATACCACTCTCTGACCAGCTTTGTAGATAGGACTGGAACCACTGTGGCACAGTGCCTCTTACTGCCATTCTGGATAACTGTGTCAGCAGGATATCATACACAATGGTATCAAAAACTATTGACGGATTCAGGAGAATCAACAGGGCAGCATGCTCTTTGTCTTTCACTTGAAGTACATTGTCAGTCAGGGTGACTTAAGCTGTCTCATTACCTTACCCTGGCCTGAAACCAGATTAAAATGGGTCCAGGTAAATTGTTTCCCTCAAGCACATCTGCAGTTGCTTATCTATTACATGCTTGAGCAATGCCCCCCCCCCCCATTTTTTAGGATTGGAATGGCAGATCTCACACACATCAGTCTAGGAAAGTTCTCTTCAGGAGAAGGCACACTACAGCCTTTGGAAGAGAGACTACTGATGAGTCCACCTCTGTTTGATCTTATCAGCCAAGATGGGCAAAGACCAGGCTTAGTGGGATGAAGTAAGTGACTTGTCCATGTGATCAGGCTGGAACAACTGGAACTGATCCCAGGAAAGCTGATCAGAGGGAGCATTGAACATTTCCCCATATAGTGCACCCTTGCATTAGTGCGTATGCTTGACCCCCTTTGAAAATAATGGGGCTCGTGCATGACATGCGGCGTGATGTGTGTGCCATTGCAACCCCATCACGTGGCTTTCAGCATAAGCTGAAAGCTGCGTAAAAGGCGATTACAGTGATGTCATGTTCAAAGTAAGATATTTACAGTGGGCCCTTGGTATGTGCTGAGGTTTGGTTCCATGACCACCTTGGACCACCATGGATACCAAAATCTGTGGATACTCAAGTCCCATTAAATACCATGGCATAGTAAAATGGTGTCCCTTGTATAAAATGGCACAATGAAGGTTTGTTTTCTAGTATTTATATACAGTGCACCCGCATTATACACAGGCACCTTTTACGCAGCTTTCAGCTTACGCTGAAAGTCGCACACGGGGTTGCAATGGCGCCCCGTAGTGCATGCACTGCGCCGCACATCAATGGGATTTGAGCATATGCACTATTTGTCTTACGTGGAGGGGACTGGAATGGATCCCCTGTGTAACGCAAGGGTGTACTGTATTTTAAAAATATTTTCAAGCCGTGGATGGTTGAACCTGTGGATAAGGAATCTGTAGATACAAAAGGTCAAATGTATTACAGTAAGTCAACAAACCATATCAAATTCAATCAAACCAGGTGAAATTTATCATGTACATACAAACTATATAAAACTCAAAAAGAAAAGAAAACCTGTTGTTTTTTCTCTGATCAAACATTTTTCCCTTTTATTTTTATCCTTGAACAAGTTGCTTTAACTATAAAAATTGGCTCCTCAAAGTTGCCCATCCCATCTTAGAGAAAGCTATCACATTATGTATAGCTGCAGCATAATCTAAAGAACCAACCAAAAAATATAACGAAGTTCAAAGAATTAAGTGCTGCATCTCCCAGTATATGAAAAACATTTTCTTCTGTTAATTACTGGAATTAAATGAAATGTTTCACCAACACTGATTAAAATTTTGCAAAACTATTTTTGATTCCCAGTCTCCCATAAATTGATTGTTAATGCTTTAAAAACCCCAAAATTCATTTTTGCAAACATGTGCCATAAATTTGAATCAGGATATGGTGAAACATTTAAATTAATGCCACCCTTTCATAAAAAGAAAAAAAAATGTTTTCAAAAGTTGTGAGAGGCTGTGCTGTTTCACGCTTTCATGTTAGTTTTTTGTGTAGTTCTCTAATTATGTCCCAGCTGTGTCCAAATACATACCTGTGACACTCTTAACTCCTAGCTGATGGTATCTTACTATGGTGCCTCACTACCAGTGAAGGAGTACATATTCTTACATTTATGTTTTTCACACCATTATTGTTAAAATTGTATGGTTTTTTACTGGTCCTTCTCGTGAGCCTTTATAGCAGTCTAACATGGAGAAGTGAAGCAGCTGAAGCTTTTCCAGCCGCTTATCTCTATATCAGGAGAAGTATCGCCCTACTCAATGCTGTATGTCAGAGTGCTGGTGTGATGTAGGAGTACAGTTGTAGTTAAAAACAAAAATCCCCTGCTAAATGCGCAGAATTTGTAGTTTCTTTTCTTCATCTTATAAATTCAGTTCAGGCTATTTTATTTCATCCCTAAGAGAGAGCAGAGACAGCACAATTTTACATCCTTCATTTTTTGTTAACAGTACAAAACAGTACACTACACTTGTCTGTCATTCAGAAGTAAGTAGCATTGGGTTCAGTGGAAATCAGTTAAGTGGCTATAGAATTGCAACACTACAGATATTCCCTAGTTGTCCATTGTGTCAATTTTTTAATGTCCTTTTCTGAAAAGCAAGATGGTCCAGAGGTATTGTTTCAGATTTATTTTAATTTAAATGAAAGAGAACTAAAGTAGACAGCCCAGATGTTTCTGTAACAGCTATTTCAGTTTATTTATGAACAAGAGACATAGAAACTAGGGAGCATCCAATGGAATCTGCATAAGAAACTGGAGACACATTTCAAGATACTCAGTACACACTGGTTAAAAAAAAAGGCTGGCACGTTTCAGCCTGTGTGTACTCTGAAAGCTTTCTTCATAATCATAAAAGGATAGCATTCAAATATCACATTAAATAAACTCTTTATTACATTGATATCTGTTTTTATACCAACTGCTTATAAGTTATAAAGGCCTGTTACAGACAGCCAAAATAAAGCTGCTTCGAGTCACAGTGGAGGTATGGTGTTTCAATGATACATGTGTCCTGAGAGTCCAGAAGTCACACCAAAGTCATGCTCCATCCCTAAGGACTGGAGCGTGGCTTTGGTGTGGCTTCTGGACTCTTAGGACGCATGCATCATTGAAACACCATACCTCCATTGTGACTCGAAGCAGCTTTATTTTGGCTGTCTGTAACAGGCCAAAGAAACATTCAGCCATGTCCAGTAAATGATTTGAGAATTCGTAGTCCAGAAATTTTGAACTTTAATTTTAAATGCATATGTACAGGCTATAGGTAATGTACTGTACCAATGTAAGAATGATCTTACGTAATGTGGGATTGTGTATTTATGTGTTGTCCTTTCATGATTTTATATAGACCCTAAGAAAGCCTTAAGAGTACACACAGGCTACGATGTGTTGGGTTTAATATTAATAAAACAACTATTTATTGAGCTCCTTGAGGCATGTCTCTACTTTCTTCTATTTATTTATAAACAAGTATTTTACCTCTGTTGAGGTATGACTGACTTTGTACCCAGTCACAGCATACTAACAGCAATACATAAACCAGGGTTGGCCTGTAAGCTGATCAGAGCATCCTGAAATGGTGGGCAGCGGTGACTTTTTGTTTGGACCATAACATCCAGTTGTGATAAGACTATGACAGAAAGATAGTAACTCAGATGATAAGGCATGCAGTAGAGGACTACATCTTTCTGGCCTCCTGCCATGCACACTTAAATCAGGCATGGCATGAAGTCATTAAATACATTTTGCTTTTCAGATTAGTCCCTATAGCAGCCTGTTTGAGCAAAACTGTGGCCTGTGTGGAAGGGAAATAATCCTGCTTGTGGTTTCCTTGTTGTTATTTATTTTGAAAGACATGAACAATTATGCATTTAACATCACCTTGTCATTTATTTCAACTCTTTGAGCAGACAGAGGGAAACTTGCTTGATGAGAACCATAGAGAAAGAACACATTTTACTAAAAGGGACAATTCAGATAGGATATTTATGGAGGCAATTATGATATCCAGCTTGACTGTGCTTGCATATATTTATGCTGTGCTAAAAGTGTATAGACACATGGCCTGTGCAGTAAGATGCAAGCAATACTTCATCTCAGAATCCTTGAGATATTCTGGTACCCACAGCACTTATCATTTACTTATTCAATCATCTATATCCAATTTGAGACCGAGACTAAATGTGGACTGCATGGTTCTAGCATCTGGTCTATTTTTTAAAAAACTTTCTGTTATTTCCCCTTTTCCCCACTCTTATTTCTTTACCATAAAATCAGATGCCGGGTTTTGAAGAACTCAAACACTTGCACACATTTTGGTTGGTCCTACTAAATACAGGGTGATTGAAAAAGAATGGTGCAAAGGTAAAGGTGTTACAATGTTTTGCACCATTCTTTTTAAATCACACAGTATATTGCCCACAATGGCATTTGTAGTTCTTTTTTCCTTGAAGTCCAAAGGATTATTTTTGTTTGCTTTTCAATGTAAAATTAGGTCTGTACTTGATGGCTAACAAAATTAAGAGCCAAGTGTATATGCCTTCAAGCTGCCTATCAAATTATGCCGACCCTGTGCATTTAATAGAGTTTTCTTAAGTAAGGAACATTCAAAGATTATCTTTACAGAAGCCTAAATCTAGTTGCTATCCCCACAGAGAACAGACCCTTTGAATCAATAAAGTTTATGTAACTATCATCGTACCAACTTACTACTTATTTGGAGAGTTGGGACTAATACTTGAATTTGGGCCTCAGTGTTTACTTCAGTGGAATAATGTAAGCCACAGACCTGCCATACAGCTGAGCTAATAGGATGGAACTGTTTTGCAGAATAGTCACATTGCCTATTCTAATACATTTCTGTGTTTTGTTACTGTGTTTCCCTGACTTATTTATTTATTTGAAGGAATTTTTTGAAGGCTACCTCTCACTATAACTGCCAGGTTGGCACAAGGAAAAAAAAATAAAATCATCACTATTAAAATCACAAGAAAATAAACATAAATTAGAACAACAAAATGGAATGAAACTGGCAAGGTGGATAGAGTTAACTAGTGTACATCTGTGTAGGAGGGCCTACTTAGGCAAATAAAAGTGTATTTTTGTGTAAGCTGTAAGGAAAACACAAAATGTGCCAGGGAGTTTGTTCTAGGAAGGGCCGTGCTGTAACTGAAAAGGCACCTTTTCCAATCATTGTGCAACAAACATTGGAATAACATTTGGTATATTGATTTTGTGCAAAAGTGAGCACTGGGAATTTTCTCTTTTTTCTTTTCCCTCTGGCCATTCTCATTAGCAAAGTGTAACATCCATGATACTATTTCTCCCTTCTAGAAAAGTATTTTGCAGTGATGAAGAGTTCAGAAGTCTGAACCTGAGTATTTCATATTTAATACATGCTTAGCTGTCTAGACTTGAGTTAAGTTACTAACTTAGGAGCTATACAGATTGTCCCTAAGGGGCGGCATGCAGCCATCCCTGGCAACCTCACGCCACAGCCCTGATCCGGCCTCTGGAGAGCACAAAAAGGAGCTGCAAAAAGCAGCAGTATGACTTTATGATGTCTCTTCAGCACTGCATCATGTGGATGTAGCACCAGAGGTGCGCCATGATGGCGTGTGCCATCTGGACTGACACATGTCAAAATGGTGCCATGGGGGCAGGGTTAGGGCATCCAGCATGAGGATGCTGTGCCTTGACTCTGCCCATAGGCCAGCACTTTCTACTGGTCTGTATAGGGCCTTAGACTAATCTACTTCACAGGCTTTAAAATGAAACAAAAAACTAAACTGGGCTTATTGTTTATCCAACTACAGCAATTGTGGCTAATATTAGTGATGATATATTGAAATCAGTGAACCAAGAATGGTTTAGTTGGTACATATGTATGTGGCTGCAGTCTGTTCTGACATTCCCCCCCATCCCATTCTTGTTGTGTGCCTTCAAGTTGTTTCCAACTTACAGTGACCCTAAGACAAGCATTTCATGGGGTTTTCTTGACAAGATTTATTCAGAGGAGGTTTGCCATTGCCTTCCCATGAGGCTGAGAGAGTGTGGCTTACCCAAGGTCATCCAGTGGATTTCATCCTTATCCAGAGCTATCTTATAGACTCGTGTACAAGTTGACCTCATGTATAAGTCGAGGGAAGGTTTCAGGGTCAAAGTCATGGATTTTGATATGACCTGTGGATAAATCGAGGGTAAAACGTAGGGGGATATAACAAAGGATGCAAAGGGGAAAATACCAGTTCCATCCCTCCTTCTCCTTCTTTGGACCTCTCCCAACCTCCTAATACCGATTCCCAGGTGCTGGAGGAGAGGTTTTAACATCAGATTGAGAAGGGAAGCAAGTGGAGGGAAAAGGGGTGTTTCTTCCATGGGAAAAGAAGCCTTGCAGATCGACTGGGAACCTATTTCGCACACACACACACACAGTGTGCCTCAAGATACCAAGAGTGGGGCATGCGGCCTGCTTGTTTCAGGACCTTTCTAAGTATTATAAGTTTATCGCATGGGGCTTAAACCGCTCCCCAGCGCGTTCTAACGGGGGTGAGCGGGGGCGCGCAAGGAACACGATGGGCACCCGATGGGGCCCAGAACGCGACTTTACCGCATGGGGGGATGCCGCCGCTGCCGCCGCGCGTCCCCATCGCGTCCCAATGAAATGGCGCCCTCTGGAACCGAATTGGGATGCGATGGGAATGTGCGGCGGCAGCAGCGACGGCCCCCCGTGCGGTAAAGTCGCATTCTGGGCCCCATCCGGTGCCCATCGCGTTCCTTGCTCGCCCCCGTTAGAACGCGCTGGGGAGCGGTTTAAGCCCCATGTGATAAACTTAGTGTGTTGACCCAAATATAAGTCTACCCAGGATTTTAGGATCAACTTTGGGGCATAAATTTCTTGACGTATAGTTACATATATATGATAATTTGTTGCTGCAGGGACGTAGCCAAGGGGGGGTTCTTGGGGTCCGGACCCCCCCCCTTCCATTAGAAAAATGAATGGTGTGTGCTGCTGTGCCGCCGCACTCAAGCCCCATTATAATGGTGGCATTTAGTCTGGACCCCCTCCCCCCTTCCTAAAATCCTAGCTACGTCCCTGGTTGCTGTTTTAGACTTTCACTCTTTGACTCTTTTTTTCTTTCATAAGTGAAAAGGCAATTCCAGAGTTTGATTGATTAGAGCTTAGGCTTGGTAACATACATGGTGCTGCTAGTTTGGGTGCACCCTGCAGATACAGACATTTACCCATGTAGACAAACTTACACACAGACATTGGGATGGTATCAGTGGTGGTAGGAAATGTGGCAGAGCATCTGAAATGGTTTGTTTTCCAAGTGGGCCAAACCTAGTGTTTGGTGAAAAGAGCTTTGTGTGTGCAAGTTTTATTTAGAAGCACTGCATTATACACTTCAGTAGCAAGTGGGGCTCATTTATTATTTATCTGAGGCATTTTTAGGTTGCCTTTACTGCCAAAATGACACTCACTGTGGCATGGAGAATTAGCTGTTACTTTGATACTTCACACACCCAACCATGCATGAAAAGATAAGGTCCTAGCTCAAATTTATCTTTTTAGTCTGAATTCATGCACTCTTTTGCATTTTGTCCTCCTACTTGGTTAGGAGAGATGGTATGATGTTGAGTCCCTGCTGCATTTAGCCAATTTATGTGATTTAGTGTTTCTCCTATTAGATCTTTTTTCATTAAGTCTTTTCAAGTAATTTCTCTCTCTGGTACATTTCTTTTTTTCTAACATTGTTTTTTTGTTAGATTTTCTTTGCTTCCACAACAATTTTTTTCAAAGTTATGTTTTCTAGCTGCTATCAATTAGATATTTGTCATCTTTGTTTTGTAATTCACCACTATATGCAGCATCCTTAAACATTTTAATAAAATGGGAATACATCAAATGGTTGATATTCAAACTTTTAAAAATGTTAATGAGTACCTACTGTTTAAAGGACTTTTTTTTGGCTGCAGTCATATATTGACTTATCTGGGAGTAAGCCCTATGGAGTTCAGTACATGTATAGACATATATTGGATAGTTAGATGGTTAATGATCTGTTTTTAAATTGAGCAATCCATATATTTAAAATAAATTTCAGTATAAGAAATTAATATTATCAAAACTTGTATGCATGATTGAGGTATTGAAAGATGCATTAATTACATCTGAATAAAGAAAGGTGATCTAACTCTCACTGTTAGCACTCTTCTTTAATATTTTATTTTTTCCTTCCCTGTAACAACAACTCTCCAGATAAACAGTTGTGTTCGTCAGTCAGCTCCATCCATTAAAATGCAGTTTCCACAATGAATCAGTTATAGAGTTAGGCCCTTTATTGTACTGTAATCTATGTAGCTCATGTTAGCATTTTTTGCTATTTAAACTTCCCCCACCTTCTATTTGGACTGTTCTGTAGGTTTTCTGAGTTGCTGCTATGAGGAAACCTCGGAGGAGGTCCCGGCAGACCTTAGAAGGGAGACGTTCTCCTTCACCATACAGCTTGAAATGTTCACCCACCCGGGAGACTCTGACATATGCCCAGGCTCAGCGAATAGTGGAAGTTGATATTGATGGGCGTCTCCATCGCATCAGTATCTATGATCCTCTAAAGATTATCACGGAGGATGAGTTGACTGCCCAGGACATCACAGAATGCAACAGTAACAAAGAAAACAGTGAACAACCACTATTTCCTTCCAAATCCAAGAAAACACAATGTAAAGACAAAAAAAAGGAGACATGTACAAAACATTCTCCTGGGACATCTTTCCATCTACCACAGCCCAGCTTTCGTATGATAGAATCCTTTAGCCAGCAAGATGCTCCACCCTTGCCTTCAGCCTACTATCAGTACATTGAGAAACTACCTGAGGATGTTGATGCTGAAGTGGAATATGATATGGATGAGGAAGATTTGGCTTGGCTTGACATGGTCAATGAAAAGAGGAAGAATGATGGTTATGGATCAATTTCTGCAGAAACGTTTGAATTGCTGCTGGATCGATTGGAGAAGGAGTCCTACGTGGAGAGCCGTAACAATGGAAACCAGCAGACTTTGATAGATGAGGATGCTGTTTGTTGTGTTTGCATGGATGATGAGTGTCATAACAGCAATGTAATTTTGTTTTGTGACATCTGTAACTTGGCTGTTCATCAGGAATGTTATGGAGTCCCCTACATTCCTGAGGGGCAGTGGCTTTGTCGCTGCTGCCTGCAGTCCCCTTCCCGCCCTGTTGATTGTGTTTTGTGCCCAAACAAAGGTGGTGCCTTCAAACAGACCAGTGATGGTCATTGGGCCCATGTTGTTTGTGCCATCTGGATCCCAGAAGTTTGTTTTGCAAACACTGTGTTTCTGGAACCCATTGAAGGGATAGAAAATATCCCACCAGCTCGCTGGAAGTTAACATGTTACATTTGTAAGCAGAAGGGCATGGGAGCAGCCATTCAGTGTCACAAGGTGAACTGCTACACTGCTTTCCATGTTACCTGTGCCCAGAGGGCTGGTCTTTTCATGAAGATTGAGCCCATGAGGGAGACCAGCCTAAATGGTACAACATTTACTGTGCGCAAAACTGCTTATTGTGGGGCACATTCTCCTCCTGGCACTGTGAAGAAAGGGCGTACAGTTACTGTTCATGAAGGAGAGGAGGACATTGTAAAGAATGAGGCAGTGGATGAGAGCACTCCCAAAAATAAGAACAAAGTAAAGTTGAAACAGAAGATAAAGAGGGAAAGTTGTTCTTCTGCACCTCTGTTGATGGTCACACAGATCCCCTCTTACCGGTAAGTGGTACAAATGTTTGGGTCACAGTTCCTGTGCTGATCCATGAATTAATCTTAATATTTCACTTTTCTGTTTAAATGGCTTCCTTTCTGCTCTGTGTCCAGTTGAGCAACGGCTTAGTTTAATTTAGGGCCCAAACAGACAGGCCAAAATAAAGCTGCTTCAGGTATCTTTGAAGGTATGCTGTTTAAATGAAACACAATCTTAAGAGTCCAGAAGCTGCACCAAAGCTGTGCTCCAGTCCTTAGGCTTTGGCATGGCTTCTGGCCTCTTAGGATGCATGCATCATTTAAACAGTATACCTCCAAAGAGACCCAAAGCAGCTTTATTTTGGCCTGTCTGTTCGGGCCCTTAGACTGTCTGGGCAGCACTGATCAGCTGTATTTAAATGCTGTGTATTTTGACTGACACAGTTGTAGCTACTCAGCCTTCATATGCAAAGGATTTTTAAAGATATCTTTATATGCAGGGTGTGCTCTTGAAAGTCTTCTGAAATATATTCTTGAATTAGAAAAAAAATATATTCCAATTATTTTTGGTGAGTTTCATTGAAAATTTATCTATAACTTCTAAATCATGTGTGGCATGTACTGTACATTCATCATGTATGCTTCAATGAAATTTAGACAGTCTAACTGTATGCAAGATCATAGTTCTTATTATGCTTATTACCTACCATATATACTCTTGTATATATCAAATTTTGACCCCCCCCCCCAAAAAAATGGATTGACTTGTATATGGGTCAGTGCTGTAATAGGGATTCAATGTGAAGACAGTGATAAGAGTCACAGCAAGAAGCCCCTCTTGGCCAGGCAGGGCACGGAAGCAGCACTCCCACCCCAAGGGAGGGCCCTTTCCCAAACTGGAGGAAGAAAAGCGATCCTCCCTTGTTTTTTCCTCACCTACTTTTTCAGCTCAAGTGGTGTTCAGCCCAAAGAGAGAGAGACTGCAGTAGCCATTTTTAATAGGGGCATGCAGTTTAAGCTTCTTGAGTCTTGGTAGTCTACAGATAGGCTTATACACTATGCCCCTATGACAAATGGTTCCTGCGCTCTCTCTTTGGTTCTCTTCCATGTTGTTACTAAGTGCCACTCAGGGGAAAAAATGTAGGTGGGGAAGGAAAGGGAACTGCCCTTCTTTCTCATGTTTCAGCAAGTGAGGGGTAGTGGAGTGGGAGTGCTGCTTCCATGCCAAGAGGGCCTTTTCACCTTTGCCGCTTGTGACTGCCTTTGAGGCAGGTTGCTTTCCTTTTTCTTCTCCCCATCCCCATTTTTTTCAGGCTGCATTCTCATTTTTCTTCATTTGCTTTCCTTATCTGTATTTGTAGAGAAGTAGATATTTTAAGATTAGCAATGCCATTTACGCCCCCCCCCCCCCCCATTGTAATCCCTAAGATAAACAGAACCTATCCTTCTCTTTAGCTCTTCCTAAAAATGTTCCCTGTATGCATTTTTAAAGTTTTACCCTCAATTTATCAATGCTTCATTGCAAAATCCATATTTTTGGTCCCCAAACCTGCCCTTAACTTATGCATGAAATGCACTTATACACAAGTATATACAGTAGTTTTCATATTAACAATACATTTAAATGACTATATGAAAGGTACTTCAGTACCAAATTGCTTGTGTTAAATCTCTGAAGTAATTTGGTTCATTTGAGCTCAGTTAGTAACTGATTGTTGTCCATTTTACTGTTGCGACTGCTTAATTGAAGCTTCAGAGTTCTCTAATGAAACCAGTTTCATAGTTGAAAAGCCTCTGGTGAACTTGAGATAGTTGTATACTGTAGTTCTTAATATGTGCTTAAATGACATGACGAAATTAACATTGTTTTGGTGAAACAGGAACGTTTGCATCTCTATGTCAGACTTAGATAATTTGAAACTGGGTTTAATACATGGTAACAATGTAAGAAATGTACATTGAGAACAGCTCAGACCAAGGCCTGTCCAGGATTATCTTCCTTACATAGTTAAGCACATGCTTCTGGGAAGCCCTCAAGTAGGGCATGAGCATAATAACTCCCTCCTTGTGTTTGCCACCAGCTGGTATTAAGAACTATATTCTCTCTGATGCTGGTTGCATCATGACTAGTAGCTATTGATAAGCATTTCCTCAATGAATTTGCATAATTCCCCTTTAAAGCTTTTTCAGATTCATGGCCACCACTGCATCCTGTAGAAATGAATTTCATATTTTAGCTGTGTGATAGAAGTAGCTCCTTATATCTGTCTTATGTCTCCCGCCATTAAGCTTCATTGCATAACCCAATTCAAGTATTGTAAGAATGGAGAAAAAAATTTCTCCCTGCTTTCTTGCACACCATGCATAATTTTATACATGTGTGTCAAATGCCCTTTTACTTTTCTTCTTTTTCTAAACCAAAGAGCCTCAAACTTCGTAACTTTTCTTCAAAGGATATCAAATGCTTTGATGCTCTTGTTTTTCCTAGGCTGAATAAAATCTGCAGTGGACTCTCCTTCCAGAGAAAGAATCAGTTTATGCAGAGGCTTCACAACTACTGGCTGTTAAAGCGTCAGTCAAGAAATGGTGTGCCACTGATACGGCGGCTGCACTCTCACTTACAGTCCCAAAGAAATGCAGAACAGGTATGACATTTTCTTGCATCCTGAAATATCATGGGAGAAGACTGTTCTGTGAACTGATTAGGAAGACTTCTATCTGGTGAGAATAAATGAAAATTGTCAATTTTGTAATACTACTTCCAGCTAAAAACATTGATAGGAAAATTACTAGTTAATAGTAAAGGAAAGGGTTTCCCTTGACAAGATTGTCTAGTCGTGTCCAACTATAGTGGGTGGTGCTTATCTCCATCACTAAGCTGAGGGAGCCCACGTTGTCAAAGACAACTCTGTAATCATTGGGCCATCATGACTGCACAGAATACTGTTACCTTCCCACCAAAGTGGTACCTATTTATCAACTTACACTTTTACATGCTTTGAGACTGGTAGGTTGGCAGAATGTAGGACTAGTGGCGGGAGCTCACTCCATCCTGAAGTGCTTGGGTCTCAACCTGCCAACCTTGTGATCGTCAGAGTCAGCATCTTAACTACTAAGCCATTGTGTTAATAATACCGATGGAAATTATAGGACAGAGTTCTCTGAGGTAGAGAGAATGTGATTTATCCATGGTCACCCAGTCAGTTTCCATGGTCAAAAGAGATTCGAACCTTGGTCTTGACAGGTGTAGTCCAATGCTCAAACCACAACATCATCCTGTCCCTTTATGTGACATTTGCTTTGTTTTAAAATGTATCCCATTAATATTTTTGTTGTGGATATCAGTTACTGGTTCTAAGCACTTAATGTTTCTTTCTATTTAGAACTTTACTTTTAGAAATAAATCAGCACTACTGAGCACCACTTTTCCTTATTTGCCAAAGCTACAGAACCCAACCCACTAATTTGCTATTTGCAATCTATTGCCTTTGACTTGCTCTATTTTTTCACTCAAGTCATGTATCCAAACTGTATTATTACTACTCAACTTTACATGGGGTGTTGTTTGTGAAGCATGCATTTTACGCTTTTCTTACCCTGGGAGTAAGACACTTGATACTTGTTATGTCCTGTAATGTTTTGTGGTAGAAAGAGTTCTTGATAGAGGATTCCAAGACTCAATGAGGTTTGATCTCAATTGTAGCACTTGTATGATCTAACAACTTATATTTGAAATGTTATATAAATGTCATAAGCTTTATTGATTTTTTTTAAAGAAAACACTTAACAGAATGTGATTGTAACCTGGGTACGTCTTTTGTATATAATCAGCACCAAACTTAAGAGTCATCTGGATTGAATCATCGTGCTTAAAAATTAGATTTTGGAGATAGAGCCTGAGTGTGAAAGACTGTACATAGAGAAGTGATTCAGGAAAGAAATGAAATAAAAGCAAGCAAACAAGCATAAATTTTCTGTATTTTACAGAAAGAGCAGGATGAGAAGACCAGTGCAGTGAAAGAAGAACTGAAATACTGGCAAAAACTGCGACATGACTTAGAAAGGGCACGCCTCCTCATTGAATTAATTCGTAAACGTGAGAAACTCAAACGTGAGCAGGTGAGCACAAGCATGACTTGGTGATCTATTTATAGTGTTCCTAGACATGATATTTCATTTTGTTATGGGATAATTATATTGTCCATGCAAACACTGTCCACTGTTGATGTGGACAGATGTGCTTTAATACTGTTAAGTAGAACTGCTAAAGATGTTCAGGAAGTTGTGAAGAATTGCTTTGATATTCCCCCATCCTCCAAAGAAAATCCAGCCCTGAGCATGTTTATTCAAAATCAAGTTCTACTGTACTGAGTTGGACTTACTGCTAAGTAAGTGTGGGCAGGATTGCAAAGACAGATTCTGAAATCAGTCAAACACTGATGCACAGTGGGCAAACTGTGCACACACATACCTACACAGAGAGAATCCAAGAAAAGATAATATCTGACTGACTTTGTAATCAGGGTAGTGTAAAGGTGATAAAAAAACAACAATAAAATGCGAAAAGGTTAAAGCACAGTTTTTGAGTTGAAATCCACCAGAACTGTAATGAATGGGAATCAGACAGCTTTCTAGATATTGCACTGCAGCTTCCAATATTCCTCACCATTCCATGTACTATTTTGGCTGCTGGGACCTGCAGTACAATAAATCTCGAGGTGGTTTCCAGAGGGGCCAAGATGTTTTTTCTTCTTATGCCAGGTTTACCTGACCTGGTTGTTTCATTTCACATATGCAAAATTTTCTGAAGTATGTTGAACTGCTCTTTTTTGTTCAGTAGGAACCTATTCCTATTCTTTGCATGTATTTCTGCCTCTGGTACCAAATTTTCTGTTAAAGAAGTAATGCCTAGGAACACATCAACTTTGTAAGCTGAAGTATACTTGTAAATTTTTTTTTAAAAAAAAATATTGCATAGATTTTTTCTTTTCTGTTAGCTAGCCAGTTGTTATTACTGACTTTTTGTTAAACAAAAGGATTAAAGATAAGCTGATATCTTTATAAACAGAAATCTTATATATGTCAGGCAAGTGTAATATAATCAAATATGCTTTGATGATCTAACTAAATGTAGTCATCAACATGGTAGTTTATCTGATTCATGATCATATTACTATGAGGGGGAGGGGGGACCCAGCACGTGTCATTTGGGAGAAAGTTGTTGTAAGAAACATGAAAAGTTACTTCTTCTGCCATGGCTTTAGGTCTAAGGCTCATTTAGCTCTTTTAAGGATATTCTGCCTTATAGTAATGACTGACCGGCTTGTTGTTATAGTTAGTTATCTTTAGTTCGTTAATTTTAACAAGACTGGAATTTGTATGCATGATCTTTTCATAGGCCATATCTTTATTCTTTATTTATTATATGTAATAAATATCAAGATTTGTGGCGGAATGCCAAGCAGATAAACACATACTGTACTTTAAAAATAGATTAAAACAATTTTTAAAGTCAGTTTTGACAAAACATAACATTAAAACAGCTACAAAAGCAAATCCTGCTTTTAAGGATCAAAGGTCACATGAAGCAGTAGAATCTTGACTGCCCACTGGAGGTGCAATGAAGGGTCCAGTCTGATTTGCTTTGGAAGAGAATTTCATAACTAAGATGCAGTTATAAAGTGAGATAGAATGGCCTGTCTCAAGTGCTCACTATCCTAGCCTCATGGCAACATGGCCTCTGGGCAGACTCAGATCTTGCTATGAGAAATACACTCTCCAAATTCTCTCTCCATCTACAATGCAGATATCTTATAGGAGGCTG
Organism: Sceloporus undulatus; assembly: GCF_019175285.1. Classification (NCBI taxonomy): domain Eukaryota; kingdom Metazoa; phylum Chordata; class Lepidosauria; order Squamata; family Phrynosomatidae; genus Sceloporus; species Sceloporus undulatus. The sequence continues at coordinate 67,790,140 of NC_056525.1, read as the reverse complement.
TTTTGGTATGTATACTTTTAAAACAGGCATGAAAATGCCTTCTTGAAATATACGATTCAGTATGGTATGTACACCATTTCACATGATGAAAAAACATCCTATCTTCCTCTGGGATTAGGTTGCACCCCACTTTTCTAATGCTTTAAGGTTGATGAGTGGGCCAGTCAGTTTAATTACCTATGAGTATTGGAAATTATTCTGATTTCTGATTTTCAGGTAAAAGTTCAGCAAGCTGCTATGGAGCTACAACTCACACCTTTCAATGTGCTGCTGCGAACAACACTGGATCTACTGCAGGAAAAGGACCCAGCCCAGATCTTCGCAGAGCCTGTAAATCTAAGTGAGGCAAGTACCTAGAACTGTAGTTAAATTTGACTTGAAGGCATATTCAGTTGTAAGCCATCTTCATAAGTGAGACTCATGTGGCCCACCAGGTATTGTTGGACTGCAACTCTAGCTTTCATTATACTCACTGTGGTGATGGGAGCTGCAATCCAACAATATCTAGAGGGCCCAAGTAATTTCTCTCATTCACTTATGCAATACTATAATGGGCAAGAGTAACATATTGTTGGACTGCTCATGCTGTAGTATTTATTCTGCTGTTTTAGAAACAAAGCTTCCCTGTGGTGCTTGTCTGAGCTGGAGCACTGTTTTGAGGAAGTTAATCATTGCTGTTTAGCAAATTAATGTTAGTTGCTAGACCTGAGTGGGGTGTGACTTAACTAAGTGATATTGTTAAACATTTGTGCTCTACCCCAGTGCCAGTGTGAGGGCATTTAGAGTGCTTGTGATTTATATTCTGTGGTTGGCTAGTAAATGATTTTTGTAATTGTACAGGTTTTATATGTTTAGGTTCCAGATTACCTGGAATTCATTTCCAAGCCAATGGATTTTGCTACCATGAGGCGGAAGCTGGAGTCCCACCAATACCGAACACTGGATGAGTTTGAGGAGGACTTTAACCTTATTCTTACCAACTGCATGAGATATAATTCTAAAGACACAGTTTTCCATCGAGCAGCTATCCGGCTCAGAGACCTTGGAGGGGCAATATTACGTCATGCTCGGCGGCAAGCTGAAACTATTGGCTTTGACCCCCAAGTGGGGGTTCACTTGCCAGAATCACCAAAGACAGAAGATTTTTATCGTTTTTCTTGGGAAGATGGTGAGTTTTCACTGGGAATTTGGGCTTTAATAATAGAGAAGAAATTTAAAATAATAACTGCCATGTATATACATGTATATATTAATTCAGGAATCCACTTTGAAGGCAACAGCTCATGCAATCATTTTAATTTTGTTTATCCTGATACATACCTTAGTTTCCTGTTGATCATATGGGGTGTTTGATCTCTTTCATCCTTACTGGCTTTGTGTTTTATTTTCTTCATATTCTTGGACTTGTCTTTCTGAAAATTCTCACATGTTGTTTATGCTATGAAGTTCAAAAGTAATTTTGGTACCAATTGTACAGAGTTGCACCTTTGATAGATCAAATCACTGAAAAGTTCAGAGAATCGTTCTCTTAATTAGGAATCTACAGAATAATTGCACATTTTCTTGTCCTTGATAAAAAAATTAATATGTCAAGACATCCCACTGAGAAAATGTTTAATTCAAGACATTTAACATTTCAGGACATTTTGCAAATTGCTTGCTTCCTCTAAAACATGCGGGGCGGGGTTGTGTGTGAAATTTATTTTTGTGTGTGCAGAAAAGAGTAATACTGTTCATGCAGTACATGAATCTAGATATTTTTTTGTGAAAATTATTTTTTGGAAGAAAGGCCCAAAGTGCAAACATAATAGAATATGGGAACAGAAATTCTCATAATCTCATCCAGTGCTGAGAAAGCTTTTGAAATACTAAATGTTTTGTGCAAGAACAAAATAAGTGAAGATTTACATCACTTTTATTGGCATGATGCCCTGGTGATTGTCTCTTCACCTTACTGCTTTCATCCTTGCAGTCGATAACCTTCTTCTTCCTGAAAACCGGGCTCATCTTTCCTTGGAGGTGCAGCTGAAAGAGCTCCTGGAAAAACTGGACATGGTAAGCAGCATGCGGTCAAGTGGTGCCCGAACCCGCCGTATCCGCCTCTTGAGACGTGAAATCAACTCCATCCGGCAAAAGCTGGCCCAGCAACAGAACAAAACCATGCCAAATGGAGAGCCAGCTCCTTGGGAGGAAGGAGTCGAGAAAATGCTACATGGAGAAGAGGATGAAGATAGGGAGAAAGGTGAGAAACTTTTCCTGATCTCTAAAAGAAGCAATTCTGGAAAGGGAGTCCTCTGGGGATTAACTGAATAAATAAGAACACTCTGGGGAATCTATGCTCATGAATCCTACCAATCTTGGGAAGAAGTCACTGAATAATGGCTGCTTTTATCACAAATTCAAAAATCATTTAAAGAACCATTTAAAGAAACGGAGAGTATCAGAAACATTTTACAGCCAGCCCTTCCCTTATGCGGGGGATCTCTTCCCCCCCCCCCATAAGGGGAAAACTGTTTGTGCTCGCTTCCTATTGAAAACAATGGGGTGCGTGCACACAGTGCAGCATGGTGCATGTGGCATGGGCGCATGCCCCATTCATTTAATTGTAGTGCGGCTTCAGCTGTGTAAGGAAAGCCTGCGTGTGGCGCCGGCTCATTGTAGTGTCCTGTGGCCTTATATCAAAATGTCTATTCGTTTAGAAATGGCTCAAAGGTATGGGAGAAGTCAGTGAATAGTAATTAAGTTTGCCAGTCTTGAATTTTTATGTTTCAACCTACAATCCATTTATGCTGACATCTATGGAGCATATTCAGAGTCTGTAGAGTATCTAGGATACAAAGCTAGCCCAAGATGTTTTTCTTTATTGTGGTCTCTGCAACTCACACAGATGGGTATCAGAAACCTCTAGAGCTAAGCAGTCTTCTATACGCACACACGTGTGCACACACACACACACACACATTTCTGTTCCCTTCCTGGCTAATTTCTTCAGTAACTTTTCATCCATGGCATTAGCAATGTTCTCAGGAACACTCCCCGTGGAGTTTAGAGCTTGTGCATGCTATTTCTTTCCCTTTCTGTCCTTAGGTTTTCTTTTGAATTCTTTTGCACTCTTTATTTCATGTTTCATTTATTTCAGTTTTTTTAGTTGAATTTTGGAAGTTAACATTTGTAGTTTAATAGGCCTTTTTAAAAAGTGTATGGGTTGTGGTCAGAAGATCCCCCAGTCTAGCAGCCACTCCTGTTTTCTTTTGTGTTTGGGAGAAGTGCATATCATAGACTTCTGCGCTTATTGACACACCTGTACCTCTTATGTAAATCACACTTTGATGCTCAAAGCCCTTTTGATTAAGCTTGGATAGGTGCATACCAGTGATATTTGTGGGACAAAATTACACCTTTCTTGACCACTTTCCAAATGAAGAGAAGATATCCTCTGTTTTCTATTTTGAGGGTATTCATTAGGCTGATCATGTACGGTTCCATGTGGATTTCTCAACTAGATCATAGAATCATAGAATCGTAGAGTTGGAAGAGACCACAAGGGCCATCCAGTCCAACCCTGTGCCATGCAGGAACTCTCAATCAAAGCATCCCTGACAGATGGCCATCCAGCCTCTGCTGAAGACCTCCAAAAGAAGGAAACTCACCACCACTCCAGGGAGTGTGTTCCATTCGAACAGCTTACTGTCAGGAAGCCTCCTAATGTGGGGTGGAATCTCTTTCCTGCAGCTTGCATTCCATTGCTCCGGGTCTGTCTCTGGAGCAGAAGGAAGCTTGCTCCCTCCTCAATATGACATCCCTTCAAATATTTAAACAGGGCTATCATGTCATCTCTTAACCTTCTTTTCTCCAGGCTAAACATCCCCAGCTCCCTAAGTCGTTCTTCATTAGACATGGTTTCCAGAGCCTTCACCATTTTAGTCGCCCTCCTTTGGACACTCTCCAGTTTCTCAATGTCCTTTTTGAATTGTGGTGCCCAGAACTGGACACAATATTCCAGATGGGGCCTGACCAAAGCAGAATATAGTGGCACTATTACTTCTCTTGATCTAGACACTATACTTTTATTGATGCAGCCAAAAATTGCATTGGCCTTTTTAGCTGCCGCATCGCACTGTTCACTCATGTTCAATTTGTGGTCTTCTTGGACTTCTAGATCCCTTTCACATGTAGTCTTGTTAAGCCAGGTGTCCCCCATCCTGTATCTCTGCATTTCATTTTTCCGCCCTAAGTGCAAAACCTTACATTTCTCCGTATTGAATTTCATTTTGTTAGCTTTGGCCCCACTTTCTAGTCTATTCAGATCGTTTTGAATTTTGATCCTGTCCTCTGGGGTATTAGCTATTCCTCCCAATTTGGTGTCATCTGCACATTTGATGAGTATGCCCCCAATTCTATCATCCAAGTCATTGATAAAGATGTTGAATAACACTGGCCCCAGGACAGAGCCCTGTGGGACCCCACTGGTCACTTCTTTCCAGGATAAGAGAACTGTTACATGGATTTGTAATTGGTTGACCGGCCGAACCCAAAGGGTGCTCAACAATGGCTCCTTTTCATCCTGGAGAGAAGTGACCAGTTCGTGGAACAGTGATTGGGTGGATACTTTGAGCATAGCCAGGACTTCATCTCACAAGTGTGCGCCTTGATAGGAATTGTCTTTGCACCAAGTTCAACAGGTAAAATACTACATCAGAGACATGTTTATTTTCAATTTGAAAGAAATACTTACATAAGTCTTTCCCCTGTTTTCACTCCTGATTCATGTGATCACCAAGATTACTGTGGTTGACAACAGTTGTATCTTGATTGTTCTGTGGTTTTTTCCATCAGCCTTGACTTTCTACTCTGCTCAAACTGTCCAGAGGAAAGGTGATCCAGTTACCCCAGGTCCTTCATCTTCTAACTTAGCAAAGGGAAAAGTTTACCACCAGATGTTGCCATCTTCTGTCTCATGACATGAAGGAATCAGCACTCACCCTGCACTTGCAGCAGGGAGTGTTTAACTGGCTGCCAGGAAACCACCTGGAGGTCCTATGATACATAATGGCAATGGTTCCTTCAGTTTTTGTAACAACAATGTATCCCGAGAGAATGCACAGCTTCAGCATGTACAGTTCGTCCTTCAGCATGTACAGATCTGTTCTGGACCTCTCCCCCCCCTTCGCTATAAGCCAAAAAGCATGTATGCTCGAGCCCCATTAGATATAATGGGGCTCGTGCTTGCCACATGGTCGTGCATGTCTGCCGCAGGCGCACGGGGCATTTTCCCATTCTCCTAGCAGCTTCCGCGTAAGCTGAAAGCCGCCTATAATGAGCCTGCATATGGCATGGGCGCACTGTACATGTTTGTCTCTGCTTCTTCTCTGCATGATTGAGATTTTGGAGCCCTTGCAAGTACCTCTTCACAAGAGGATGGGCAAATCAGGAAGTAAAGCCATGGGACTGGATGCAGTCACATGGCTTTAATTCCTGGTTTGTCCATCCTCTTGTGAAGAGGTATTTGGAAGGGTTCCAGAATCTCAGTCCTTTATTTTTGCGACTAGTTCCACCCTGAAGGTTGTTGTCGGTTACCTCTCAACTTATGAAGTTTCTGTTTGAAGCTTTTGCAATGTGTGACCTTTGCCATGTGCCCTACAAGATATTGCTCCTGGTGGCCATCATATTGGGAAGGAAGGCCAGTGAGTTGGTCACTTTGTGTTCTGAACCACCTTTCCTGTAGTTCAATTGTGACTGTGTTTCTCTACAGTCTAATATATTGTGGCTTCCTCTATTGTGGAACTGGCTTCCTCTTTTGATTTATGTCAGTTGATAGAGCGTCCTATGTTCTACTCAAACCTTGATTCAGATTCTGACCGTTCTCACAATTATTTGGCTGTTCATCGGTCTCTTGATTTCTATGTCCAGTGAACTTCTGCTTTTCAGATACTACCACCACATCACAGGAAGGGCTCTGCTGTGTTGTCCCAGAGACTCTCCAAATGGCTGGCCTGTACCATCAGGCTAGCCTGCCACTTAGCCAAGATTCTGGTTTGAGAAACTATTAGAAGTCATTCCACTATAGATGTAGCAGCTTCCTCTATTTTTTTTGGTGGGTGTCCTGCTGTAGGAGATCTGCTGTGTTGCAGCATGGTCCCAACTTTTCACATTTATTTCCTTCTATAAATTTGATCTGAGGTGTAGGGACCAGGCAATGTTTGGTCACAGTTCGGCATGATTTTATCCCACTGTCTTGGTCAATAGCTTGCTAGTCTCATTTGTGTAAGTCACAGAGACCACAAAGAAGAAAGACAGGTTGTTTACGTATAAATGATCCTTTGAATGGTCATCTGTGAACTTGTACAATCACCCTTGTCCCTTCGTTGTCCTGTCTTACCTCTTCCCAGTGGTTCTTCATATGCAGCAGACTGGAATTGAGTTGAGTAGGTAGGAAGGGACCAGAAGCATGTTCATGAGTGGAAGGAAGGCAGTCCCCTGTCCCAAAGACTGCATAGCTCTATAGGTTTCTGAAGGTTCGGTTGTACAAGCAAAGCGTGACCTATTTGTGTGCGTTCCCACTTAAAAAAAATCACAGTTACTGGTAAGCACTCTGTCTCATTCTATGCACTGAAGCCAACTAGGCTGGAATTTAAGACCTACTACAGTGCTGGCTACCTCTGTTGATTCTGAGGGCAGCAGAACAGCTTGTGGGGTACAAGACAGATTGTTTGTTAGTCATACAGACCAGTCCTCCAACAGCTTGTTGCCATGCCACAATCCCAGGATTTGCTGTCTAAAGAAACTACTTCATTCTTCCTAATGGTTGTGTCAGTCTTGCAGGGTAAGACACATCGAAAGTTGTCAGTGGCTCAGTATGGATAAAAAGGAGGAAGGAAGGAGGACAAAGTGGGGAGAGAGGAAATGTGGCAGCACCATTAATATCAACTGGTTTTTATTTCATGAATATAAACCTACTTCTTCCTATGCAGTACCAAGTATCTTAAAGGTGTTTTTTCTTCTGGCCATCAAATCAGGAAAGAGGGCCAGTGTGTTGATCTCTGTAATCACAAATATCATGTGAAAATAAAAACCAGTTAGTCTTAAAGATACTGCCACATTTCCTTTTTCTCAATTTTTCTCCTTTCTTTTTATGCTGCAAGAGACTAGCATGGCTATTTCTTTGAAAACTATCAGTTTGGTCCTAATAAAATGTGTTTAAAGCTTTCACTCTAAATATTAGAAGGTTCCATCACAAATACACCAACACTAGAAACAATCATTGATCTCCTTGGCAACCTCATGAAAGAGAGGTTATATGCTGTATTTTGTGTTCTGAGGAAAATGTCAGTCTCATGTACATATTTTCAGCTGTTGGATACATACTTTTAACTGTGAATGTTCTCACATGAAATTCTGAAGGAAATATAACACAGTATAATCCTGAAATTCATAAAAATATAACACAAAATCCAAATGATTTTGAGTAGATGAAGGCAAGAAATCTTGAATTGTGGCTCAGGCTCATCTGTGAATCACAGAGCAGGGGTGTAGAACCTTTGCCATTCCAAATATTTTGGATTTCAATAACTAGAAACTCCAGCCAGCATTCTCAATGGTAAGGGATACTGGGTGTTGTAATTCAAAGCATCTAGAAAACCAAATGTTTACCACTCATGGCTTATGGAGTTACAAAATAGTGCTCAATAATGGCAACCAAGTAAGATTTTTTGAGCAAGTGGTCAACACACCAAGAAGGGGAAAGTACACTTTAAAATAATAGCTAGAGAAGCAATCAGAGTTGGCTTTTATTACAAGATGGTTGTACTTGGTGGGTACTTGGAATACCATTCTTCTGGGAACTACACAGGAAGAAACTGTTTTGGACACTGTGTCTCACCCCTTTGTACTGAAACCCTTTTTTTAAAAAAAATATCATTGAAAAAGACTATTTAGTTGAATTTTAATGTCATGAAATAAAGCACAAATAATTTTGACAGCTAAAAAGTTAGCATGTGCTGGATAGACATTGTGTTGAGTTGTTCCAGACAGATGCTTGTGCTACTGATTAAAAGGTACTCTGCAGCTATTCCATTTCACTTCCTAATAGATTTTTGTGGCAATATAAAAATTTTAAGGACCATGGAGAAAACACAGGATATTTGCCAATGGAAGACATCAGCAGCAGACCCCCTCTAAAATTCCACTCTTGAACCAGGGTAATTTCACAATGATCTCCTCTGGAAGCATATATTATTAGACCTCTGTCACTGCTGTTTACCTCTGCGCTGTTCTAAAACTCCAGAGGGTTTGAATTGTTAAGGGCAACTCTCTTCTCAGAATTAGCTTACAGGTATACCTCAGTTAACAAAGTAGATGTGTTCTCAGGCATTACTTCTTTAACAGAAAATTTGGCACCAAAGACAGAAATAACATGGAAAGAATAGGGATATGTTCCTACACCAAGAAAAAAAAGAGCAGTTCAACGTGTTTCAGCAAACCTTTTATTTAAAACTAACAATACACACATGTGAAATGAAACAACCAGGTCAAATAAGCCTTGCTAAACCAATACATTTGAACCTTTCTGAGACCACTTGAAAGCTTCTTCCAAAATGACTTTCACCAGCTTCTGCTCTTCTTCTGACTTCCATTTTTGTGGCCAGACCTATAGCTCTGTGCTTTTTAACATGCTGGGTGGAGCTGATGAGGCACTCCTATCTTCTCACCCTTTTTCTCTCTGGTTTGCTGTTCACACATGCTCTCTAAGGAATCTGGAGACAGCTGGTGCTTACCTTGCTTGTAGGCACAACTACAGAAGAATAAGCTAGAGTAGAATCTCATTCTTTTCCAGCTCAAGCTTTACTACATTGTTTACTGCAGACACACTGTTGTAGCCTGACACTGAAAGTCTGTGTTTCTCTAGCCCTCCACCATCCTCCCAGTGCCAGTGCTGCTAAAAATACTCCCTACTAGACAGAGAGCAGGGTGAAGCAGCTAAGTTGGACAGCCATAACAAGATTTTGTTAGAAATTTCTTTTTCAGAGGCTTTGTTAGCTAAAGTATGCCTGTGCCTACATCGGTGGGGAGATTGTGGCCCTTGGTTTCATATGGTTAGCACCTCAAAGGTGCCTTCCTATATGTTTATAAAATAAACTTGAAAAGCACTAATTTCTTTTTATAGAACTAAGTAAATCTTTGCAAAGTTGCAATTTTAGTGGTAGATCTTGTTTTCTGACTTGCAGAGAAAGCAAACTACAAAGTGACTTAACATAATTAGGACAAATCACAAGAATCTTTTCTACATTCAAGAAAAGAAAAGATTACAGTAACAAACACAAGAGTTAACATCAGCAAGCAAGCAAAAATGTTTATGAACCTGAGGTTTTTGAAAGCAGGGATGGGCAACTGTGGGAGGCTATGGGGGCCTGTTACCCTCATAGGAGATCTTGGAGGCAACACACACACCCATGGTACAAAACCCAAAATAATTTTTCCCCAATGTTGTTTAGAGGCTGCGAGGGGCGCTTTTGCCATCTATTTAGTCACTTCCGATTTATTTCAAGATTTTAAAAATACCTTTCCTGAACTTAAAATGACCCAGACCCCTCTCCTCCCCTCCCCTTCCCTGCAATGTTGCAAAATTTCCCCCACGCCTCATAGAAGGTATTTGGAGGCATTTATTTGATCCCAGGGAAATGGGGGCTGAGGGTCACAAAAATGACCCTGGGAGGCGCATGGAGCCTGCACACAGCACTTTGCCCATCTGTCCCTCAAAGGATTATAAAGATTAATGAAAATCTTATTTAACAGGTATCAGTCTTTACAGAAAGTGTTAACAATAAGTGCAAGGTAGGGACATAAAACTACATTTCTAGCACTGATCTAGAATTTGACTGTAACAAGAAAATGTGTTTTCAGTGGAGATGCAGGTCTTTTGTGAGAAAGAACTGATCCCCAGTAACAATGTTTGAGATCTTTAGAATGTGAAATTTTGGAAAGTAGCTATCAGTTCAAATGAATATATTTAAGACACAAACTTCATGATGCTTATGATGTAGTCCTTTCTGACAAAGGTCCATTCATGTCCTCATACTTTACAGTAACCTTTTCATCCCAGTAAAGGTAGAGAAATAGTAAAGCCAAATTAATAAGGAATACGTGAAACACAGATCTCTAATGGTAGTACTCCCAGATATATTAGCCTTGTAAGTGTGCACAATATGAAGACTGAGTTTCATTCCTTATGATAAGGCTACATATAAGGTAGGAGGGGAGAAATGCAGGAGTTTTTTATATTTAAATATATATCATTCTCAAAAATAAAATGACTTCGCATTTTCAGTTTTTGGCACTTTATTTTCAAAATAAAATAAAATAGTGCAAAACATTAGAAGATGTTTAGAATGAAATTCTTTATATGTCTACTCAGAAGATAGTCCCATTGAGTTCAATGGAATGTACTTTGATATAAGTATACATTATTATTATTATTATTATTATTATTAACCTTTATTTATAAAGCGCTGTAAATTTACACAGCGCTGTACATACAATCTTTTAATTAGATGGTCCCCTGCCCTCAGGCTTACAATCTAAAAAGACACGACACAAAGGGAGAAGGAAGTGGTGGTGGGGAGGGGGATCAGGTCCAGCAGTTCTTCTCTACCTCCGATGCCTGGACCAAGGGAGATGGACTGGAGGGAGGGCTTGGCTTCTTAATGGATGGTTAAAAGGAGGCATCCTGGGGCAGAGAGGGGCTCACCCCTGGGAACACTTCTCTAAACAATATAGTCTTTAACTCAAATTTAAAACTGGTTAGAGAAGTGATGATGTGTGCACATGGTGAAAGAAGGTTCCAGGAGTAAGGAGCAGCAAGTGAGAAGGGACGAATCCGGGAGGGGGCAGTGGCAATCCTAAGCTGGGACAGGAGACCTTGACTACCAGAGTGGAGGGTATGAGTAGGAATGTAAGGAGAAAGAAGTTCAGATAAGTAAGGAGGGGCCAGTCCACTGTAAGGATTGTAGCCTTACAGTAGGAACACCTACTGAGGAAAGGTCAAAATCAAATTCCCATATCATTATTGCTTGTAATGATATTGTCATGTGTATCAGCAAAATGGGTTATAATTGGTCAATACAGGAAAGCATTGTATATAGGATGCTTTATATTTGCCAACAGCTGATCTAGGTTATTTATATTTCTTGATTTCAGTAATCATTAGAATTCATCAACACTTTTTGATTAATGAGGCCAAAACTTTGTCTTCATCAAAGTCCATTGTAAATTTGATCACTTTCAAATTCATTGCCTTACTATTAACAATTCACTTCACCCAGCCATCCAGCTAGGATAGTAAAAAGCTCTGTCCCTCTCAAATGTGGCATGTGGTCCTTGAGAGAGGAGGAATAAGGATCAAAGTCAGTTTTGGGATACCTAGAGATGTTCCCAGAACCAATATGCATCCAAATGGCTGTGATAGCTGAATCTGCTCTCTTACTGCTTGCCTTATTTTTGCTCTCTGACACCTGATGTTTCCGTGTATTATTTTTTTCCATGTCCAGAAAACACCACCAGCAGCCATTTCCAAGTTATTAGAATACATTTGCTGCTTCTCTATTCTCTTTCTGATGTCTTTATGTTAGGAAGGACAGACACATGTATGCATTTTAGAGCTCTTGTAACCCTGCCCAGTATTGATTGCTTAGATACTGTGTGGTTTAAAAATGTACCATGTTCTTGTTAAGTGGGAACCATAGGTTGTTTGGTGTACTTTGGCTTTGGAGGCTGTTTAAGGAGTTTGAGGACTAGCTTGTTTTCCTGGTGGCAACCAGAATACTGCACAGATAGCAATTAATGCTTGTATAGGAGCAGAACGATACAAGGGGGAGGGGAGTAGATTACTCTGTGATCCCATGCCACCAAGAATCAAAATGGAGGGATCATAAACGCATACACGTTAGAGAAAAAGTAAAGGTTAGTCTGGAGAAAGCTGAGACTTGAATTTGTTTCATTGGTTTGCTCTGAATGTTGTTGGTGACCTTAGTGCAAGGGACAATGGCAAACATTTAAAATTAAAATAACAGGATATTCCCCCCGCCCCCCTCACTTGAAATAGGAACTAGGCCTTTGGGGATCTGAAAATCTCCTTTTTTGCTCCCTAGTTCTCCCATGTCTTTTTGCCCTTCTGTGTTATACAGAGAGCCAGCATGGTGTGGTGGTTTGGATACTACAGCAGGGTAATAGTGCAACCTAATCATCAGCATTTTTGGAAGCAAATCCCAGTAAATTCATAGAATTTATGATTAAGTATCTGTAAGATAACCATCTTGAAGACCATTATTGGCTACATTTGAGGAATATCTACTTGCTCTTATGAGGGTGAAAATATTTTTTCCTTCTGCAGAGTGTCATGGTTATGATCCATCCCTGCCATATACCCAACACCCATGCATGCATATGTGCATGCACGCACACACACAAACAAACACACACACACAAATGCACTGGTTTCTTTAAGGGTTTACAACAAAAAGTATCTAGTACAGTGAATAAACCCATAAAAATGATCAGGGAGCTGTGATCCATTCTTTGGGAAAATACTTTCTAAAATGTTCAAGCGGATTCTTTTTCTCTTTAGCAGATGACACCAAGCCCCCACTTCCCCCCACTCTGGAGCCCACAGGACCTGCACCCTCCCTATCGGAGCTGGACTCTCTGCAGGACCCTCCAACTCTCAAACCCATTAGCGAAAGCAAGTCCTTGAAAAGACTACATAGACGTCTGAAGTCCGAGGGTGAGCTCTTTGATAAGAAGACGTTGCAGAGGGAGAGCCACGCCTTCCAGCGCTTGCTCAGCGACAACGGCTTGAACGGATTGGCCCTTCAGGCCACAGGCACTTCTGCCAGCCCCCCGTTTAGTGGAGTGGGCAGGCGGACTTCTGTCCTTTTTAAAAAAGCCAAGAACGGGGTGAAACTGCAAAGAGGTCTGGACTGCCCCCTTGAGAATGGAGAAAACCACAGCCAGAGTGGGGAGCTCTCCCCCTCCAGCATAGAGGGCAAGCGGTCATCCCGGAAACGGCCAAAGAGTGGGAGCTGCAGCGAGAGCGATGGCGAGAAATCCCCCAGGCAGGCAGGAGTGACAGGTGACTCCCCTGAGATTTCATTCCTCTGATGTCTTAGAAAGTCAGAGATCCTCAGGAGTAGGGGTGTTTTTGGTTCTATTGCTTGCCTATTGGCAAGAAGAATTCTCCACAATCCCATAGTATCACACATTTACCAGATATCATTTGGTAGCAAATTTCTGCCTAATGGTGTCAACACATAAGTCCCGATACAAACAACTAGTTTTATTTTTATGAAAGGTGAGGGGAAGATATGGGCTCTGAAGTAGAAGATGATCTTGTATTATGGAGATCAGATTTACTGGTCTTTACATCTGAATAATTTGGGGATTTTCTTCCTTGACACAACTAGTCTACTTTGGGGGTATTTGTGTATTATTTCTGAACATGAGGTGTAGCAGGTGAATACTTTTTTCCTTACCTAGTAAATGCTCTACATTTCTTCATCCTTCTGTTGAATTAGCCTTTACCTGAACTACAAATTTCTCTTCATATTTTTGTGTGGAGGAAAAGACAGTATGAGCTCTTTATAGGAGTTTCTAGCTCTTTTATAGCAATGAACCTTGGTCATATTTTTTTGCATCAAAACAAGTATTATGAAAAGTTTATACCACTCTTCCACATTACTTCTTGCATCTGACCCTGTGTAAATGTGTACTAGAACAGAACACATTGGCATGCAGGGATTTGATTTGATGGTAATGTAAAAGTCTGGAGCGTCTAAACAGAGAGACACAGGATAGGGGGTTTCATCTATTTATAACTTCTGTGTACAAGAGAGCAGGATGATAGTATTGACTGAATATGTCCTTTAACTCAAGGTTTGTGCATCATTTGACTGTCCACCACTTGATAATTCACAAATGAACATGTGATTTGGCTACATTTGAAAATGTAATATTTATTTATTTATTTATCCCGTCTTTCTCCCAAGTTCGGACCCAAGGTGGCTCACAACATATAGATGATGGCTAAGTTAGACTGTTTCAATATACAATCGTCTCTTTGTTTGCACGGACTTTGAATCCGTGTCCCTCACTTAATTGCAAGGGGCAAACGGAGGGATTTAAAATGGGGTGCGCTCCCATGGGGCCCGGCTCTTCAAGCCAATAGGGATTGAATATTGGCAGATTTACATTTTCGCGGGGGCATCCGGAATGGACCCCCTGCAAAAACGGAGGGGCAACTGTATAAAGTACAGAAGGAAGCAGTTAGTATTTTAGGCAATTTCCAAGAAGATGGCTGTGTTAGTCTGTTTCAGTATATAGTCGCCCCTCCTTTTTCACAGACTTGAGGTCCACGGTCTTGAATATTGACGGAGGGATGATCTCCATTATTTTTAATGGGTCGCACCCTCGCAGCACATGCACTGCGTGCACTCGCAAACACACAACCCATTCAAGCCTATGGGGTTTGAATATACCCATGTCTCCATTTTCACTGGGGGTCTGGAACATGTTCCCCACGAAAATGGAGGGCCAACTGTACAAAGTACAGAAGGAAGCTGGTGATGCATGGGAAGAGTCTTATGGCAGTCTCATGCTGATTTATTTTAGCATGAGCTTTCATGGATTGCCATCTGCTGCTTCAAATGCATTGATGGAAAAGCATTCATGTCTCAGGTTTATGTCTCAGGTGTATTTCACTCCATCAGTATCTGAAGGTAGATTCTAATCCACAAAAGTTAATATTAAAATAAATGAGTCTCAAATGAGCTACAAGACTGCTCCTTGCTTCCTTCCATTGGTTTTATAGTATTTGAGGTGGTAAAGAACATTCTGCCAGTGGTGTTTGATCTGTGATGCCTGATTCATGGTCACCCTGTTGGTTTCCATGGCTGAGTGGGGATTCACACCCTGGTTTCCAGAGTCATAGCCATTGCTGAAATCACTACACTATGCTGGCTCATTATGTAGATTATTGTGGGATACTAGGATTACAATCTTCTCATTTTCTAGAGCATTATATGTCGAATATACCACCCTTAAGATATCTGAATTCCACAGAGAACAGATGCATGCTCTGAAATCCTGGTGTGATATATTTCCAGTGAACAAATTGTGCAGCAAGATAAGAGTCTAGGTTTGCACTGATAATAGCTGGTTTCTTTGTTGGGTGAAGTGCCTTTAAGGTTGGCTGTGGAGGTGAGTTGTCTTCTCACTCAATGTCCACCTTACAGTATTAGTGTGTTGGAGCAGTTTTGTTTCATTTTATTAGTGTGTTTATTGTGATAGTAGCAACCCACTCTTTTTTGAACTAGTGCTGTCCTCTAGGCTTGTAATACTAGTGCAGGATTATAAGAAGCAGCATTCATTGTTTCCCATTTGAAAAATTTAACAGCTCAGTGGCTCATTGGACTGGGCTGCAGCATGGGTAAAGAGAAAAGGATGGCATTAAGACAGGAAATACATAGGTTTCTAATATTTTACTAAATGGAGTAGATATTTTCCCTAGCTTCCATCTCTCTTATTATACATCTGCTCATGCTTTTATTAAAATCTCTTTAGAATAGGAATTTTCTGTCTTCCTTTCATGGCAGTTAAACATTTATCAGGAAAAAACAATGAAAAGTCTGGTAGAATTAGCTCAAATTTTACGAAAGGAAGTAAATTATAATATGAGAACATAAGAGCCCTGTTGAATCAGACTAGAGGTCTGTAGTCTCACATTTTGTTCCTGTGTGCTCAACCAGATACCTCTAGAAAGCCCACAAACAGTACAGGACTACAACTGAATACTTTTGTTTGGGTTCAGCCAAAACTGGCGTTTAAAAGTATACAACCTCTGATGCCAGTAATACAGAGGCTGAGTCTTCCCCATCTAAAAAAAAAAACACCACAAAAACAAAACAAAACTTTTTTCATGGGTGGCCGAGATAGTGACACCTGTACTTTCTGATGGGTCAGTGTAGACAAACTTTTTGTTTTGTGCACAAAATTATTAAAAACATTACAGTGGTACCTCGGGATACGAAATACCCAGGTTACGAATTTTTCGGGATACGAAAAAATCCCATAGGGAATTATTGTTTCGGGTTACGAAAGTTTTTTCGGGTTACGAAAAAACTCCGGCGCTATTTTAAATGGAGCGCGGCTTTTTCCCCATTAGCGCCTATGGCATTTCGGCTTACGAAGGCTTTTCGGGTTACGAAAGCGGCCGCGGAACGAATTATTTTCGTAACCCGAGGCACCACTGTATATTAAAGTACCTTCAGGATATGTGTATAAGGTGCATACAAAACATAAAAGAATTTTGTTTTTCAATTTGGGTCACATCTCCAAGATATCTCATTGTGTATGCATATACAAATACAGGTGTTCCAAAATCCAAAAAATTCCAAAAACCAAAACTCTTTGGCTCCCAAGCATTTTAGATAAGGAAGACTCAGCCTGTAATTTGTAGCCGTCATGACCTGAATTTATTTGCCTTTTGAAGTTGTCCAATTTGGAATCCGTTTCTACATCTTGTGGTATTCAACTGTGTCTTCCTTCTGTATGTCCTAAACATTCCATCTTTCAACTCCGTTGGAAAAGCTCACTTTCTGGTATTATTTTTAAAATGTCCCTATATCCTCTTTCTTTACATTATGCATACTTCTGTAAACTTCTCTCGAGTCCCTTTCCCTTACACATACCTTCATAGTAAGCTAAAAAACATGAACATTGCAAACTTTCCTTTCAGGATAGTTGCTACAATCTTCTGATATGTCTAATTGCATTTTTCTGCATCTTTGTTTGGCTCTGCAATATCATTTTTGAGATCTGGAGATTGGAACTCTGCATTGTATTCCAAGTGTTGTTGCATCATAGCTTTATATAAAGTTATGCTGAGCTATCGTGAAATTAGCCTTTTTCATAGCTGCTACACATTGGGTCAAGCTCTTCACAGAGCTGTTCACCATAACCCCAAGTTCTTGGTCAGTCATGACCTGCTCAGATACTATCAAAGTTTATACAAAATTAGATTTATTTTTTTTACCCATTGTACATCACTTCACACTTGCTTAAACTGATCTGTATTTGTTATTCTATTACAGTTTCTTCCACTTTGGAAATATCCCTTCTCAGTTCTTCACAAACCTTTTTAGTTTTCACTATCCTGAATAATTTGGTGTCACTTGCAAACTTTGCCACCTCACTGTACACTCCTAACCTTTAAGCCATTTATCCACAACTTAAAAAAACCCAGCAGTCTCAATACGGATACTTTGGGAATCCCACTGTTTACATTGCTCCATAATAAGAACTGACTGTTTCTTCCTCCTGTTTTCTTCCTTGGTTGGTAGAAGGGGACAGTTGACATTAGCAGCTTGTGGAACTTCAGACAGGAAGTAAAAATATATCTATATCAATGTCTGTAAAATATATCTGTTGTTTATGTTTTAACATTTATCTTTCTCCCTTGTTGTCCTTTTACATGCTGACAAGTAAGTGGGCTCCTCTTTAGTTTGTTTATTTATTTTTAAACAAAATTTTATCAAGTATGTGGAAGGTAGTTATACAATTTGTTTAAAACCAATAGTCATCCCAAAGGAAACTGTGCCCAAACCATGGTGATGTTTTTTTTAAAAAAGAATGAAGGAAGGAAGAAAAGAGATTGATGTAGGATAGCAAAGCTGATGAGAATATGCTAGAGCGGGAACAAACACATACACCCCTAAAGGAAAAATAATAAAGTACCTAGGGGATTTCTGCACAACTGAATATGAGTGCTTTTGATGCATAAAACCAGCATTTTAAAGGGAAACATATAACACCACACCTTATCCCCAGTTATTAGTCTGGGAGTGATGCAACAATGGCTGGGATAATGGACATTCCAAACATTAGTCTAGGGACAATGCATAAAATTAGTACTTCTTTCATTTAGCACTTCTAAATTTGGGCAGAATTAAAAGAAATATGGAAGCAGAACACTAGTTCAAAAACATGATATAAACTAAGCGTGGTATGTTCAAGTAAAAGTTGTATAAAAAATACTGGCATAGACATACTTTAAAAGCTGACACTTTCTTCTTATCTGTAATCTTAATGAGATAGCTGATAATAAATAAAAGCCAGATGCAAATACAAGTGAGAGCTGAGATATATTTGCTGTGAACACAGTGCTTATAGTAGCCTTTTGTTAGGAATGACCTTTAAAATGCATTATGTTAGCCCTGCAAATTCCATATTTTGATTTCTTTCTCGCTCCTTTAAAATATTTGTCTTCAGCAAAAAATTAGTTTTCTGGAATGTTTGGTTAAACTCAAAATGAAAGAAGGGTGACAGATATGCATAGAGTTTATTCTGCCTTCTGTAGAAGTAAAATAGGAGCATGGAGATCTCAGGATTCAGAAATAGTTGATATAGTTCTTACATTTGGAAAATGATGGGACAGTCCACCCTCCATATCACTGGACTTGCCATCCACAGATTTAACCATCTATGGATGGCAAGCCTGTTTTTCTTAATGACAGTGGGTACACATGGCTGTGTCAGTAGGTGTACACGCCCTGCACCACCACTAACTAAAATGAGACTTGAGTATGCATGGATTTTGGTATCCATGGGGTGGTCCAGAATGGATACCCCATCGATATGGAGGTTTGATTGTACTTCTTTTAAAGTTGGAAACCTAATGAACTTGTATTTTGAATGATTTCCATTCTAGCCTGCCATTTGTAGTTCTCATTCAGATATAATTGTTGTGATGGTTTTTTTAAGTCCTCTTCAGAACAAATACACAGTGCGCCCGCGTCATATGCAGGTGCACTATATGCGGGTTTGAGCATACGCTCAAACCTGTGGAGAGCCGTGTGGGAGTGCAAGGGGTGGCGTGTCCCATTGGAATGAATAGGGTGCATGCCCATGGCGTGCACGCCACTGCACCGCCACACCATCGCCACGTGCACGACCCCCATTCACATATTCTTAGCATGTTTGACTGCTCTTTATTACTATTGTTTGGCAAATATGTTAACTACTGAGAGCTATAATTACTTCAAAGCAGAGTTAGGCAAAATGCAGCTTTTGTTGCAAAGATGTTTTTGTAATTTCCCAAGTCCCCCCTTCCAACTGGAAGGGTCAATTTTCCCTACTAAATAGAGCCCATATGTCCCCAAAGTGTCTACTGGGGAGAGCTTTTGGTCAGCTTAGTGCATTTTTGGCCACAGGAGGAGGTTCTTTATGTAAGCTTGGACAGGACTTTTTTCCAAACAGAAAAACACCTAGCTAACCTGTCTCTTGTTTGGAAAAGTTAGTTTCCCCAAAGTCCTGAAAATCCAGCAAAATACCCCATAGCACTCACTGGAGGTTTCAAGGATTTTATGAGTTATTTAGGGGGAAATCCTTTTTTCAGATCTCTTAACCCCTACAAAAAATTTTTTTTCCAGAGGAGGCAGGTTGAGGATATGAGGATGTAGCTTCTAGGGTTCCCATGTGGCCCACAACCTTTGCTTTACTTATTCAGTGCAATCATACTTCAGGGGAGACTAAAACCCAACATGATGTTATTTCAACAACACTGAACTTGATCAGTACAACTTTCTTAACAACAATGTAGAATTTTGGTATTGTCTCTGGGATTCTTCATAAGTGTCTTAAGAAATTTAAAAGAACATTTTAAACCACTAAACTTTTGACATTTGCTTTATTCTCAGCAGCAGTGACCAATGGCTTCAGGAAGCATACAGAAAGTGGTTCTGATTCAGAGTGTGGTTCTGGCCGTGGTAGTGGTCTCCCATTTGGCATTTGTAGGTAAGCCCACTTCTGGAAAGTCTCACCCTAAATTACCATTATTCTCTTGCTTGTTTTCTAGCCCTTCCTTTAAGTTCATTCTTTTAGAGGTCACTTATATCTATGTCAGTAGACAGGAATAAATGTGTTTGTTTTTTACATTACCAGCATATGTAGTGTCAAGGTTTGCCATATTTTGCATTCTGGACTGTATTTAGTAAACTTGTAATTATTACATTGGCACCTGCACTATATTCTTGACCTGTGGCATCTTTGTTTTCTGTGTCTTTCCTTATCTTATTTGTTGTTCTCAGTTCTTCAGGCAACCCACTTTCTGATCCCAAGAGAGATAAATGAGTGGCTATAGAGTCAAGAGTAAACTCTGATCTCACTATTAACACACACACACACCAGTTAATCTAAACAAAGTCTTGCCATTAATTTATCTAGCTCAAGCATGCCAATTTCATTTTCCCATCAGTATTTACTACTGAATTGTTGGTGCTAAAACACTACCCCTTCTGCAGCATTAGCTCACTTCTAACTCATCCCATTCTTTGTATAGATTTGTCAGCAGTGTGTCCCCACTCCTTGCTTACATCTGGTCCAACTTGTAGAAGGAGCTAATCAGTATGTTTAATTTATAAGACTACACATGGCATACTGCATTTATATTGTAAAACTATGTGTCTGTTTTACCGCTTCAGTTACTGCTCTTGCATCTGTATCTTGCAAAGGTGTTCCCCTGAAGTAGCCTCCTGATCAGAGTAATTCGGTAATAGTGACCACACTGAAACCATTCTGTTGGGGCTTGGTACTACAATGAGCCTTCCACATTCATTGGTGTTGGGGGCATGGAATACCTGTGAAAGTGGAAAAACCATATATAAAACCCCATTTTTTTTTTGTACTGGAGAGAACAGCTCTCTAGGAATCACTAGATCCTTCAGTACAACTGTTTGATCAACATCCAGTGGAAGCTGACCTTAGAATTGTGCTGGAGGATCCATACATGCCTAGTGAAGTGTTTTCTCTAGTAATCTGTAGGTCCTCCAGTGCGATTCTATTGTTAGCCTCCGGCAGAATCACACTGCAGGTCCTAGAGAGATTCCTAAAGAGAACATATTAATCAAATCTGCAAATAATCAAAGCTGCAAATGTGGAGAGCAGACCATACATCTTCTTTCACTTTATGACACATCTTGAATTCAGACTAAACATTGCTGTTTATCATTGAATTTTCTCTTCCTGTGACTTTTCCACAGTGGTGTGACTCCACACAAAAGGAGCCGAGGAAAACCTGCTCTTGCACGGGTTCCTTTTTTAGATGGCGTAAATGGAGACTCAGAATATAGCAACTCAGGTGAGAAAACAATATGTGTGTTTCTTAAGTGCATTGTGTACTTATAGCAGTGATGGTGAACCTTTTAGAGGCCAAGTGTCCAAGCTGCAACCCAAGACCCACTCATTTATTGCAAAGTGCCGTGTCCCCCTGGCTTTCTAGTAACAAACTCTGGCAAACTCTGTGCTGGAGCGACGGCACATGTGCCCACAGAGAGGGCTCTGAGTCCCCCCTCTGGCACACGTGCCATAGGTTCGCCATCATTGACCTATAGCATAAACTGACTGTGGATACTATTTGTAATGGGCTGTGTCAAAGGAGACCAAATCTTCCACTCTTTGCATGCCATTGTGGGGGGAATGCATCAGTGAAATATACTGCTGAGAAAATGTGCATAAGATCAGCCTGAAAATTTATCTTTTAAGTCTTGTCATGACAATTTATATACTGCAGCTCTTTTAGCCTGTGTTCCATTGTAGAGCTCTTGGTGAGATAATTTTGGGGAAATTACATAATGAGGATGGTTAAGTAATGGCTGAAGAGAAACATTTGGAAAATACAGTCAGCCCTCTATATACACACATTTTTTATCTATGGATTCAAGTATTCACGGCTTGAAAGTATTTTAAAAATATAAATTCCAAAAAGCAAACCTTGATCTCGCCAGTATGTAGCACCTTTGAGACTAACTAAAAGAAAGAAGTTGTCCTCTGATTTTGCCATTGTATATAAGAGACAATATTTTATTATGCCATTGTATTTAATGGGTCTTGAGCATCCATGGATTTTAGTATCCATGGGGGGTTCTGGAACCAAACCCCAGCAGATACCAAGGGCCCACTGTACATTTAGAAAAGGATGCTTGTGCATCCTTCCGACCTCCAAAATGTAATCCTCCATGCCATTTTCCACTGCAGTTATTCCATGTTTTAAGAAATAAAGTGTGTGTATGAAATCCTATCTGTTTAACTTGTACTGGCAAAAAGATGATGGGATAAAACAAAGACTTTGCTATTCCAAGTTTTGTTTACTGCAGTTAATTTTAACTAATGCTTTATTCTAACTGCCTTTAGGACACAAATCAAACCCGAACTCTCAGATACAGGATATGTTTCTTCAGGTTCATATTCAGTAAATTATCCATTG
Organism: Sceloporus undulatus; assembly: GCF_019175285.1. Lineage (NCBI taxonomy): Eukaryota > Metazoa > Chordata > Lepidosauria > Squamata > Phrynosomatidae > Sceloporus > Sceloporus undulatus. Next base: position 67,767,834 of record NC_056525.1, on the reverse strand, counting down.
GTCTGCAGTTAGTTTCAAAAATAAATATGTTCTTAACATGGCAGAAGATGATTCTAACATAATCCTTGTCCTGTTTTTTTAGGTAGAAATCTATTGATGCCATTTGAGGAGCAGACTGAATTAGAACCGCTGGAGCTTGTTTGGGCAAAGTGTCGTGGCTACCCTTCTTACCCAGCCTTGGTATGTATACCTGGTTCACTAGCTACCAACTTTCCATGGAAGACATTTTAACTGCCTAGTATCCAGTGCTAATCTTGCAATACGGTCTATTGAGGAAAGAAGTTATTTTCTGCCAGAACTGCTGATGTTTTTATTAGGAATGTTAATATCTGTAATAACAGTGCATGTATAAGTCTTTAAGGATGAAATACAAAGTATTTTTAATGTACTGCTAGGACTAATTCTGCTCTGGTTTTAAGAGCAGATTGTGTGCAAGAGCACATTTATTCTTAAACATGGTTCAAACTAGACAGAAAAAAAGTGAGGAAAGCAAAACGAAGAGAGGTAGGGAGGGGAGTTTCAAACTAGTATTTTAAAAAATAGTAATACAATGTTATATATAAATAGCCCAACACATTTCATTAGCAGTCTGTCATGGGGCACTGTAAATGAATAACATATAAAGCCATAACATTAGGTCCTCAATAATGGCTTTTGGTTCGGCTGGAATGCGATCTCAATGCAGAGTTCTACAAACGTCATTGGTAGGCCCTGTGCAATCCTATGTTTTTTTTATAAATGACTGATGATATGCTTTTCAGGTTTAGAGATTACACAAAGGTGGAGAAATAGCTAGCACCCTAGAAGACAAAATTAAAATTCAAAATAATATTAACAGACTGGAATATGTGGCCAAAATCAATTAGATTGAATCCACCAAAGATAAATGTAATCTTGCCTTTCTGTATAAAGAATCTAAGGCAGATGTATAGGATGAATGAAGATATAATCTGATAGTAGGTACACATGAAAGGAGTCAAAACATTTTAGTTGATCATCAGATGAACATGTTGCATTAAGAAAGATATAATGTCTATATCAAGAGAAGTGATAATTCTACTCTATTATAGATTAGGGCCAGAGCAGAACGGCTGGGAAAAGGAGCTTGATCCTGCATTTTCTAAAAGTGGGTTAAAGCTCATTCTCTGCACAGCCCACTCCCAAGGTGGGACACACTCCACATGGTGCAGAATCAAGCCACACTGCATCATCATCATTGTTATTTTTTTTATTGCCTCCCCACCATGCATATGCATTGCACAAGATGCACATTTCCCATGTTAAGTCGGAGTATTGGGGCTTCTTTTTGCTCCGGTTTTTAGCTCTAGAGTGCAGCTTTGTTCCACTTTTCACCCACGTTCTCCTTGTGTGTCATCCAAATGCCCTGCCTTCAAAGCGGCTGGGAACTGCTTTATTTTGCCTCTGTGTTTCACCGTATAGTCAACCCACATCTGTAATAAATAGTATATCTAGTTGTGGGCATCACATTTTAAGATGGACAACGGGGGACCTTTCTGGAAGAGGGTGGCAAAGAAATGTAAAAACAAAGTTATGTGAGGAAGTCTTGAAAGAGATGAGTATACTGATCTTAGAGAAGAAAAGATTAAAGAGATGTTTGACAGCAGTTTTTGAATATGGAGCAGACTTGTTTGTTGCTCCGGCGGGCAGGAGTAGGACCATGGACAGAAAGTGCCAAAAAGCAGATATTTGCTAAACATTAATCAAAGCTTCTTAATGATAAAGAGCTGTTTGACAGTAGAACAGACTGCCTCAGGTGGTAGGGAGTTCTCCTTCATTGAAGTATTTAAGCAAAGGCTAGACAGCCATTAGCAGAGAAACAGTAACTGCACTTTGCACTGAAGAACCTTCATTGAGAAGTGGATTGGACTACATGGCCTCTAATGTCTCTTCCAGCTTTGTGATTCTAAAATAGACATTAACATGAATGCAAAATACTAAGAAAAAGGAAAATAATCAACATCTGTCTCTGGACAGAGGATGGACATGAATTGATGTTACTTGACTATTGACTCTAAAAGACTGCAGAGACCATATAATCCCAGTTTTTAAACGTCTTTGATTTGCTTCTAGTTGCTTTCTGGACCAAAGCAATCATCTTGATCTAGAGCCTTTTCCAACTACAAAAATACAGTACTGGGATTTCATTTTAATTGCCATGGCAACTTCTTGTGGAATCCTAGGATTTTGTAGTTTAAGTGGGATTATTTAGAATTCTGAGCCTGAGAAATCTTAATGCATCACCAAACTACATGCCCCAGGATTCCATACGATGCGGCGCTGGCAGTTAAAGTAGAATCATAGTGCTATAATGGTGCAGAGTGAGAAGACTCCCATCACAAAATACCCGGAATGCAGAGTAACGTAATGACTGATTCTTCCAATATATAGCAACCCAGTCTTTAAGAGCTTTTTAAAAAAGGCCCTTCTTTCAGTGCCTTCATTTTTTGAGGTACAGTATAGCAATAGTAAATCATGCGGAATGAGGGCTTTTCTACCCTTGGCACTGAGGCCTCCTGAGTTCATTTTATCCCTCCACTGTTGGCATTTAGGTGAAAAGTAAAGACTGGTTTATTTCAGCAAGTTTACTGGTCCATCTGGGCTCCTGTACTAAGGGTTATCTAATGCTAGTCATAGTGTTTCTTTGTTACTTCTTATACATGGTATTCTGGTAATGGAAGTTTCACATCCTTTATATACATTCAACTGCTTTTGTATGAAATAAGTAACTAAACATACAAACAAACCAGAATATGTGGAGATTAACATTAATTCATCAGCATATGTCTGGACCATATGTTTATTAATATCCCTGTTTTTAAAATGTGGGACTATAAATATTGATAAAAATGTAGTAAAACAATTTTTTAAAGAAATATGCCACCTGTACTAGTAACATTAATTGAGCTTACTCTAAAAATAATAGATATCTTAAATATCTGTTATTGTTAATTGATAACAAGTTGGCTTCAAGTTATAGTGACCTATGAATGAGACACATCCAAGAGCCCCATAAATAGCTCTGCTCAGGTCTTGCAAGCTCAGGGCTTTGGCTTCCTTTATTGAGATAATACATTTGTAATGTGATCTTCCTCTTTTTCTCTGTTTTCCTCGTACTAAGCATTATCATATTTTCTAATGAATTCAAAATGTCTGATGAATCTAAGAAACCAAAGTATGATAGACTCAGTTTACTAATTTTGGCTTCTAGTGAAATTTCAGGCTTGATTTGCTCTGAGACCCATTTATTTGTTTTTTGTTAATTCATGTTAGATGTAGAACCTTCCTCCAACACACAATTTTAAATGAGTTGATTTGTTTAGTGTCAGCTTTCTTCACTATACAGCTTTCACAATATACATAGAAATGACTTTGGTACTTAATGGTATACCTCTGCAGTTACTCTTCGTATCCAGTTCTGTCATAGCTGCCTTTCCAAGTTTTAGTCTTCTTCTGATTTCTTGACTACAGTCTTCATTTTGATTTATGGATTTATACATTAAATATAAATACTGTTAAATAATTTAAAATATATTTGTTATTCAGTCCTGCCCTGTCTATTTAGAAGTTAAGTCCATTGAGTTTACGCCAAGCTATTTTGTAACCTGATGTCTGATTGGTCAGTTCAAATTAGATTCTGTTAGTAGCTTTGAACAATAATTGTATTTTATTTGCAATCTCATACACCAGCCGTCTCTCATTGACTACCTAATGTATGGAACTATATCTCTTTTAATGATGGGTGGGGTTAATGGGGATTGGGAGGGTGTCCTATTGGAGAATATATATTTATCTGACAGTCTGTCCAATTAAATTCAGTGGACCTTACTTCTAAATAGACATGGGCAGGACTGTACAAGAAACATCATTTAAACTATTTAACAGTATTTATATCTTTTTATCTTTACCTATATCTTACATTTTAAAAAAACCAATTGATTTAGGGCAGGCCTCCTTTTTTACTTATAGAAAGCTCTAGCTTTGGAATTACAACTAGAACTAGGCTGCTGCAAGTTCAGCAACAGCCAAAAAAGACTTTCAGATTTTAAAGTATCTATCAAAATGTCTCAATGAGTTGTGATTGGCCTTCTTATGTTTCTAGAAAGCTGCTGTTGGAATTTTGATGGTTTGATTTGAAAGAAGCCTTGTAGTGAAAAATCTCTTTATCTTGCTGTGAAAATTTATTCAACTTCTCCCATATGCTTTTTTTAAAAAAATACTAGCTTGGACAAATTGAAATGTAGATTCCAAATAAGCTGTGATCTCTGTGTACTTGTTCAAAGCCTTTACTGAAGCTCTTTTCTACTAAGGCGTCTCATTTTCTTATCACCTCTGCTGTGCCTTCCAGCACATTAACTAATTAGTCATAGTACTGCCATCTTGTTCATTTTCACCATTCTTTAGGCTGCATACTACATCCAGCTTTAAAAACTCACACAGTTGTGAAATTTTAAATGAACTATTCTCATTCTGCCACCATTGATTAAATGTGTGCCCTGGCTATCTCTAGTTTCCTCAGTTTTCTGCCAAAAATAACTGAATTGAAATTATGTGGTGAATCTCCAGAATATTACGTTTGTGTCTTGAACTTCTTTTCTTTTCTTTGTGCCCTGAACTTTTTGTTTTTTAGATCATTGATCCTGAGATGCCACGAGAGGGCCTCCTTCACAATGGAGTCCCAATCCCAGTCCCTCCTTTGGAGGTGTTGAAGTTAGGGGAGCAGAGACAAGCAGAGGTTGGAGAAAAGCTTTTCCTTGTCCTTTTCTTTGACAACAAGAGGACATGGTGAGTATACACAAATGAAAGGGAAGAAATATATATTTGACAAAAAAGTATGAGAGAGTTGGTGAATTTACAGCTATAGATTTAATCACCTAAAAAGTATTGGGAGGAGGTCAGATTATATGACTGCCTGACAGGTCTACATCTCTTCCTTCCTCTGGTATATGTTGAAAAAGCCTTCTGCTTGTAACAGAATCAGTTAGGACTTTCTGGACAATGTGCATGGCACTCCGAATCAGATATCTTGTTGTTTCTTTGAGAGTTTTCCCCCCAGTTAACATGAACAGCAGTGACATATTTTCTAAACATGGTAACTGGGCTAATATGTGTAGCTGGGGGCAAAATGCGATGGTCAGAGGTATTAGAAATATATTTCTTTGTGTCTCTTTATACTGTTCCAAAAATAATATGCACTCTTCAACTGCAGGCAGTGGCTTCCACGAGAAAAAGTTCTTCCCCTTGGAATAGATGACACAGTGGATAAACTAAAGATGTTGGAAGGACGAAAAACCAGCATCCGTAAATCTGTCCAAGTTGCTTATGACCGGGCCATGATCCATTTGAGTCGAGTTCGGGGAGACCATCCTTTTGTTACACCAAATTATCTGTAGGGACTGAACAAGCCTTCTCTGCCCTTCCTGCTTACTCTGGAAATAATGCCTGCATTTAAAGGCACAGTGGGTCTTGGTGTACACTGAACAGTAGGGGATTCTTCCCTGCTTGAAGGAAGGTGTGATTGCTATGCTTGTTTGTGTTCATAACAAAGATGCACTATTCCTAGTGAAGAGAAAAGCTCCTGAAAAGTTCATGATATGTGCCAAAAAGCCTGCCTGGGTTCTTTCTGAAAACATTTCTCTCAAAATCCAGGAGAAGAAGCAGCGATGTCATGGTCTGACTAGTAAGAGGATGTCATGAGCAGCTGCAGTGTAGTGTGATGGCAGAATCTTAGATCTGATAAATTAAGCTCATTTGCTGAGTGGAGTAGAAGCCCCACAAGTCTCTTTCTGTTTCCAGTGTTCAGCTAGTCTTGGAGAAGTCTTTGGAGCCTAGCACTAGTATAAATAACGTGGCCTCCTTTTAATGACTCTTGTGTGCCAAATTTAGAGTAATATTCATCACACTTTTTCATCTTATTTTTAAAAGCACAGGTTTGCCCCACTGCATTTATACATTTACTGCCTAATCAAGAAATCCCATGCTGAAGTTTATATATGTTTTTGTGTTAGAATCTAGGAACAAAACAAAAGATAAAGGTCATGTTGAGTTTTACTCTTCACCTCATGCACACGTACATGTACAGAATTTTATATATGAAGAAAAAATCACTTGCAAAATGTTCTGTCTAAATCCGTTTATGAAGTAGTTTTTAAATTTCAACTGCAGCTTTGGGTTAATAGATTATTTTTAAAAATCTTTTGGAAAGCACCTAACCAGCCTGGATCACTGCTGTTAAATTACAAAGGATTGTTAGGACAGGGGAAAAAGATTTCTGAAAGCATTTGTCGCTACCATCTCAAACGAGGGACATATGTTCAGAGTATGAGCTGCCTCTTTACAGCAGCATCACCCTGACCCATAAATCTGCATGATTACTAGATGTTGAAGAACTTCTCGCCTGCCTGTGGAGAAGGGGGCAAGCTAAATGTGGAAACCTTTTCCTTGTGCATCCTGCCCCTTCAGATGGACTGGAGTCACCTGGTTGTATGTGTAGAGCTTTCTATAGCATGAAGTGTGCTATATGTGTTTTCATAGAATGCCATATGTGTATTGAAGAATGCAGCTTTGGATCAGAGCATCTGTGTCAAGGCACAATCAACCTTTACTCTGAAAATTTGCTCCATCATGTTTTTGGTTGAATTGGAATTCTTGCTGACTAGAATGCACTGGAGTTTCACCTTTTGCATTCCCATAAAGGTTTCATCATTTGCTTTCTGCTGCATGAGCCTCCATTACTAGCTATAAAACATTATTCTTCAGAGAATCCAGTTTTTTAAAGTGTGTGCTGGAAAAACAGAGAGAGCTGAAGTTTGCAAGCTGAAAAACATTTCATATTTGAATTTTGATTCATGTATATTTTTTTCTTTTTTGTTTTAAGCATTGTAAACCAAAGGTGCAGAGCAAGATTGTAACATGAAGAGATTATTACTTTTTTTTCTTTTTAACTCAATTTTTTATTATTTTATTTTTTCATACTAAAGAGATTGTGGAACAAAATGTTAATAGGGAAAATCACTGCCATTTCTATGTGGTATCCTTTGTTTCCCAGAAAAGGGCCACATATTATATATTAAGAGATAAAACCACACTTTATAGAAAATATCTGTAACATGAAGAGCATGAATGGGATTTTTTTTAAAAAACAAACAAAAACAAATTATGCCTAAAGCTTGTGGCTATGGAAGGAACTTGTGTACATAGTTGTAAAATACCATTCTAAATTATTTAGGCCAATTGTTACCATTCTTGGAAGTCCTCAGTTATGTTGCTGGGTCTTTTGTATGCACACAGTGTAATTAATTTAAAGCAACATACACTTTTCCCAGGTTGTAGCTCAGCTGTGGACTTGTGACCTATGTATAACTGTTTTAAGAACTTCCATTTTACTTGTTTTCATTTTTTAAAAGTTACATTTTAAGGATTTGGATTGGCTAATATCCTGCTGTTGCTATGGGACCTAAACGTGACTTGTCAGTCTGCTGTAAAGCACAGATGGCTCTATTTATTGTAGAAAGTGAGTTTATTTGCTTTCTAGAACTGTTTATATCAGATGGTATAAGAGGTAATAAAATTCTATGCTTGTAAAGAAGAAAAATGATAATTTTACCTACTATAATCTGACTGTCTGAAACTATATTTTCTCTCTGAGAAATAAATGTTCTAATGTAAGATGTTTGGTTATTAATTGTCTTCATTTGGGAAGTTTGTCTATTCCTTTGTTCAGTACCTAGGCTCTGATGTGATGATTTACCAATTTTCATGAATTCCAAAATATTTCCTGGAGTCTCACTCTCAAATTTCATACTTGGCAGAAAGAGTGACAGGTACAGGCAGATAAGTTTTTTCACTAGTGTGAAAGATGGGAGATGTATAAAATGTGTGGCATGGAAGATGTAAGACTATAAAATACTCATGTGGTGAAACTTTGTTAGATTTTGTATATGAGATTTCTTACTCTGCCCTAATCAGTTATCTACTCTTATATTGAACCTGCTGGCAGGGAATCAAAGGATAGTATAGTTAGTGTGGAATCCCAGAAGCACTTCGACAAATGGGAAAAAATCTGCATAACTTTACAGGCATACTGCCACAGCTCCACTTCAACATATGTACACTGCCAGTACAGCAGTCAAAATGGGATGGATTCATTGATGTGACAGGCAAGGAAGGTGCCTAATCTCAAATCCTGTATTCCCAGTTCCTTCCCCATGACCAGCATAATGTTTTGCCTACTTCAATGATGGTGTACCTCAAAGCAATGTATTAACCTCAGTGGAAGGCAATCCCCTGCTTTCATTTTGTTACATGTGTTGTTTCTTTGATGCTAGGAGTTAGCATATAAGGATTCCTTGTGTGTGCATCTATGTGCCTTCAAGTTGCCTGTTGACTTATGGTGACCTCATGAATTGCATAGAATTCAGTCTTGCTTTAGCTGATCTGCGGATGGAATTTCAATTTGAAAGGCTGCTGATTATCAGCATGGATGACCTGTCAGACAAAATAGTACCAAGGGAGCAGGGAAATGTTCATATTTTGTCAGAAAGAGAGGTGGACCCAGGGATGACAGCCTCTAGAGCAGTCTTAATGGATTAAGATAATGGATATGAATAATGGAAAAAATACAGGTCTCTGCAAGCTTCCTGGAATCTGAGGGGTACAGCAGACAGGCAGGAAGGAGCAGCTTCACAACCCAATTACCCCAGGGCCTCATCAAACACAGCGTGGCCCCAAGGGCACTTCCACCCATGGTCCCAAATAGGATAAGAAAAGATCTGCTCCTTTTGGGGCTAGTTTTGGGCCACCTTAGGCAGCTTTAGTGTGGCCCTGGGGCTTTGTAAACAGCATGCCCCTGGAGCGTCCGGAAACCATCCCTCTCTGCCCGTCTGTTTTGGTCTTGAGTTGCAAGGCAGTGTAAGGTCAGTTTTTTTTTAAATGTTCGTAAAAATGAAGAGTGAAGAGGAGCCATTGTTTACATTGAAGTTGCTTACAGAGGAAACCTGCCCTTAACCAATAGAGTGCTCTTTCTGCTGATTATTGTGCAGGTAAAGGTAATGGTTTCCCCTTTGACAAGATTGTCTAGTTGTTTCCAACTGTAGGGGACGGTGCTCATCTCCATTACCAAGCCGACTACATGATCATGCGGCCAACATGACTGCACAGAAGGCTGTTACTTTCCCACTAAAGTGGTACCTGTTTATCTACTTGCACTTTTACATGCTTTCAAACTGCTAGGTTGGCATACGCTGGGACTAGTGAGCTCCCTCCATCAGGTGGCGCTTGGGTCTCAAACTGCTAACCTGCCAACCTTGCAATCATCAGAATCAGCATCTTAACCACTGAGCCACCACTTCCCATTGTGTAGGTACCTTTAGGATTTGTGAAAACACCTCTAGGATTTGGAGGTTAAACTGAAGCTTGGGTCTTTTGCATGTGAAATTTGAATGTTTTCATTGAAACAGGACTTTAAATAACCAATGTGGTCCTATTGTGTATGAGTGGACCAATCGGAAGGCAGCTAACAAATGCCTAGGGCCTGAAAAAAAGTTACTTTTTTCTTTTTCATGTTTACTAACAGGTTTCCCTATCTAGCATGAGGGGGAAGGGAGGTCTGGAAGTTGTAAACTGAAAAAAATTTCCAAGTTCTGTCAATTCCCCACTGTGTGCATGAATAGGAAAGACTTTTATGAAGTATGTAAGCTGCCTTTGAGTCTGGCCAACTCCTTCTCTTTTCCTCTGACATGACTTGCTGCCTGGACATGCAAACAGATTGGGAACTCAAGCCTATCGTTCTCCGTGGTACAACCTGGACTTACATCTCCAGTGCTATGCTCTATGGCTAGACATTATGTCTGTGTAACCACAGCTGTGCCTTCCCTTATTTCCTCCCCTGGTTCCTCCCTTTTCTTTCCTGGCAAAAGACTCTTTCCATTTGCCAGTTGGGTTTTAGACTGTCCACTATGCAGATCCCTGTCAAAGGGGATCTATTAAAATGCTGTGTTGTGTTGCATATCATTTTGAATTGTGCAGTAGGGAGACTTAGAGATGTTGTCATGAATATTGGGGGTTGTAGAGGTGGGTGCTGTTTAGCTCCATTTCTGTGCTTTCTGTATTGGCTCTTTTTCTCTTCAGCTTTTACACTGGATGACTGTAGGATACTGTGTTTCCCTATTGCAGCAGCAGTGCAAGTTGTGCAAGGAAGAGGATGTAGGCTGAGATCTTCTGGGAGGTATCTGACTGTTTTTGTAGTACATTAGCAAGAGTTTTTCACTCTCAGATGCAACAATAAAATGATTATGCTGCCACACCCTGCTGCAGTGAAGCAGACTGGGATACCCAGGAGGTTGAATAAAAAGACTTTGAATTCAGTTTCATTTCTTGCACTGAAATCAAATTCCTGGGCTCAGCATGTTTTCAGAAATTCTCTTCTTTAATTCAATGGGTATATCTTTTGCATCCAGTTTTTGTTGGTGGATCTGAGGGTTTAGGTTTAAAAAAAAAAGAAAAGAAGTACCCAACAAGTCTTAGGTCTGCCCACTGCTGCTGTAAATCCCTTGTTGATACTGGAGTGGGTGGGGTGGAGTTGGGCTAAATGATTGCTATAGAATTGTTCAGCCTGTCTCTTAGATGCCAAAAATTGTTTCCCTCCCCCCTGCTATAGAGCATAGCCATCAACCTGCCCCACTGATAATTGCTTAGATCAGTAGTTCTCAACCTACCTAATGCCGCAAACTTTTAATACAGTTCCTCATGTTATGGTGACCCCCAACCATAAAATTGTGGTGTCTCGATTCCTAAGACCATTGGAAATATGTGTTTTCTGATGGTCTTAGGTGAACCCTGTAAAAGTTCAACCCCTAAAGGAGTTGCGACCCACAGGTTGAGAACCATTGGCTTAGATTAATTCTCATCCTTTGGTTCTTCAGATGGTTTGCATTTCACATTGCAGAAGGTCCACTCAGTCTGACAAATGGTCAGAGATTCTAGAGTTGATGTTCAAAATATCAGGAAGTTAAGAACCACAGATTTAGAGGTTGAAAGGGCGATGCCTTGGTGAAATCAAACCATTTTCTCTAATGGAGACTAGCAGTAACATCATGCTATACCTTTTCTTCAAGAAGCTGTATTAGACTGTAACAGGATAAAAAGTTATGAAGGAGTCCTGTAGCACTGTTGAGATTAACTGAGAAAGAAATTTCTAGCATCATATTTTGTGGATTCCAGTCTACTTCATCAGAAACAAGTTATCCATGTCTATTTGTGCTCCCCCATCCCATGATTCTAGTTTAAACAATTCTCTTTTAAAATTCTGTAAAGGATTAATGTATAGCTTTAACAATGGAGCCATCAACACTGCAGTCAGAAAAGGTACTGAAGTTGGAATCAGTTCCATGGATGCCAACGATCTCACCCTCCTCATTTAGCTGGAGTTTCAGAATGACCCTGCAGGCTTGGATCTGTACCTCTTCCTCAGGATGAATGATGAGGGAGAGAAGACAGTCAGCTAGATGGGAGTCTTCTCCAAACAAGACTTCGTGAAGGGACAACTCATTGTATTGCCAGTGCACTGACTGATAGTGGGGAGTCAGGCGACCCTCACAAAGTCGTTCTACGAACACCAGCAACTCAAAGAGCAGGTTTCCAGGCCGGGATGTTTGGAAAAGGTTGAAGAATTCAGGGTGCACCTTAAAAGAGAGGTAGTAGAATTGGTTTTTAGCATCCCAAGAAGAGACTTGGTGTTTTTAATGAACTGCCTAAGCTGGAGCAGGGTATAAAGTTATAAACCAAAGATTTATAATAACTAACATGGACTTACAAATACCCACCTTTCGGCTAAGTTTCTTGAATGGTGGTGGCAGCACAGCTGCAGAGGCTCTTGGATGATAGGAATTACATAGACATGTTTCAGACCTGGTTTAGATATGAAATCAGCTTTGGTTGCCCTGCTGGATGACCTTCAACAGGGGGATTATGCAGAAGTGCAACCCAGTTGCTCTTCCTTGATCTTCCAATGGCTTTTGATATCATTGACCATGGTTTCCTTCTGGACCAGCACCTTGAGGTTGGAGTAGCTGGCAAGGTTTTACAGTGGTTTCATTCTTATATGCAGGGTCAGTTCCAGAGAGTGGTACTGGGGCACTGTCACAGCCCTAGGGGAACTGTGCTTTGGGGTCCTCCAAAGAAGAATCCTGTCCCCTGTATTTTTTAACATTTATGTATAACTACTAAGGGGCAATCAACAGAATCTTTGGGTGAGGGTATTATCAGAATGCAGATGACACTCAGCTCTACTTTTCTGTTGCATCTGACTTGGATGAGACTGTGCATAATTCTATTAGTGCCTGGTGGCAGTGGTGGGTTGGATGAGGGCTAATCCTAGATTGGACCCTGTTGGAAGATTTTTGCATTCTCTTTCCCCATCCTTAGATAGATAGGGAATTCCTGCATGCAAACTAACCATGCAATTTAGGTCACTCTCCCTTTGGGACCAATAGATAACTCTCTCAAAAATATTTTCAACTGAACTGTTGGCCCTCCATCATCCTGCTCTCTCAACTTTCTTTTGAAAGATGGTGAGATAAATATTTCTTTTACCTGAGGTATTCACTAGCTAGGTTAGGATACAGCTTCTTTGTAAATATAGATTAAAGCCATTAGTAAACTTTTGTTTTTTTTTTGAACTACAAACTACGTGTTTGTTTGTTTTTGTTTTGTTTTGTTTTTTAGTCAGTTTCAGTTCTTAGAAAAGCATAGTTTTACAAGAGCACATTCCTGCTACTCTGCTGTTTTAAAGCTAAACTCTTAACAGACTTGGCTTTGATATTTTGATATTTAAATATTGTTAGTTTCCTTAGTAAAGGCTGAAGCCTTTGGTAACTTAAATGATTCCACAAATCATGGAAAGATGGATGCTCTGTAGATAGGTGGTTCCCAGGTCCATGAGCTTGACAATGTACCTGTCCTGAGTAAGGTTGCATTTCTCCTACATAGATAGATACATAGTCTGGGAAGTGCTATTGGGTTCATCTCTGTCTCTAGAGGCCCACATGACCTTAGTAGCAAATAACACCTCCTGCCAGCTTTAACTGGTATGACAGCTACCACCATAGCCTAGTCTTGCCTTCTTCTCATGACTTTTGCTTTTCTCTACTCCTTTCCCAGGTTTTCCATCAGAGAGAGGGGAAGAGGCTTCTTACCTGGCAGTTCATGATGTCAAATAGGAGACTTTCCTTCTGGGCTAGCATGCTAAGGAATTTTAGAACCTGTACCTGGAAGAAAAAAAAAACAGCTGAGATCATATTCCTGATCAGTGATTCCCAAACTCTGGCCTTCTAAGTGTTTTAGACTTTGACTCCTAGAATCTCAGACCATTAGCCAAGATGGCTGAGTTTCTGGAAGCGAAAGTCCAAAACACCTTGAGGGCTAGAGTTTTGGAATTACAGGTCTAGACAGAGCCTGTGTGGTGTACTGATTTGAGTGCTGAGACTCTGGGAGACCAGGCTTCAAATCCCCAGTCAGCCATTAAAAACCATCCAGTGACCTTAGACAAGTCAGATTTTCTCAACCTAGCCAATTTCAAACTTTTTCTGAATACCTGTCCTGAATAAGGTTGCATTTATCTAGCCAAGAAAATCCTATGATCGAGTTTCCATTAGCTGGAGTGAACAACAACCACTCTACATGTGAGGTTTCTCTAAGGATGAGGATTTAGACACAGGGAGATGGAGTGGGAAGACTATGAGCCTTAATACCTGAGCCAAGGTGTTCCCCATCTGCAGAATCTCCATGATGGCAGGCATAAGTTTTCTCAGCAGCCCAAGCGTGTGATCTGGCAACTGCAGCCCATTGAGTAACCTCAGTCCAGCAACATGTACATCACTATCCCATATATCGGCGATAATTTCAAGAACCTTGGGGATAAACTCCTGCATAGAACAAAACAGCATTTTGTAACTGAATGAGGGGCCAGAACTTTATAACTTCCACTTATCACTGCACAAAATGCACTGCTTACATACTGGACTCTTTAACACAGATATTCAATTTCTGAGAAACTTCCCAGCTCTCTGATTTTATGAAGCATATTTTTAATTGTGGTGGTGGTGCTGGTTTTTTAAAAAAATTCCAGGATTGTATTATTACTTTAATCTTTTACCTATCTATTGGCAATGGTTTAGTGTACATGGTGAATCCTGACATCTACCTGGAAGACACATTTGATAAAATCCTGAATTTCAGACATCTTTATTTATTTAGACATGAGAGATTAAAAGAATTTTAAGAGATCCTTTCACTTTCTAATCTAATCTCCCCAAACTAGGTGTCCTTCCAATGGTCTGAATAGCAACTCCAACTTTTCTGGAGGGCTCTATGATGAGCAAGTAGTCCCTAGGTGATAGCATTGGAGTAGAGCATGTGGGGAGTGAATTGATCAGTGACAGCCCTCCAGGTGCTTATGGCTTATTAGCTCTAGAATTTGAAACTATAGTGTGATTGTGTTTCCCTAGTAAGGGGCTTAAAGGTAAGACAGACAGGATAGAGCATCATGCTTCCCTCCTCCCATGCAATTGTTGTTGTTTTTAATTACCTTTCTTAGGTGACTAGATAACTTTTGCCCAAGGTCTAGCCTCCAGATTCATGGGAAACTACTGGGTTCCACCTCTTGCGTCTACTATATGAACTACTCTGGCATCCCCTGCTATACCCTAGTACTAGACTATTTTATTTCAAAACTTGTCAGTCTTGACAAATTAAAAGACTGAGTTCCCCTTTCCATTTAAAATAGCCAGAACAATGTATTTCAATTGCCTACATGACCATTGCTTCTGTAATAAATCTCTTATATTCTTGGAACTGTTTCCCTTCTGTCTGCTTCCTTAACATCTGCTACTCCACTTCTTGTCAAAACATTCCACATTTGTGGGGAAACCCAAATGTAGCCAGCATAAATTATGCACCTTTCTGTCATTTATTCTCTGTGTGTGGCTTTCCTCCTTACAAACGTTGGATGGTTTTATTCCAGCTGTATTTTTCTTGATCCAGAAGTGATATGACATCACATCTGGTTTATGTTTCAGCTGATTTTCAGCCATTTTTAGGGCTTCCCCTTCCCAGAAAGGTCATGGGATGCATGGGAAAAAAAGATACTTCTAAAAGTTATCTGTTGCCAATGATAAGGCTTTTGAGCATGAATATTTAATTTGTTATTTGTTGAGTGCGCCCCCTGCACATCTTCTCTGTACTCAAGGCTCTTGTTATGGGGATGGTACATTCTTCTTACTGATCAAGGCACAATATTTTGTACCTGGAAAATTGCTATACTTTCTCTAAAGAGCCTGTTTGCTGCTCATTTGACTGCTGACACTGCTTTAACTTGTTTAGGACATACAGTGGTGCCTCGGGTTACGAAATTAATTCGTAACGCGGCCGCTTTCGTAACCCGAAAAGCCTTCGTAAGCCGAATTGCCATAGGCGCTAATGGGGAAAAGCCGCGATTCCGTGCGAAAAAGCCGAAAAAAGCACCAAAAGTTTTTTCGTAACCCGAAAAAACATTCGTAACCCGAAACAATAATTCCCTATGGGATTTTTTCGTATCCCGAAAATTTCGTAACCTGGGTATTTCGTATCCCGAGGTACCACTGTATTTAGGCCTGTTACAGACTGCCAAAATAAAGCTGCTTCGGGTCTCTTTGGAGGTATGCTATTTAAATGATGCATGGGTCCTAAGAGTCTGGAGGTCGCGCCAAAGTCACACTCCATTCCTAAGCACTGGAGTGCAGCTTTGGTGCAGCTTCCGGATTCTTAGGATGCATGCATCATTTAAACAGCATACATCCAAAGAGACCCAAAGCAGCTTTATTTTGGCAGTCTGTAACAGGCCTATGTGACCAAAGGGCACTCTCCTATCCCATTGTAAAGGACTCTTATGATTTTTAAAAATTGCAATTAGAGTAAATCATTCTCTTTGGAAGTTGTGCACCATTATACAGTAAAGGCAGATGAACACATCTAAACATGTTTTTAAAAGGAGAAAAATGTTGAAATGTAAAGCATAGTTATCTTTGCCAGAGCAAATATAATCTAATCAGCTATTAACTATGTATTAAATACCACACTTTTGTCACAGCAAAGATAGTATACTATTATCATAGTATGCCCAGCATTCTCAATATACCCAAGGGTGTTAAGATGCAAGTCCCTTAGATTTCCTTCCATGATGTGTAGACAGAAGAATGCTTTGCTTGCAGGTAGTGTTTTAATGCTGTATTAATTAAATACTGTACTGGACAATTGGAAGGATTGTCACAAATTATTGATGGTGCTGGCTGTCTACATTTCTTGGGATGGTAAATGAGCAGATATGTAGGGAATAGAGATTATGCTGGGAGCTTCAAGGCCAGTCTCATGAGAAAGACTGGTATGGAGTTGGAAGAAAGGCAAACCCTGGAAAAGAGGGAACGTGAAAATGTTTTGTATTAGAAGTGAATAAGGTGTCAGCCTGCTCAAAGTCTGAAATTAACATGTATTTTAATTATTCTGATTAACTACTTGTACTTCAGTCCTGGCAACATATGTCTGCTAGTAATGTCTTTCATTTCTGAATAAAGTTTTTTATTCACTACTCAAGCTTGAATTTCTGAAGTAATCCTGTGCATGGCAATGCATTACTTTCAATAACTGAAAATGTGGTCACTAGTGATGACAAAATGCTGTTAATTTCATCAAAGGAGGAAGACTTAACTTCTCTCCTTAGGGAATGGTGGGGTGGATTATCGTGGATAGTGTGCCTACAGAGGCTTCAAATGTGCTGTCCCTTGCACCTTCTAAAGGTGAATTCACACAGGTGTGTTCATTACTCAAGTGTTTCTATATCTGAAAGAGACATCACAGATAAAATTCATGGGCAGAGATTTCAGAGCACTTCACGTTAGTTTAGACTCAGAGCTTTCCACTGGACCCAGTTCACATTTTCAACTGGCATCTCTCAAATGATAAGACATGTGTCAACCAGCAATGCACAAAGCTAGACACAGTACAGCAATATCAAGTGCAAATAATCACCTGAATTCTGATTCTAAACTTCCAGATGCCTGTGAAGGCCTTGAGGGCATGCAGAGTCTGAATCTTGATGCCCACATCTGGATCATCCAGGAATGATGCTACCAGTTTAATATCATCATAAGTACACGCAGATGCCTGGAAAAGCAAAGCAATAAAGTCATAGCTGTGTCTTCATATATGGTAAAAGACAAGGTGTGGCATGCATCACCCAAAAAAAATAACCCCTGAATAGCACCTCATAATTTTTCAACCCTATGCTGAACCCTATATTTACTTCAACTGTTTTTTTATTAAAATATTCTCTGCTTTTCTACCTCCAAGCTGAAATGCATTCAAAGCATTAATGGAATTAAAATTTAACAAGGCAATCATAGAAATGTAGTGAAATGCAATTAAAAATGGCAAATAAAATTGCTCTCAAAAGAGTAGAAAAAAGAAAACATATATATGAAAAAGACGAAAGTTGGCAAAATTAACTGACATTCACACTAAAGGACACACATTATACAAAAATGCTTAGGTGAAAGTAGCACACCATCATCAGTAAGATGCCAAGAAAATTCATCAGGGAAGAAATTCTAATGAACTGGTGTGGCTGTAGAAAGACCCTCTCTCTTTTTCACTGTAACTGTGACAGACAAGATCTCCTGATGAACCCAGTGGACTCCTATTGGGAGGTGGGCCTTCAGAAATCTTGATCCTAAGCAAATTAGGGTTTTAATCATGCCTGAAATAGACCAACAATCAGTGCTTGCTTGGCATAAGAGAGGAACTATAAAAGTGGCGCTGGTAATCTAATTCCTGCATTCTGCACTAGCTGCAGTTTCTGCACCCTTTTGAGACACAGGACCATATAAGAGCAAGGCAGGGAAATTTGACCTTCAAGGTATTAATGAATTACTGTGCTCATGATCTCTCATCATCAGCCATGTTGGGTGATGGAAACTGGAATCCAACAACATCTGGAGGGACACCAGTTTCCTAACTGTGAAGGACTATGTACTACAGTATCCCCTCTTAATTCCTTCATAGAAATAAATGACATTTAACTCTGAATTCTAATGTAAGCTTCTATTTCTCAAGAGCTGTTGAAAATAATAAAACATGAAGTGATTACAAACAGAAATCCAGAAGCTAAAGAATCACTTTATGTGCTGACAAACTGGGGAAAAAAAGTTCAAAAGGAAATGCCTGTCTTTTGGTTGTCAGTATTTGGAATTCTTTTAAAAGGTGATAAAATCTGGAGACCATTTATTAGAGACTGTTTCTCTTTTGCTATAGCTTACCAGGCTTGCATGAGACTGAAGGTGGCATAAACTGGGGGCCCTCCAGGGGTATAGCTTCCAGGGTTTCCCACCCAAATAAATATTCTGCATCCTCCAATAAAATCTTCCATCAGACCCAATATTTTCAGGATTTCAATAATGTAAAACCTTAGCCAAGCATGTAGAAATACAGTTTAGGTAATCCAAAGAAAAAGGACAGGCAAAGGCACAAAGGAAATGCAAACAGAGCAAATATAAGAGTTCTAGTGTCTTGCTCTCTGCAATGTTAGAAATTTGGAGATGGCAGAATTCCTATTGTGGGAGGCAATGCCCTCACTTTCTCCCAAACCCAAGGTTCCTCCCCAGGAAGTTACTGATGACCAGGCATCAACCAACCCTATATCTTTTTAGTAGAATATCACTCTAAGCCTTCTAAGCTGTTTGCGCTTCTCAGTACAAGCTGCACATCTCCCACCATCAGGTGTTATTTAGTGTTCAACATGGCTATGTGGGTTAACATAGCTAGCTCTCCTACCCCTGGTGGTTTTTGGCTTGATTTTTTTGCCTATGCTGTACATCATGCAAACTGGGACTCTCACCTCTGTGTCCAGTAGATAAACACAGCGGGTGATGCCATGGAGTATCATATTCTTGGAGTAATCATCTAGCCTTGGATTGAGAGAGAGCAGGAGTTCCTTGAGTTCTCTGGAGTCGGTCACACTTTTACTCTGATGCACTATGGCCAGTTCTGAAAGCAGAAAGGGAATGATGGCAACCCCAAGGATGGCAGGAAGGGGAAAGGACAAGGGCCAAAGAATTGGTAGTGTTCAACGAAGCACATACTGAACTGAATAAGTATGTCCCATATGTTTTGACATGTGTTTGAATGTATAAAAGAAGAACCCTGGCTTATTCTGGGGCAAGCCAGCATGCTGGCTCCTACTGTTGACTGGGAATAATGGCAGCTGTTGGTTTCCATGTCAGCGGTGTGGTGAATTCATTTCAGGGTTTCATCTGAAATGTAAAGGAGTTGTCTAGCCTGATGATTCCTGTTCATTGTCCTTCCAAAATGGAAGCTACACACCACCCATGAATGGGAGTGATGGAACAAACCACAAGTCGTGATGTCCAAACCCAAAAAGACATGGTACCCTGTCTCATTTTTCTTGCAACAGGCCTAAAAACTAATCCATGGTTGATTTTAGATTTGCTTTTCTGTCTTGTTAAGGGATAAATATGCTGGAATGCCACATTCAGCCCAGTTTGGATGTCATCATAAGCAAAACACAAGCAACTAGGCAGTATAATTCATCAGCATGCTGCTTGCAAATGGCAAACCAGAGCTCACAACAAGAAAACTGGGCCTGGATCCAGAACTGTATTATTAATGATTCAACTGGTGCAACTGCTCCAGGCTCCTGACTGACTAGGAATCCAGTACAGAAATAAAAACCAAAAACCAAAACAAAACCCTGTAGCTTGATTTACCTTCCTTACTAGAGTAAAAACGCATGGGAACCTGTTGTTAGTATTGAGGTTGCAGTACTCAAAATGGATTCACATATGAATATTTTTATGTTAGTATTTATTGTACTATTTAATTTTAATGCTGCCAATCCCAGAATAGCTCACAGATGTGTATCAAAGAAGCCCTTTTTAGCAAACTGCTCAAATGCCACAACCACCTTCCTGCAGCCTTGCTGTGTCTTCTTCAAAGACAATATTTTTAATGCATTCACCTAGTTCAGTGAAGCACTCTCTCTCTCAAGAGTTCTGCTTTTCAGAGGAAGGGCCAAACAGACACTTGATTGCTGGGATATGGAAATATATGATATTTAATTCATAGCATTCCATGTTTCATTAAGCAGATCATTTCATCCCAGGCAAGTGGACAACACTAATATGTTTTTGCTCAGCATGTGCATGTTAGGGATTAAAAGGCAGTGTGCAACCTTAGCAGCAACATAAGCCTACAATGGACCTTATCACACGTGAAATTGGAACTCCAATCCAAAGCCATTCTGAAGGGAAGGGGAAGCAGAGACAATTCGAATCCAAGACAATTCACGTGATTAATTATCACATGTGAAGATCGAAATTGTGGTCATTCCTGAGGCAAAGCGAAGTGAGTGCTAAATAAATTATCTCACCAGTACATACCATGTGGATTCACCAATTCGAATTGGCACCCTTGCTCATGCTCAGTGGGGCTCTGAATGCATTGTGAACCTTTGCACTTACAGGATGAAGAAGAGGGCCACTTCCTGGTTCCAGTTTCACATGAATGCTAGCCTCATGTAAATGACAGCTTCACGTTTCTTCTTCTCTTTTATTTTATTCTATTTTTTACTCTATTTACTCTATTTCAACAATTTAGCAATACCCAGAACTCCACCATGTGTGATCTCGAGTATACATACATCCACATCCAAACATATCCTCCATGTCAGTCCCTCTATTCCCCCCTGAAGCATCTGAATGGGTCCTCGTGTCAGTCCTTCTATTCCTCTCTGAAGCATCTGAATGTGTCCTCCATGTCAGTCTCTCTATTTCTCCCTGAAGCAGCCAAACATGTCCTCAGTGTCAGTCCCTCTATTCCTCCTTGAAGCATCCAAACGTGTCCTCCATGTCAGTCCCTCTATTCCTTCCTGAAGCATCCGAATGTGTCCTCCATGTCAATTCCTCCATTCTTCCCTAAAGCATCCAAATGTGTCCTCCATGTCAGTCCCTCTATTCCTCCCTGAAGCATCCAAATGTGTCTTCCATGTCAATCCCTCTATTCCTCCCTGAAATTATTGAAGGAGTACCAGAAGCAAATGGAGCAAAATTGCAGTGCCGCATCATGGGAAATGTGGCACCTTGGAGATTATGGCGGGGAGGGGGGGTAACCAGGACCGAAGCAAAGTTGCATTCCACGATCCAAGATTTGTGAATTCACAGTTCACTGAATCCACTTACATCAGGAGTGACCTTGGAGGGACTCAGAATCGGCCTCGGAATGACTCCCCATAGAAAGCAATCACGTGTGATAATCTATCACGTTATAACATAAATTCGCTTGGTTGGGCCTGGAATGGCTTTGGTTTGGAGTTGCAAAAATCGTTGTGTGATAAGGGCCAATGACAGCAGAGACAGAACCGAAATGTGTGGTTTGGTGATATATTGCATGGTTCTTGTTGCACCATTCCGGAGATCATATAGAGCTGCCTTCCCCAGCCTGAAACCATGAAAATGGGAGCTCCAATTATCCCCAGCCAGTACAGATATTTCAGTGCTGGATAAAAAGCATAAGAAGAGCCATGGTGGATCAGAAGAAAGGTTAGTCTAACTTCGGTTCACAAAGTGGCAGTAGTCCATAATTTGCCCATAGGAAACCAACCACAAGGATATGGGTGCAACTCCAGCTTCTATCTTGTGTTCCCTACAAGAGATATAGAGAGGTATATTGACTTTGCCATCCTTGATAAAGCTCTTTGAGATGGGGGGGAAAGTCCTAGGAAATGTCAGGTTTTATTCCTGTACAAACCAGTTTTATTTTGGATATCTGTATGGTGTTTTCTTCATCTCTAAGTATTTCCTAGGAACTCCTCGCATGGTCAACACTTTTATTCCTTCTCCCCAGGACCATCTAAATTAATCCAGTACTTTCTGAAATGAAATGTACTGGTTATTTACCTTGTGTTTCTGTCTCTATTATCTCAGATCTTGTAAAAATGGCTGTCAAATAAACACAGGACACAGTGGTTTTCAGGACACAGATTGAACCAAGATCAAATGAGGGAAACAAGAAGGTTAGTACTAAAATAAAATTATTCTAATGTTTAACTAGTATAATTTTGCTAAAACATTCTAACTCTTAAATTTAAAAAAGACACAGTAGAGGTTGGTAAAAATCAGTACTAAAATGCTGTGTAAGACTGAATGGGACATGTGATCAGAGAAAGTGAAAAGAAGTAAGATATAAAAGAGGGAAGAAGGAACGGAGGTAGAGAGGAAAACCCAGAATAGTTCAAGGGAAGTCTAGATACAAATCTATGAATAGGCACAATCAAAACAAAAAATGAATGAGAACCCTTATATTTTGAGGCACTCATGTAGAGCCTGTAGTAACCAACCAGTTCCCTTTTAAAGATATCCAAAGTGCCAAGATGACTACATCTTGTGGCAGTGAATTCCATAGTTTAACTATGTGCTGTGTGAAGAAATACTTCTTTTTATCTGTCCTGAATCTCCCATCATTCAGCTTGTGTGGTTGACCCCAGGTTGTAGCACTATGGGTTCTTTTTATCTACAATCTCCATAGAATTCATGATTTTGCACACTTCTATCATGCCTCTACTTAGAGAAGTCTTGTAGCATCTTTGAGACTAACTAAAAGAAAGAAATTGGCAACATGCGCTTTCGTAGACCTCAGTCATGATGAAAGCGCATGCTGCCAATTTCTTTCTTTCAGTTAGCCTCAAAGATGCTACAAGATCTCTCTACATACTGATTCTGCAGAGTAACATGACTATATCTTTGAATTCTATGCCTCTACTTGTCTTTTAAAAAATTAGCTAAACACAGCCCAGTCCCATGTGCTGTATTCTTCTTTCTTGTGGAGTTGCTTCAGTCCCTTGATCATTTCATATGGCTCGTTCTGCACCTAGAAGGGGATGATGGAAGTTCTAGTCCAACAAATCCAGAAATGCCAGGTTGGCTAACCCTGATGGATAGGATTAAGAAAGTGGGAACTCTCTCACCTAACCTTGCTGGGGATAAAGATGTCTGAAATGTATTATGTGTTGATGAATAGCCAAAAGCTGGCTAAGGGTCTGATGAATGCAACTTGGCATCATGCAATAGTGCAAATGACATGTAATTGAGCCAAGGCATGTGCATTCAGAACAGACTCAAAACAAAAATTGTTTTCCTTTACACTCTTGGTTTGGTAGTTCAGAATTAAACCAGTGTTGTATGGAAACTGCTTTGTGAATGCACCCAGCATGTGAATAACTTGTGGGATGGCCACAACCACTTCTAGTATACAGCAATAATCTATGTAAATGTTGCAGCAGCTCCCTGGAACCCCATCCTACTCACTGGCTAGGGTCAGTGGCTCTGGATTGAAGGGAGGGCTGTTGATCCCTGCCAAGATGGTCTTGGCTATCAGGAAGGCAGCTCCAACACCGGTAGCTGCAGATACCACGTTTTTTGTTGTTACCAGCTCTAAATACTTCATGTCCTCCTTGCCTTGAACTCCCAGGGATCCTGATCCAAAACCCTGGGCCCTGAACAGGACTGGAGCAGGCCTCAGTGGAAACACTAGCAAGACTGATTGCTTTGTGATGTCAGCTAATTCCATCATGACATCTCTGACAGATCATCCCCGTAGCTTCAGAAATCCAGAACACATGTGAGTTGAGGTTCTCGCTTTCCAATGTTTTGTCATTATCAGTGAAACCACTTTTTCTGATTCCTTTTAATTCGTAACACAGCCAGGTCCTTTGCTTTCTCAAGTAAAGGTAAGGATGAGAAAGAAAGGTTTCTATGGTGGCAAACAAGTTGTTCTCTAATCTGTTGCTAAAGCTGAGTTCAAAATCTTAACAGCCTTCCAATTTTATTAGAAAGGGTCCCATATAAGTCAGAGTAAGTACGATGCACTGGTTTCATCTACATATGAAATGATAATAACTTTTGAATTACAGTCATCCCTCTGTTTGCGCAGACTTTGACTCTGTCTCTTGCTTACTTGCGAGGGGCAAATAGAGGGACTTAAAATGGGGTGTTTGCCGCTATTCAAGCCAATAGAGCTTGAATATTGGTGAACTTCTGTTTTCGTGGGGGGGGGGGGAGTCTGGAACAGATCTCCCATGAAAACGAAGGGGTGACTATAGTAACCAAGCTGGTTCTGCTTCTCTGGTCACACTCCGAAGTGACAATGAAATGGAAACTAGGGTGCTAGTTGGTTCCTATTGAATGGTATTATGCAAAGTACTTTGGCAGCATTATGGACCGTGAGAGAACCAGTTCCAGACTAGAGATGCAAAATTTCCAGATATTTTAAATGGGGGACACACACACTTTTTTGCCACAAAGAGGACATTTCATAAACTAATTTAAAAATGCAATATTAGCATTCTTTACACGTACCTTTTTTTTTTTTTTACTTTAACACATAAAATGCATTATATATCACTTCATCTGGCATAAAATTACCATGTTTCATAAAATTAACATGATATTCAGAATACAATTACAAAGTGAACTTCCTTTTATAAATTGTATTTTTTGTTACAGATATAGCTATGACAACTTGAACTAAAAGGAGCACCTGAACTACATGGAACTACCAGTATGAGGAGCAGGCAGCCAAACAGACAAACACAATAGGAAAAGAAGATTATTTTGTCTCCTCTAATTTACTAGTGTCGAACTGAAATTATGCGCTAGTTTCCTTAAAAAGAACTGGGACAAGGAAATGAAGACTAGAAATTGTTATGATGTTATGATGTGATACTCTGTATAGTTCTACATAAGAGGTTTTTGCTTACATACTTTTTTAAAGAAATGGCTTTGAGTCCATAAATAGACATTTTATTCATCATTCAAATAGAAAATATTTCATAATCCACATCCTTCTTTTTTTGCAGGGGTGGGTGGGAGGGAGGGCTTTGGAAAATAAATGCCCAAGAGAGGATCATGTATACATCTCATGTTATCATGCCCTTCAACTGTCCTCATTTGGCAGGTACAGTCCCAATTAACCTTCTACCATCCTCCTTTTTCAGCTGCTTTTGAAACATCCAAGTTTCTCTCTCCCCATAGCTCTTTCCCCCTTTGTCCTCACCTTACTTCAGTTGCTGTAAACTGAATTCAAAATTTGCAGTCAACTCAGGTGGGGGGGAAGGAGAGAAGCAGGCAGAATCCTGTCCTTCCCTGTAGACTCGGGCAAAAGAATACTGCTGCCCCTCTCTTGTGTGTTCTTCCACATTAATAACTTCTATCATATTCTGCTGTTGTTTGGACACATGTCCTGGTTTTCATCTGTGAAATGTTGGATGGTACATGTTATAAAACAAGAACCAAAAATATATAGTGTATTTCCTGGCACTGGAACACTACTGGCAGTGCAGGCCAATATTTTCCCATTGCACACACTACACAAATGGATAGGCCCACTGAAAATTTAAGTATATTTTCTTTTCATTTGGTTCACTGGTGCACGCACTTCAGTAATCCTTTAAAAAAACAAACTCATGGAAGCTTATTAGTTCAGGGAAAGTGTCAATACTTCTAGATGAAAAAGCTTTCTATTAAGGAAAGGCTTATGGGCTTTGGAGAGACTTTCAAAATACCTCCATAAGGCCCACAGCCTGTTCCCTTTTTCCACAGATAATATGCAGACAGATACAAAAAAGAAAGAGTACGCGGATGTTTTGTAAAAATGTTTCAGAATCAAGAAAATATCTGGTTGATATTTTGTAATGATGGGCCTTCATTTAGTCAAATGAATAGCCCGACACCATCCTGAAGATGAAAAAGGCTAACAATACATTACAAAGCAAATAGAAAAATATCTCCTGGAAACTTAATTAAAACACCTGGAGGGTAACAAAAGCTTTTTTTAAAAAAAAAAATCCACAAACTTTGCCATTGTCTACTCATTTGGCTCCCAAAAGAAGTTCTGGCATGTTCCCAGAGAAGGAGCACACAAGTTTCACTGAAAATGCTTTCCTGCATTCTAAATAAATTGTTCTTTTATTTTATTTAGAGACAGAAGCCTCAAGAGGGAGCTCTGGTTCAAAGCTAGACATTGCAATAGGCTATAGCAGGGGAGGCAATGTGTTAGAAGGTTTAGGGCAATAGTTATATACAATATCTTGCTTTGTTTGTAAAGAAAAACTAGAAATAATGCAGACACTGTGAGATAAGTGCAACATGTCCCTTTGCTCTGGACC
The DNA here is from genome assembly GCF_019175285.1 of Sceloporus undulatus. Taxonomy (NCBI): domain Eukaryota; kingdom Metazoa; phylum Chordata; class Lepidosauria; order Squamata; family Phrynosomatidae; genus Sceloporus; species Sceloporus undulatus. The sequence continues at coordinate 67,741,553 of NC_056525.1, read as the reverse complement.
AGCTGGCTTGCTGGCATGGCAGCTGGAAAGCCAAACACACACACACACGCACAGACTTGGCCAAACAAATATCCTGTGTAAAATGATGCCAAACATGTCCATGTGCTATTTAGAGGACAGGGCAGTTAAGTGCATATATTTGCATTTTAGAAAATGTGCTAACATACATATAATATATATTTGGATTTTAGAAAATATTCTAACACACATGTGCACATGAAGGCACAAGTCCCATTTAAAACCTTAGGTATTCACTCAACAAGAGGATAATATGCTGCTCCTTTCTCTGAACCCATTGCATTTGTCTATCCTTCCAATAGCCAGCACCTTATGGCTATCAGAGGAAAGAAAGGCCATTGCAGAATTGATCTCCTTCTCTGCCCATATGTGGGTAGTGAATAGAGAAATCATCCCACAGAAGGGAGACAAGGGAGAAAGAAGTACTGCAACTGAAAAGTGAAGGAGTGCAAAATATATCATAATTGTTGGAACATATGGTTCTGTTTCTGATCTCAGATTGAATAGGGAAAGAGAAGCACAGAACCCCATGACAAAATGTTCATCAGGGTGTTCTACAGCTGGATGGAGAAGGTTTATCCATTTTTCTGAGAGCTCACTGAGAAGATGCACCTATAAGGCTGGTCCTACCATTATATAGAGTGAAGTCATTATTTTAGGCAGGAGATTTTGGGTGTCATAAAAGAGCAGCATGTTGTCAGTTACATTCTCTGATCATAATGAATTTTTACTCCCAGGGATGGGCAGAGATGATTGTGGAATTTTATACCTCATGTTTCAAAGTAACTTGGCAGGCTCTAGGTACTATGGACCCCTACAGTGTAGGGTACCTGTTGTTGCTCTGCCTCGGGCAGCAAATGTCTTGGATCACCTTTGGAGCATAAGCCTGCAGCAAGGCAATGTTTATTCCCCAAATGTCATGAGTCAGTCTGGAACTTAGAACTCAGCTTTTAAGAGATGCTGAGAGTTGTAGTCTCCAAAGTAGTTTTTCCAAGCTTTGTTCAAATATTTAAGACACATTGTGTCTTAGGGCACCAGGACTCAAGCCAATATTTATACATCAGGTCAGTTCTAGAGGCAGTCCTAGCAGAGAGTAAATAAACTCAAGCTTCCCAGTCACTAACTTTGCAAATGCTTCTGTTCCAAATTGGAATTGGCTGTACTTCTAGATTTCTCCCAAGATTTAATTGGGGATTGAACACTGGCACTCATTACTGTTATAAATTTGAATGGTAGAATGTGATACAGCACATAGAATATAGCTGAGAAGCATCAATTTGAAGCAAGAGAGTGACAAAAGAAATGGTGGGACCACTGATCAGCAAGGATGGTAAAATGGTAAAATGCTATCAGATCCCAATGAAAAGGCAGAACTGCTCAATACTATTTTGCTTCATTCCCCCTCCTTCCAAACAAAGGCTGTGTGTTTCCATGCACTAACAGAAATCCTGAGATTAACATCATCATTTTTTTTTCTCCTCTATGATTTTTAACACCTTTGGCTGATGAAGAAGCCAGTGGAGCGTTGAAAGCTTACATCATGTATTTTGTGCATTCTGATTGTCCCAATAAAGGCATCACTGTTTTGTGGGTTTGAGTGTTAATGTCCTCAGCAAATATCTTGGTAAGGAATCTGGATTGCAAAACAAGATTGATAAAGAGTTAGGATTTTCAGGAATTATCTAGTTAACCTAAATGTGTTTGGATCTGCAGGGCCAGATAAATTACACCTCAGAGTATTGATGGAGCTTGCAGACACACTTGCAGAACCACTTGCCATAATTTTTGAGAAATTTTGGAGACTTGGGCGGGTTACACACCATCATTTAGTACGTAATGAATACGTACTAGGGTTAGGAAGGGGCGGTGCTTCCGCACCCCCCTAACCCTAGTACACTGGTACCCCGGGATACGAATGCGCCGCCTTACGAAATTTCCGGGTTACGAAAAAAATCCATTCAAAAAAACTGTTCCGGATTACGAAGGTTATTTCGGGTTACGAAAATTTTTTTGGTGCTTTTCGGCGCTATTTCGCACGAAATCGCGGCTTTTTCCCATTAGCGCCTATGGCTTTTTCGGCTTACGAAGTATTCCGGGTTACGAAAGCGGCGGCGGAACGAATTAATTTCGTAACCCGGGGTACCCCTGTACGTATTCTGTATGTACAATATGGCGGTGGCCGTTCCACACGGCCGCCGCCATATTTACGTATCGGACGCTGTGTGTCCGCACGTGTCGTGGCGTCTATGATGTCGCGAGTCCACCCCTGGCGCCTCGCGACGTCATAGCTCCATTTTGGAGCTTCTTTTTCAGTCCGTGCAGGAGCCGCATGGTGTGGCTGCTGTGGCTCCCGCACGGAGCAAACGGCGGCGGCGGCAGATCACCGCTTTGGTCTGTAACCCGCCTTGGTGAGGTACCAGAAGACTAGAGATGAGCAAATATTGTTCCTCCCTTCAAAAAAGGCAAAAAAGAAGGTCTTGGAAACTACAGGCCAGTCAACTTGACATCAATACCAGGAAAACCATTAGACTGTATTATTATTAGAGTATTTTTAAAAAATAGAACTAAATATTAGATGTCCATCTGCAAGTGCCTTGATGAGATGCAGTGATTAATAGGACAAATCCTGCCAAACTAACCTTATATGTTTTTTTTTTTTTTAACGGGTCACTAGTTTAGTAGTTGCTGGGACACAAAACTGATATTGTATATAGTCTTACATAAAAGATTAATACAAAACTGGGAGGCGTCACTAATATAATGGAAGATAGGAACTTTTTTTAAAAAAATGATAAACTAGGAAACTGGGCTGACATTAATACAATGAAATTCAGCAAAGGCAAATGCAAAATTTTGCACAAAAAAAACAAATACACAGGTATAAAATGGAGGGAACTTGGCTTAGCAGTACTACATGTGAAAGGGACTTTGGAATTATTGTTGATCATAAATTGAAGATGAGCCAGCATAGAAAGCAAATTTTATCTTAGGCTGCATTAAAAGAAGCATCTTTCCTAAGTCAAAGGAAGTACAATAATAGTTCTCCCTATATTCTGCACCAGGCAGATATCATCTGGAGTACTGTATTCTGTTTTGGGCACATCATTTTAAGATGGATATAGACAAACTGGAAAAGATTTAGGGAAGGGTAACAAGGATGATGGGGGGTATGGAGAACAAAACACATGAGGAGTGGCTGAATGAGCCAGGAAAGTTCAGCTTGGTGAAAAGAAGATTGAGTGATGACATGATAATTCTTTTTAAATTCCTCAAAGGCTGCCCCACAGAGGAGGGAACAGGCTTGTTCCTTGCTTCCTCAGAGGGTAGAACTAGATCTAATGGCTTTAAGTTACAGGAAAGTAGATTTTGACTGAACATTAGAAGAAACAATGACTGCAGTTTGGCAATGGAGAGGTGATATGGTCTCCTTCTCTTGTTGTCTTCAAAGAGAAGCTGGATAGCTACCTGCTGAGGATGCTCTAGCTGGATATCCTGCATTGAGCAGAGGGTCAGACATGATAGCTCATAGAGTCCCATCCAACTCTATGATTCTATCAGCCTCAACAGACCGGTGATAGAGGCTGGCATTGGGGCAGTGTGGGAGTGTGGTGTCTGCATGATGCACACTCCAACTCTGTTTCATACTGGCATGATGCTGCGTGCTCCACCGCACCGTGGGCGGCATCATGGCGCTCCTCTGGCGCTGCATCCAGATGACGCAGTGCCAAAGGAGCACCAAAAAGTCGTGGCACCAGTGGCTATGGTGCCCTTTCTGCAGCACAAAAACTAGCCACTTTTTGCACTGTGGCAAGGCCAGATCAGGGCCACAACATTTTATTGTCCTGGCTCCAAACCAGCACTGAAAGAGGTGGCCTGTTCAGCCCATAAGATTTGGGGCTGGGATGCAACCCTCTTCCTCTCCCCTGTGCAAGGCCAATGAAAGATGGATTCCCAAGGGTTATATAGTGCAGAAGTGAACAAAGAGAAGTCAAGTGCAGAAGCATGGCCTATCATCCATTTCCAAAGCTATGAGATTATTTATTTATTTATTTATTTATCAATCAATCATAATTAGAATAAATAGCACCTTTCTTAAATGACTTATTATTGTTTATTTGAGAGTTCTCTGCCCTTTGGTTTACAATATCAAAATAATTATGCAAGCGGGTGAATAACAGAGGGATATTTACTCTTCTCTGTTCACAGCCTTGAATGTCCAAGGCAAAGGAAAATATCTAACAAAGGCCTAAATCCTCTTTTAAAGCAGACTCACTGAATTCATTAGATTTATCAGCTTGTTGACTTATCATTCAACAACTGATTAAATGGGTCTATTTAAGTTGGGACTAATCAATAGGATGCCAGCTAAAGTTACTAAATACAAATAACCCCTTACTATGCTACTGGACAGCTATTAATGGAGCCCTGTTGGCACAGTGGTTAAATGGTAGTAGTGCAGCCACTCACAGCCACAAGGTTGTGGGTTCGATCCTGCAGGGCTCCAGGGTCCACTCATCTTTCCATCCTTTCGTAGGTTGGTAAAATGAAAACCCAGCTTGTTGGGGGCAATTGGCTTACACACTGTAAACCACTTAGGGAATGCTAGTTCACTGATAAGTGGCATAGAAACGTACTTGCCATTGCTATTGCTATTGATGTTTGGTCATGACGCTGTCAAGGAATCCAAAATTCATCCACTTGGTGGCAGAGATGAAACTCATTCCAGGTTCCTTTGGCTTTTATCAGAGAGGAACAAGCATCATTCCTTGGGCTCCAACCACAGCTGAGATTCACGAAAAGGTCTAATTTCTGGTACTCTGCCTTCCTTGATGGCCCTTCTGCTGTTCTGACTTGGTTCATGACTCAGGTGACCAAGGTTTCTGCCATACTGCGGAATGAATTCAGTTTAACACCGTTTTAACTATCACAGCTCTATCCTATGGAATCCTGGGATGTGCAGTTTGTTGTGGCACCAGAACTCTCTGATAGTGAAAGCTAAATATCTTGCAAAACTACACATCCCAGAATTCCATAGTATTGGCCCATGGCAGTTGAAGCAGTGCCAAATGGCATTAATTCTGCAGTATAGATGCAGCCTAAGAAAATATCTTGTAATTAAATTCATGTTCCATCTAATAGACTTGTCCCTTTTGGACAGGGCCACTGTGTCTCATTTGAAACATTTGCAGGTGGTTTCATCAGTTCTGATGTGGAGGTGTGCATGAGGAGGGGCCATCTGTTGCAGGCATTGATTTGACTTTCATTGACGAAGGATCTCATCATAGAAAAGGTATATTGCTCCCTTCTTCCTTCACTTCACCTTTTTGAAGGGAGGGAGGTGATGTGGTGTCATAGGGAGTTTCTCTCTGTATGGAGTCTGATTAATGCCAATGCTGGAGTACCTCTTCCATCTTCCAACAGAGAAAATAATCTCCCCAAGCACAGCCTTTTCAGCTCTTCAAAATTGCCTTATTGCTGGAATAATGATATCTCATATAAGCATAGCAGAGCTAAAACCATTCACTCTCTCCCTACCAGAGCTGAGTTGTCATTGGACACTGAATGTGATCAGACATCACAGTCCAACAGGCGTGAAATGGGCCATACAGGACAGTTTGCAGCCTGCCCTCTTGTATACACTTGTACATCTTAAATGCACCACTCTAGGGGGAATATTTTATTTGCATGATGGCTGTTCTAGCTTTGCTAGGTAGTCACAAGCCCTCAGGCTGCTAAAGGTTTTATTTTTGCACATTTTGAGTAGTCTGAGCAATCACAATGTCTGTATATGCACTTAAAAATCAAAATTCTACATGGGAGACTGACCCAAATTCAGCACCTAGAAAACTAGGATTCTTCTGTATGCATTATGCTAGTTTGCATAAATTTTCTATTTTGGAAAAAATATCACTGTTAATAGTATTGGAGGTGGGTCACAAGTTTCTGTTGAAGCCCTGTACAAAAATTATCTTTAAATCCCTCTGTAGTTTCTGATATATTTTTTCAGGCATAAGTGAGTATATTCAAGCTCATCCCAGATGCCCAAGGGCTAGAAATCTGTTAAAAAAGAAAGAAGTGAAACTTTAGAGTCTTAGCACACTGGACAATAAGCTCTGATGTAGTTTATGCTTCTTTCTGTTTCTCTCTAATTGCTCAGGAATTCTTAACCAGTTTCTATGCTTGTGTGATGTGTAACACTTTAACTTTTACACGTTTTCACATCTTTCACCATGTAGAGCCAAGGGGGGTTCAAAATGATGGAAACAGATCCTCAATATATTGGCTATAATTTGTAGGAGATAGCAGAAATATACACACACGCCTGGAAAAGATGAAGAAGTCCCTAGACAGGTGCCACAGAACAACACAATAACTGGGTCTTGCTTACCTCACGCTCTAATAGTAATCTTCCAATTGAGGGTTTGAGTGGAAATGAGCCTTTTTTCAGAAGAAAATTGTTTGGTTCTGGAAGACCAAATAGTAAAGTGGGATGCTAGTGGTTTCAAGATACAAACCAAATAGAATGTATCTGTCTGAGGTTGGGTTTTTTTCTCTCCTCTCTCTTTATATTTACAGATGGCTGCTCATGTTGGAGAACAGACACTACTATTATAGTAGAAGGCAGGCCATAATTTCAAAATGGGTGCACTGTGCTTCATTTTTGAATCTTTTGGTTTCCAAGTAAATTATCTAACTGATAATTTCCAAGTAAATTATCTGTTTTGGTATTTAAATGAAGGCAAACTACTGGTTGCAGGAAAATTCTGTGTCCTGATCTAATATGCAGGCTGGAGCATAGCTTTTGAACGTATACATCTCTGAATTTCATGATGTAGTTTGTGCTACAAAATTGCATACAAAAACAAAAAATGCATCCACAATAAAGATGTCTGTGAAATCTACACATGGATTAGTGTATTATGGAGAGTGGCATACAAAATGGATATTAGGTAAAGTTGTATATGAACATAAATGTGATCTTTTTTGGTACAAATCTTTTAAAAATGCAGACGGTTATGGAAACTGCATGACATGGAGTTGTGATTCAACTCATGTAAAACAGACAGTCTGGATGTAGATTGATTTATCCTTTTCTAGATGAAGTAATGCCACCAAAACTAGAAAATCTTGTTTGTTTTTGATGTGCTTTTAACCTCCTCCCTTGTGTTGAAGGAGTGTAGTTATTTTCCTTTGGGCAGCTGTTGCTGTCTGTGACACCATTCTTAACATCCTTCTTTGCGATGGCTGGAAGATGGTATTATATTATTTACTTGAATAGAGAGCAGCCAGGCAGTCAATGAGAAATGCACTAGTGGATGTGTAGTTTCTGTTGCTCATGTCTTGAAGGTTAAACATTTGCTTTGGTAATTTCATAGCATCAAGCCTCATGTTACCACCTGGACAGCTAACCAGATAGCCTCCATGATTCACGTGCAATTTGTGAAGATGTCGTTGGAGAAAAGCAATAATTAATTCAAAACCTCACAAGGAAAGCTTTAATTTCCCTTTAATTACTTGTTGCAACTTGCTCTCTCCTGTCAATGGTCCCATTACACTCTTTAGACTTTCTATACTACTTTTTTTTGGTGAGGGGAAGGATTTTCTATAAAAATGTTTGACACAAATAACTCAGTACATATATCATAGAGGTGTCCCTTGGCAACACACCTGAAAATGTCACATGAAATAGATTCAGGGGCTAAGGGATTTATGATGAATGAAAAATAGTTTAAGAATTTTTTGGGTAGTGGTGGTGCTCATTTGTCACCAAAGTCACTGAAATTATAATAGGAGAGGGATGGGATGTGTGGATGCAGAAAAGCTTCCAACACTTTTCAACCAAGCACCCAAGGCTGCATCTTTCCAGGTTGCACATACTCAGTGACAACACTTTTAATGTTCCTGGTACTGAAAGACAGAACTAGCAGAAAGCGCCGAACACTGGATCAGGCCTGTGATATTTTACTTCCAATATCCTGGAATGAAGCGTATGAGTCATTGTAACCTCACAGAAGAGTCCTCCATCACCTCTAGTTGACCTTTGATATCAGCTTGATAGTAAAAGGGAGCATTGGTCATATAGCACCTTGGTGCCCCATGAAAACAATAGCCTATCCAAAAATGGAGATCTAGAAGACTGAACTAGGGAGCACTAGTGCACATAGACAGGATAGGTCCCTCTGAAGCTCGAATCTGCATAATCCCATCACACAAATGTGAGATGGAGGACAATGCATCTGGTATTTGCTAAAAGGTTGAGATTAGGGCACTTCCCTCTGGAGATGACACCCTTTTGTGTGACACATTAAAGTTGCTTCCCCTGCCATGGTCATTCTTCCTCCTGGGAAAATCCTTTGATCTCCTGTGAAATTGCCTCAGGATACATTTCTCCATATAAAATATCTGGTTGGGGCAGTTCCAATGCAGTCTCACTTGAAATCAGGCAGACACTCTGTCAGATTTCAGCTAGTCTCCTCAGTACTGCTAGTCAACTCACTTCCAGGTAACAATCTGGGCATGATCCATTGTACAGCCTTCCCTTAATTGGAAAGCCATCTCTGGAACTAGTAACGTATTGCTCGTCCTTCTGAATTGCTATCACACTTTTACATTGTTAGCTCTTGAATGTATGTATGAGTGAATATTTTTGAGTGAAAGTTGATTTCCCCTTGTTTTTATAAGTAAGACTAACTAATATGGAACTTTCCTCAGGAGTTCTATGTTTGGAACTGATATACACGGGCTAAAGGTCCTGGCTGAGTTACCCTAGCCCTTTTGCTGCTGCCTATCAAGCTAAATTAATTTTCCCATTGAAGCCAATAAGTAAGTACCATCTCAGGACCCCCTGTAAATTGGGTAATACCATCAGGAGTGGGCAGATGTGGATTCACTCTGCTAAGGAGCCTCATTTTGATTCAGACATCTCTTGAACATATTTGAATGAACCAGATTTAGTATTAGATTCAGGGTTTGTCCAAATTTGAACCCCATTTCTACACCACATGCTCAAGGTGTAATCCAATCAATCCACCCATAGGATATTAAAGTGGGGGCACAAGGATGTCTTCTCCTTCTGTGGTAATTTCCTCCATGCTGGAGTGTCTTACTCCTCTTTTACTGAGATGAAGGCCTGGTTCACAGAAGATGAATTTCATTTATCCTGCATGTACTCTGTTATTTGTGACAAGTAAACATATGGCTGTTTCTCCATGTGAAATAAATGGAGATTCCCACCACATGTGCAAGCAGCATTTTACAAAAGTTTGTGCTCATCATATTTAATGTACCCATATAAAATATACAAAGTTTTTTTTAACGTGGTAACAAAAGTAAGTGAGTGTAGTGTAGTGACCTGAGCACTGGACCACAACTCGAGACCAGAGTTCAAATCCCCCCCCCCCCGCTCAGCCATGGAAACCCACTGGCTGACCTTGGACAAGTCACATAGTCTTAGCCCCAGGATTGACATGGCTGAACAGGAATTCAAACCCTGGCCTTCAGAGTCATAGTCCAAAGTTCAAATCACTACACTATGCTGGCTGGACAGTATAAATCAATGGCAATCCCAAGGTGCACAAAGCAGTAGTAGGCACTCTCCTCAAATATTTCACATACCCTCAGCCTGCTTTTGTGGTGAGATGGTTCCAAGAGTTGGAAGAGACCACAAGGGCCATCCAGTCCAACCCCCTGCCATGCCGGAAATCTCAATCAAAGCAACCCCGACAGATGATGATCCATCCTCTGTTTAAAAACCTCTAAGGAATGAAACTCCACTATACTCCAAGTGAGTTTGTTCCACTGTCAAACAGCCCTTACTGTCTGAAAGTTCCTCCTAATGTTGAGGTGGAATCTCTGTTCCTGTAGCTTGCATCCATTGCTCTGGGTCCTATTATCTGGAGCAGCAGAAAACAAGCTAGCACCCTCCTCAATGGAGTTTATCAAGTGGGATAGGAGGCTCTCAATTTTGAAAGAGAAAATAGCAAGGTCAATTCGAAAATTCACGCAATTACGTGATTACTTATCACACCTTAAATTCACTGTAATGGCCTCCCTGAACACGACCCAGATTCTGTGCAAAGTAAGCCATCACATCAGTGGGTTCTTAATTGTGAATTGGCACCCTTGTGCATGCTCAGTAAAACTCCATATGACTGGAGCATAGCATATTTAGGCGAGTGAGAGAGAGAAACCAAGGAACCCCCCAATTTACAAAAGAGGTTGGAGGGGGGGTGGGAAGAATGGTTGGAAAAACATGCTCTATTCACATTAAAACTAGCATATATTCACTCTTGTCACATTAAAACGTGAATATAATGGTTATCCAATAGATCCCGGTCCATTCCTCTTAATTAGCAGGCAACAGCCCCCCCTCAGCAATGCTGAAGGACAAGCATAAGCAAAATTGAAGCAGAATTGCAGCGTGTCTTTATGGGAAACCCCCCTTCCAGATTTTTTTGGGGGGGGGGAACCAGGACCAAAGGAGATATGTACATAACACCAAACAACAGCGCACTGAGTGCAAAGTTGTCTACGAACAGGGTTTGTGACTTCGCTAGTTCACCAAAGTTAATTAACTGTGGATTGATGCGTGATTGTGTTTGGAGTGCGTTCGGACTGCCAGTGATCATGTGTGGTAAACTTTCACGCAATAATGTAAATACGCATGATTCTGTTCAGGCTGACACTGGATTATACTTCCAATTTCAGTCGTGTGTTATCATCCAATATGACATCCCTTAAACAGTGCTATCATATCACCTCTTAACCTTCTCCAGGCTAAACATCCCCAGACAACAACTGCAAAACACAGTAAAAGCCAAAAAATTGTATCATGAGAATTCATACTTTGCTAGACCACTCTGGCAGAGCCTAGTGCTGAGTTTTTAGACATATTTGGCATGTTTTTGAGATATTATTCCTGGGAATGGAGGGCATCAGTCTCTGGGGAATGATGCCAATTCAAGATGAGTTCTCCCTGCCTGGGTTTCTGCCTGCTAGTTTTAAGGTACCAGAAACAACAAAAAACTGCAAGACACTTGTACTCTCAAGAGATTGGCTCTCTCTATAGCCCTAGAAATTCTTGTCACATATTGAAATGATGAACACAAAACAATATGGAAGTGTGTATGTGTTGTTTTATCAGAAGCTAAATCTGTCTATGGATTTGTCTTCAAGTCACCAATTGACTTATGGCAACTCCATGAATTTCATAGGGTTTTCTTAGGGGAGGAATACTCACAGATGGTTTTGCCAGTTTCCTCCTCTCAAATGTAGCATACAGCAGCTGGTATTCATTGGTGCTCTCCCATCTAAGTACAAACCAGGGCTGACCCTGCTTAGTTTCCAGTATCAGACAAGATCGGGCACCTTTAGGGTATTTAGGACCTATGCAGCTGAATCTACATGGCTTGTAATATGTGGCATTTATTTTCAAAATGGAGAATTTAAAAGCTGATCTAAATAAATAAATAAATCTGAAGTCATCAGGAACTACTGTGAGCAATTGTAGGGTGGATCCTTTTGTAAAGGAAATAGTATTGCTATGTTAATTGTTTTTCAAGACCACTTTGAAAAAAATCAGGCATGGCCAGAAGGTAAAACTCCAGATGTTTTGATTTCAACTTTCACCAGCCTCTCTCAGTGCATCCAGTGGCCAGAGTTTATGGGACTGGAAATCTCAAGGAATCTGGAGATCTACCTTCCATCCATCTCTAAATTAAATCAGGTTTCCCCATGCTGGCTGGGGTGGGCAGAAACTGTAACCATGGAGGGTCACCGGGTTGGGGAGGAATGATTTAAAACCATTCTCTCTTCTCCTGTGATTACATCCTTTAGACAGCAAGAGGCAGAGACAGAGTGGTGTTAGTACCTAAGGGAGTAGGAGAGAAAAGTGTTGCTGGAGCCCATGGCTGACTAGGGTATGAAATAATTATGCATCCAAATGCGGCTCAATTTGGCTATAGACTGAGTGCTGATTACATAAATGCATATAAATCTGTGATCTTAGAGCAGCAAATCTAATTGTCCATAGACTCGTATATGTGTGCCTAATTAACATTACATAAATAAACCAGCAGTGTATAATCATGCAGTGAATCAGCATTTATTTTAGAAAGTGCTAAAACTAACTACAGTGTTGTGCCTTATGTTATACAGGAAGACCATTACTCTGAATTCACATGGATGAAAGAACAGAAACACAAGCACTGTGTGCCCAGCAACCTCTCCTTTGCTGCCCCATCTCCTTTTGTCAAAATGGCTGAAAGAAGTAGCAGAGATACAAACTTGAGATGCCCAGACTCTATCTGTGCCATTAGGAAACTTGAATAAACAGGGCCAGAAAATGAAACTTCTGAACAGTTCTTTGGTGAAAAACAATTATGTTGTTTGCACTGTTTCTCTATGTCATGCCCACATATGGATGTGCGTACATGCACAGACACTCCATAATTCTTTTTTCCTGGTGTCATTGATGGTGTATATCAGCATTCATATATGTGGCCATACACAGAGGTATTAGAGTTCAAAGAGGCTTAACTTTGCTCTGTGCCTTACAGTCAATGCTGAATGCTAATAATTTCATGCAAATGATGGCCAAAATCCTGTTAGTGACTTACACTTATGGAACCCTAGTTATGCCTCTATAAGTATTTTGGGGGCCATAGGGCAAGGAGATATCTATTTTTTCCTTGTACAAGGCAGCTTTACTGCAGCTGTGCAATAGCAGCCAGGTAGCTTCCCCCTCAGTCACTGATTGTTTGTGCTCTGTCCAGTCACCATCCAGCTGCAACTGCACAGCTGGGGAAGAAGGTCAATGTCTTGTGGGACAAGACTGTTCTTTCTTTTTCAGTCACACAGTGGGAGCCAGGCAAGAGATGTGTCTGGAGGCATTTTGGAGGTAGAGATGTTTGGCTGTTTCTGTGCAACTAAGAAATAAGGAGCAGCCTTGGCTTAGCCAGACCACCAGTTTATTTATTTGCTTCATTTATTTGTAATATGGTGGTGTAATTTTACAACAAACTGGGATGTTGGACCAAGTCTGGATTCCAGTTATGATGTGGATTTGTATATTGCATTGAATTGCTCAACAAAAGCAGTATATAATTGAATAAAGACCGAAATCTTACTGTTATCTGCAAGTAGAACAGAGCCACTGAACTGCTTGGATTTATATGTGCTAGGTCAGCAATTGGATTTTTTTCAGTTCAGACTAACCCAAACCAAATTGTTCTCTCCTATGCTTTTCTGTCTGATACACATTCAGATAGATTTTATTTTTTAAAAAAGTGGAGGTTGATAGAGATAGATAATCTGCTTACTGACTTCACAGATGAGAGAAGACCTTGCCCCCAGCTTTCACCCAGCAGCATATCAAAGCAGCCTGGAAAGAGTAGAACACAGATGATGGCTCTCATTCTCCAGGGGCAACCACATTTGCAGATCCCTCATTGCAATTCCTGTGGCTCTTGGCTTACCAGAATGCTTTACTCCTTTGTCACACAACATTGGTTTTAAAGCCATTCATTCTTCTGATTTTTCTTACCTGAAGGCCCCTGTTGAACATCTGTCATGGGGAATTCCACAATATGGTCCATTGGGATGGAGTGACCTTCAGTTCATCTGCCTGTGACAAAGTAAGAGAGCAAAGTGTGGAATAAACTCTTTGCAGATAGATGGATAGCAAGTGACAAAAGCTAATGGTGCTCTCTGTGGGGCTAAGGAATTGTCGCTCATTCCTGTGTGGACTTGGCTTGCTGCCATTGCAGGGCTTCTTGTTTGCACATGTGCAGCTGCCACACTGAAATGCCCAGGGTCTCCCCAGATCAAGCAAATCAGGGTCTAGAAAACTGGAGGGTTTGAAAGCAAATCACATTAATTGTGTTCTTCAATTCTGAAGAACCAAAGAATTATTCTGAAGCACAATAAAAATAACTGAATGATGGAACTCAGGGGAGGGTTTCCTTTGTAGAAATTGCATGGTTTTTTTTTTTTTTGCTCCAGTTATCATATCAATTGTGTTGATAATACCATAGATTCAAGGAGTGGGAGAGAGAGGGAGAGTGCTGTGCCATATTGAGTGAGGCTGTAACAAATAACATCCAGCACTCCATTCTACTATTTTTCTGCTAATCCATAGGTTAGTTGCATGCCCAGGACACTACCAGGGATTGATTTTGCCTGAAAAATAATTTTCTATCAATAAGGATAATTAGGGGACACTTTAATATATGCTGTCTATCATATCACAGTTGACCTAAATTCTACTGCATTCCCTCAGATTTCTGCTGTAAACAGGCATTCCTTTTGGTTAGGAAAAAAAATGGGTGCTTTCCCCCTTTTGCTTTCTGATTTAAATAAACTGCATTGTAATGCTTTTCATGCTTATAATGAGGTTGCTCTAGTTTTTGATCTTTGATGGAAAATGGGCAGGAGATGTGTTTGTCAGCTGGCTCTCTTAGCAGCTTTTGATAGCTTTGATCACTACATCCTTTTGGAACGACGGATGTTAGCATAGCTTCTCTTCTGAGAATAGGGTTGCCATAATTCTCTACCACAAACCGGGACAAAATGTAGGACAAAATTTAGACCAAAATGCAGGACAATTGTAGGATAAAATTTAGCCCAAAACGTAGGACATTTAAGGTCCTTTCTTAAATGTCCTACATTTTGGGCTAAATTTTATCCTACAATTGTCTGGCAATTTGGTCTAAATTTTGTCCTACATTTTGTCCTGGTTTGTGGTAGAGAATTATGGCAACCTTACGTTCTGGATGGCCTTTGGCTTGTGGAGGGCCACAGGATTCTAAATGGTCTCCCATGACATTTGACATCTAGAATCAGCAGCTCAAGACACTCCAGATGTTGGACTGCAGTTCCCATAATGCCTCACCACTGGCTATGTTAGTTAGGGCTGAAAGGAATTAAGGTCCAACAGCATCTGGAGAGCAGTAGATTGCTCACCCCTAATCTACAATGACCGGGAGAGATTATTCAAAGAGCAGGGATCTAATGCCATTGACATTCTGATCACACACACACACACACACACACACACACACACACACACACACCTGAATCTCTCTCTCTCTCTCTCTCTCTCTTTGTCTCTTCCCTTCCCCAAGATCCTATGGAAGCAATGGATGTTCTGAACAAGGCCTGCAGTCTACGGACTTTATCACACGTGGGGAAAATTGGGGGTTTAAACAGGCATTTTCCAGTTATATTTGCACAATCGCAGTGAAGATTTTCACACAAAATCCCATGAATGATTTGTTGCTGGTTATTACCTGGATATTCCCGGGATAAGTCATCTTTAATTGCGATGGTGTGTGAAAATCTTTACCACGATCATGTGACTATTGCTGGATAATGTCCTTTTAAACCCCCATTTCCTCGTGTGATAAAATTCTATGATGAGCCACATGAGGAAGAGCAATTTAGGCAAGGAAATATTCCCGGATATGTTTGATCACAGGATAGATGGTGGTCAATGCTGTGGTGGCTGAACTTCCTCAGAAGACATGAGCAAATAATTTGATTATACCTTTGGTCCTGCTGTTCTACCTGAAGCTTAAGCTGCAACATTGATGCATATGTTTTCCTAATTTCATGTGGTTTGCCAGCACAACTTTTTCTTGGAGTAGAATGACCTAAACAGAATGTTTTATGCCTTACAGGTGCACAGATTTCAACTGTAAAGAATGTAGCTGTAGTCTGTAGCTTTAAAGTCCTAAACGCAGGGTGTGCAACTTGTGGTCCCACAGATGTTGGTGGCTACATCTCCCCATGATCCTCTTACTGTGAGTTATGTTGACTAGGGATGATGGGAGTTGCAGTCCAACAACATTTGGAAAGTCACAAGTTGTGTGCACTTTCGCTAAATGAGTAGGACCAGAGTATTTTAAGAACCAGTTGATCTCTTATAAGCTTGCCTGGCTGTATTTCTTTAGGGGAACCCACCCTGTGGACCTTCATCATCTGAAGTACAGTGGATGATGATGCAGGCTAGGGCCTTCTGTGTGGTGGTGCCAAAGTGATGGAATTCCTTGGGCATGTCTACTTTCTCATTCCATAAGAGTCTTTGGATGACATGCAATGTTGACCTTTTTCTAATGAGCTATTTAAGATATTCTCAGTGTTCTTTTATTACAAGTGCTTGGCACTTTCTGCAGTGTGCTATGAGGATCCAACTGTCCTCAGACTTTCAGCTCAGATCTGCCTTTTGCAGTGGTGGCTGAGGGGCCCTAGGTCAGTAGAAGGAAGCATTTGCTCTTTTTTCAGTCTTAACATTAAAGTAACTATCCGACTCCTTGATTTGGGAATAGGATATAACACTCTGAAAAGCTTCTTTATAGTTTGAACTACGCCCCAGGATGGATTAACTGCCACATGGACATGGGAGACACTGGCCACTACTGCACCTTGAAGTAGATGCTATGTTGCAATGCTCTCCTGTGTATAATATAGTTCTGTGTATGATATAGCACTGGGGGCCCATTCAGACTACCTTTTAACCCGTAGAAGAAATCGATTCTTCCATATGAAGTTCATATTGGGCCCAATTCTGTCACAATCCATTTTGAGGCATGCACAAGCAAATGCCCCTTAGCATGGGGTATCCAGATTCGGGGTAAAATCCATCTTTTCTGAAAAATCCTGATCATGATTGGGGCAAATTCAGGGAGGGATTAAGGTCAGAGGGCGGGTAGAGGGCAGAGCATTCCCTCCCCTCATCGGAGAAGGAGGAGGAGGAGGAAAGAGCCTGGATGCCAAAAGGGGAATCTGACAAGAGGCAAAGGGTGAGAGGAGGCTAAAAGGGGAAATCAGGGTGACTGACGGGGGCTGCAAAGGGCTGTCAGAGGGAGGGCGGGGGGGGGGGGGGCGGGAGAAAGGGATGGGGGAGGGGGGGGGGGCGGGGGGGAGAGGGGGGCCATGGAGGGCATTCTATAATGGAGCAGGAGGAGGAGGATGAAGGAGCCAAGGCAGCTCAGAGGGAGGGGAGGGTCAGAAGGAAAGAGGAGGAGGAGTATTGCCAAGGGAAATTGGGCTGCGGAGCCAAGCCAGAGGAAGGATGTAGGGAAATCAGGCTGCAGAAGGAGCCTCTTTTATTTTTGACATTCTACAGTATGTGCATGATTTTTTGGGTGACATGTCTGTGTGCTTGCTTGTGCTACTTTCATTTCCTCTTGCTCCTGGATTATTATTATTATTATTATTTGTGTTATATGCGGATGCTACAGTCAGAATGCCTGTGCTGCATTTCCCTTTTATTCCCAATTGATTCCATGGGTCTACTTTAGTTGGAACTGACAGGTCACTCTCTCTCAGCCTCAGTGGAAGGCAATGGCAAACCTCCTCTTAAGAGAATGTCAGCAGGAGGAAAAGGGTCAGTTCAGTTCAGGTCAAAGGCAGGGCATGAACAGAGCTCCCATCAGGCACCTCCCCCCCTTTTTAATTTTTTTAAATTATTTTTTACAAAAATGTGCATGTTTTTTGCTTGAGGCAGATATATACATGGATACAACGTGGCTAGCTGCTGCTGGTTCACTTTCCCTTTCATTTGCTCACTTCCAGCAAAAGGGAAATGTTGCAAAGGGCAAGACTTTTTTTTCCTTTGTGAATGAATGCTACAATTTGAATGTTACAAAGTTGCTCTTGGCAATTTGGCAAATTGGCAAATTGATACATGCTTTTGCTACTGTCTTTAAGGAATGCAAAAGCCCTGAATTGCTTTTGAAAGCAAAAAAGAATGCATGGCAATTGCATCCTTTTCTGGCATTTCTGAGGTGAGGAAATTATTATTATTATTATTATTATTATTATTATTATTATTATTATTAGTGTAAGAGGCATTCTGGGGTGGCATGGAGCTGGAGATACAGGATGCATTAGCTTGCATTTTGGGGTTGAAAATGGGGCCAAGGGCAGATCATAACCTGCACTGACCCAAATGCCCACAACACACACACACATACACACACAAGGTTTTTAAATCTGACAAAATGTGTGCATTTTGGTGCATTTTGTGCCTTGCTCTTTAAAAAAAAAAGGAGGGGGGAAAGCATACTTCCGATGCCCCAATGAGTGCTGCAAACGTCACCTATGATGATCGCTTGATTGACAGCAGGCTCCTTCATGTTAAACCCAATTTCCCCAAGAGGGCATTCGGGTTAAAATGCCCCTGATTGTAGTGAGCACTTGCTTACGGAGAGATTCGGGAGGGGGACCCCCGAATCTGCCCAGTTACTTCCAGTGCAAAACCGCCAGTGGGAATGGGGCCTGTGTATAATATAGCACTGTGGCTATACCTGGTGGCAAAATAAAACATTCATTCATATGTGAGACATCCTTTGAAAACAGCCTGGCCTCTGTTAGGTCTATTTAGACAAACCTCTCTAGTTTCATGGAATGAATGTTGCTTTTACTGAAATGCACACCCACAGGATGAAAGCCACAATATATCCATATGAATGGAGAATCACTGGAAAAAAGGACCAACAAAATAAGATGAGAGAAATATTCAGTGATGTGAGCTTTTATCCTGTGAAAGATTATGGTGGTAGTTTGTAGTAAATACCACAGTAAGAGAATTGTAATATTTTGGTGTGAAACAAGTGAAAGTGCTGTGTGTAGGTAGAAGGCAATGATGTCATTCCCAATATCGGTGGCCTGTAACTCCCATCAGTCCTATTCAGTGTAGCCAAACATGAGGAATTATGGGAGTTGAAATCCAACAACTTTTGGAAGGCCACAAATTACCCTCCATTCAGATACATGCAAATTGTTAAAACAATCAAACAGAATGAAATCAAAGCCTCTGGAACCTCTGTTTGACAGAAAACACCAGAAAGACATAGGACACATTCAGAGGGGGAGACTTTCTGGCATTGCATTGCATGGATCTCTGCACGCAAGGTTATGCATAAATTCTGCTACTCAATGCTTGCATCAAAAATCAACATCACAGAACTCAGCAAAGAAACCAAATATGCAACCCAGAACATGGCCCAATCCACAGGCACATCCATGTGCAATGTTCAGTGTGCATCCATGCAGATCTGTATGCTATGGGCATGCAAATCCATGCACAATTCACATCCAGGCACAAGGACACCACATGTGCAATTCCATTTCTGCAGCCTGGAACCATTGCACTCTGGATAAAAATGTCCAGCCACTTCTTTAGAGTAAATTTCATATGCATAAAATACCAACATAATTCCATCCCATATTTGGGTCTTTGATTATTAACTTTGCCCTTGGATTTTTCAATTTGAAAGTAGTCTACTGGAATCTCAAAAGCTGACCTGTGTTCTGATCATTACTGAGGGACTCCAGACTCTGATAGAGCCATGTAAGTGCATGTGTAACTTTTCAAGAAATGGAATGGTTGCCCGGGTTGTGTTTAGGAGCTGGATTGCATTGGGGTTTAAGTACCACAAGCGGCTGCTGGAATGATATTAGCATAGGAGATTCCATGGCAACAGTGTGGTCCATCTCCTCTCCCACAACAACCTAGCCTATTTCCTCCTCATTTCCCATCTCCACTGTTTCTAAATGCTGTAGTTTAATGAATATGGATCTTTTTGGAAGGTACAACATTTAGGCTCCAATCCTATACCTTCTTACCTGAGGGTACATCACTAAATTTAGGCTTAGGTCCAGACTATTTGAGAAAACATATCTTCCCATAGAGCCCTAAGATCCTCAGGAGAAGGCTTTCTCTCGGTCCCACCACCATCACAGGCTCACCTGGTGAGGACACGAGAGAGAGCCTTCTCGGTGGCTGCTCCTGCCTTCTGAAATGCCCTTCCATGAGAAGCAAGGTTGGCCCCCTACCTGCTTGTCTTTCGTTGGCAAGCAAAAACAGTTTATTTCAGGCAGGCTTTTAATGTGTAATCATGGGATGGCTTTTATATGGGGTGTTTGTTATTGGGTGGGTGTTGTGGTTTTATTGTAGTTTTAGTGTTTATAATTTTATATTGTTTTTAGCTGGCATTTTTAATTGTTTTGTTGTAATATGCTTGTTAGAATTTTTATTTGTGAGCTGTCTTGGGTCCCTTTCTGGGAGAAGGGTGTCATAGATATCAAATGAATAAATAAATGCTCAATGGAACTTACTTCTGGGTAGATGAGCAAATAATTGCACTCTCAGTCTCTTGTCTTGGAGCAGTAGTTGTACATAACAAAATTTGGAAATCCCTTTTCTGTATAGAATATTGGTAAAGTCGATGATTACAAAGGCCTTACCAGTAAAAACAGATGAAAGATAAATGAAAGTAAATAATTTGGCTAACAGTACAGAGAATGATAGAATACCTTTAAGGAACAAATCTGCTATAATTTCATCACCTCTGACACTGGAGAGGATGCCATGTTCTTAAACATATCTCTGGATCATTGTCAGGCAAAGACCCTGATTCTTGCTTAGGGTAAAAACAATGTCTGGTTAAACTATATGAAAATAGATGGTTGATGGTAACTGATGAAACTGATGCAGATGCGAGTATATAAGAATTCAGTTCCTTTAATCCCCAAATTACTAACTTTGCTGTTGAGGATTTAGAAATACACTTTAGGCATCCAAGGGAAAGGATACAATAGAATTCTGCAAAACCTCAACTCTAACATTTCACAGCTTACTAATAAAACATTGTACTGGCACAAGGAAACTTTTCATTCCATGTATGCTGTGGGACTCACATTTTGTGCATGAAAATTCTTTCACAGCATTGGCACATGTGCTGATACCATACAGGTGTGCAATACTTCATTAGAGAAATTTTGGCTTTTGATAATAGTGTCAAATGTTTGTAGAGAAATCATGGCACATTAGACTTTATTGTTCAAATCATTATAGCAGGGTGACATGCAAATATGCCACTGTTATTTAGTTTATGTCACCATTTTGTATGTGGTATTTAAAACTAATTTGCTTTTTTTGGGGGGGAGGGGGGAAGCTTCACAACATAGTTTTAATTAAAATACATCAACTGGGGTTATTTTTGTCATTAACTTTTTCCAAAGAAATTTCTTTTGTAGCGACCAGTGCTCAAACCTGTTGCCCTATTTTTGTCTATTTCCTGCTCCTAGTGAAAACTGTGTCTCACCCTCAGATAGAGGCAAAGGCAAACTCCCTCTGAACAAATCTTGATCAAAAAACCAGATGACAGGTTTTTAGGGTTGCCATAAGTCAGAAATGACTTGAAGGTACACCACAACAAAAAAGTGATAGGAAAAGTGTTAATTCACCAGAGAATGTCCCCTTTGCCCACCCCTCTCTCTGTGCAGTGCTATCTCTTACAGAGGGAACCTCCTTGCCCTCTCCCCCACAATGCCTGTCTGTGTCTCCATAACAGTGTCAGTAGGCTCAGAGTAAATAGTTATTTTATAATCTTATGTTTCTATCAGTCAACTAATGGGCTCGCTCAAACACTGGTACTGCAGGAGTTCTGTGCCATTAAGCTGTATAATGCCATATTTCTTAGCTGACAGTGCTGTGTGTTCATCAGCATTGCTTACAGTGGCAGAATTATAATCAAAGCAAGAGGGGAGAAGGAACATGAGGCTTTTTAAAAACCAAGCAGTGAGATGTGAAGGGCAGGTAGGATGCATTCGAAAAGGAATGGGGTGGCGGTGGCAGACATAGAATTCCAGTAACATTTCAAAATGGATTTTCAAACATTCCAGCTCATTTGGTTCCCATATACTTAATCCCCTCCTCGCAGACTTCCCCACCCCATTGTTGTGTGTCTCTTTCAGCAGCAGGTATTTTACTAAGGTTGGGTCAGGGTCTTGTGGGACTTGTTGTTTTTATTGTTGTATATTGTATTAACTTTGCTGTTACCCTCCTTGATCCTCAAAGTGGAAGAGGCAGGATATAAATAAATATTTATTATTATTATTATTAATACACACACACACACACACACACACACACACAATGGATT
The DNA here is from genome assembly GCF_019175285.1 of Sceloporus undulatus. Taxonomy (NCBI): domain Eukaryota; kingdom Metazoa; phylum Chordata; class Lepidosauria; order Squamata; family Phrynosomatidae; genus Sceloporus; species Sceloporus undulatus. Next base: position 67,719,585 of record NC_056525.1, on the reverse strand, counting down.
TCATGGCCGAGCTGTGAATCAAACCCTGATCTTCAGAGTCGTAGTTCAACACTCAAACCACTACACCATCCTGGCTCATATGAGTTTAAACATTAAATTCATGTATGTCTTGTATACACCTTATATGCATAGCTTGAAGGTAATTTTATAAACAATATATTTTAAAAATAATTTTGTGTATAAAATAAAGTTTGTGTTCACTGAACCATAAGAAAGCAAAAGGTGTCATTAGCTAAGCCACCCATGTGGACATTGTTGGATTATGAAGTATTTCAGATTTCATAATTCTGGTCAGAGAGATTCAACCTGTATGTGATTAGATTTTGATTGTTTATGATTTTTAAAAGTAAATGGATTTAAACTGAAATATTAACTAGTTTATCTTTCTTCTTCCAGGTGTTGCTGATACTGCTGTGAAGTAGGAGTGGGCTGGGTCTAGTTTATAGTTTACTGGAAAAGATTTTCATTTTCTGGCATTCTTCTTGTGTGTTTATGTGTATCGGTTCTTAACTTTCCTCATTCCCTTTCAATGAGAGTGTGGATGAAAAATGTTTCCCCATAATTCATGCAGCTGTTTCCTTCTGTCTCAAGTACAAAATAGAGAAGGGGAAATAGGAGGAGTAAAATCATGGAGGGAATTTTTCATCAGCAGTTGGATACAGATTTTAATGCAGAACTGCTTTAATGTGTTTTAAGTTACATAAGTTTTTAAACCATTAACTGTCTTTTATGGGTTTACTATTTTAACTGTTTTAAAAAACAAGTGCAATGTATGCTGCCCTGAGATCTTTGGATGGTCAGTGAGATATAAATATAAGAGAAGAATGGTGCAAAAATAAAGCTGTTCTTAGTTGGTTATACACCATTCTTTTTTAATCACCCTGTATAAGACTATGTAGCCTTACGGAATACGGACCAGATACAGCTCTATAACTCTAGGTTACAAATCCATAACTGCAGTACTGAATACCAGCCTTTATTTATATCCCAAGTTTCCCCAAAAATGGAGCTCAAGGAAATTTAGAAATTAAAATGAATACAGTCCAGCTAAAAATATACAGAAGATAAATGTTAAAATATAATTAACTTATTACCATTGTTAAAACAATTTAATGCATCGATTTAAAAATGATAAAAAGCATAAGAAAAACTCTATAATTAAAATGGTATACTACTGTCTCGAAAGCCCTTCTCTTAAAAACCTTCAGTTCTAAAGGTCTGTTGGAATAAAAAGGTGTGATGCCTGCCTGAAAAATCTAGGCTGTTCTACTTGACTTTTAATACAATTGGCATCTAATAGTGCAAGAAAGGGAAGAACCATCCAGTAACTGTACAACTGGGTCAAGGAAATCATTCAAGACCAGAATAGAGCCCTTAGCAGCCAGCAGCAGCAGAATACCCGGCAAACAAAAGCAAATCATTGGTAGCCTTATTTAGGGCTAATGGTGCTTAGGAGGTACCAGCTGATCCTAAGGCCAGGGTATGTGAACAAATCAAGAAATGGATGGATGAAGTGGTAAAAAAATGCAGAGAATCTCTTTCCAAGTCTCTTTGGGTGGGCATGCAAAAAGCAAGGGTGCATCCTTCAATTTTGGCTTCCATCTCTGGGCAATAGCAAGGAAAGGGAAGGAGGGTGTGGACTGCTTTACACAGATTACACTATTTCCCACACAGTTGTATGAGTCTTTCTTGCATTGTTTATATGAGCATTAGTGTACCACAGAACATAGAGGCAAGCTAGTTTTAAAACACACACATAGATCAGCCAAAGCTGGTTTTTTTACATTTGTTCAACTGGCGGCTATAGCTTTTTTGTTTTATTTTGTTTTATTTTGTTTTTTAAATGAAAATGCCCAGAAGCTTCCCACACTAAACATTCATTGTATTAGCAGAAAGCTAGAAGTGTGGGAAGTAGACAAAGAACTTCATACCAACAGCAAAAAAAAACCTGTTGTGTTGAGCAGGCCATTCTGCTAGTGCTGGTTCTGCCAGCCCCCTGGGTGTGATGGAGTTGTTTGGGGATACAGAAGGCCAAACTCAAGATGGTGTTAAATGCCTCCTTAAGAGAAAAAATTAATGCAAATAGTGGTCATCATAAGCAGACACTTGTGGGAATCAGAACTGGGAAGTTCCATAATGTCCATATCCAGTGGAGGGGTGCTGTTGGGTTATTACAAAGCATTGCTGGCAAAATAGAATCATAGAATCATGGAAGAGACCTCAAAGGCCATCCAGTCCAACTCCCTGCCATCCAGGAACACAAAATCAAAGCAGCCCCAACAGATGGCCATCCAGCCTCTGCTTAAAATCCTCCAAAGAAGAAATCTCGACCACTCCTTGAAGCAGCGTGTTCCAATGTCAGATCTTATAGTCAGGAAGTTCTTCCTAATGTTAGGGTGGAATCTCTTTTCCTGTAGCTTGAATCCATTGCTCCGTGTCCTAGTCTCTGGAGCAGCAGAAAGCAACCTTTCTCCATCCTCAATATGACATCCTTTCAAATATTTAAACATGGCTGTCATGTCTCCTTTTACCCTTCACTTCTCCAGGATAAACATAACTAGCTCCCTAAGCCTCTCCTCATAGGACATGGCTTCCAGACCTTTCACCACTTTGACTGTCCTCCACTGGACGTGCTCCAGTTTGTCCATATCTTTCTTGAATTGTGGTGACCAGAATTGGACACAATATTCCAGGTGAGGTCTAACCAAAGCAGAATAAATTGGCATTATTGCTTTCCTCCATCTAGACACTATATTCCTATTGATGCAGCTTAGAATTGCATTGGCTTTCTTAGCTACCACATCACATTGCTAACTCACGTTCACCCTGTGGTCCACTAAGACTCCAAGATCCCTTTTACATGCACTGTACTGGAGTCAACCCAAGTGTCACCCATCCTGTATCTTGGTATTTCATTTTTACTGCCAAAGTGAAATATACTACATTTCTCCCTGTTGAAATTCATTATATTAATTTTAGCACAGCTTTCTAATCTGTTGAAGTCATTTTGTATTCTGGTCCTGTCCTCTGGGGTATTAGCAACCCCTCCTAGTTTAGTGTCATCTGCAGATTTGATAAGCATGCCCTCTATTCCATCATCTAAGCCATTAATAAAGATGTTGAATAGGCCCAGGCCCAGGAGAAAGCTCTGTATCATCCCACTAGTCACTGCTCTCCAGAATAAGGAGGAGCTATTGTTGAATAACCTTTGGGTTTGGTCAATCAACCAATTATTGCCTAGCCCAAGTTTTACTAGCTTTTTTGCAAGGATATGATGGGGAACTATGTCAAAGCCTTACTGAAATCAAGATATGCTACATTCTTATCATCTACCAAGACTTGATCAAAAAAAGAGATAAAATAAGATTAGTCTGGCATGACTTGTTTTTGAGAAATCCATGTTGACTTTTAGTAATCAAACATTCTTTTCTAAATGCTTACAGACTGTCTGTTTAATGATATGAAGTGAGTGGATGTCACTTCTTATTCATTTCCTATTTCAGAAATGGCCTCTGTTGGACCTAAATTGGTCCAGGGCACGGCCAAATCTTGATGGATATGCCCCTCACACTCCCTAGAAAGCATTGGGGGGCTTTTTAAAATCCTTTAAAAATCATGTATTTATTGTCATCTGGGGGACATCTGGATGCATTCCTGAGATTATTTGGGGGCATTTTGGAGAAAAAAAGTATTCCTGGGTGGGCCGTGGGGCCACAAACAGGCTTAAGGGGCTGCACACAGCCTACAGGTCACACTTTGCCTACCCCAGTAGAGCCACCTATTTCAGTTATGCCAGGCTTCAAGACATTTTCTCTTATTGGAAAAGTGGCTGAGAAAATCACCTGTGCCATGGACAGGTGATTTTCCATATCATAACTCCCAAGGTGTTTTGGCTCTGAAGACCTCTGAAGAGTCAGGCATTTCTGAAATTCCTGACTGTGTACAGCTGTCCTTTGCAAAAGTGTGTGGTTTGGCTGTGTAGTGGCTGCCTCTTCCCCCTGGCTTCTTTTCATGCACTTCTGTGACTGGCAGAAATGTAATCCTACTTTGCAGTGTGATAGTGGGATTGACTGGCCAAGTCTGCCCATGATACCTATGGGTTGTATGTGTATGTGTAAGCATTACTGCTCCAGATAGCAAAAAAGCTTGGGCCAGTCCTGGCCTTCACTGGAGTAATGTTCTCATGACCTGACAGTAATGTTATCACCAAGGCAGGTAAATTGCAGGATGTGTATATCTAGACTGTGTCAAACCTGCCTTTCAGATGAGCTTGAAGATTTTGTATCTACCTACTTTGATTGGCAATAGAACTGCCCCAAAATATCTTGCTGCCTGGAGCAGAGGACAAGATGTCAACTTCCTTTGGCCAACACTCAGAAGCTGTTTGGATTGGCAGCCGAACTTTAGTTCAACACTTGTAACAGAATAATAGAAGAATAGAGTTGGAAGGGGCCTCATGAACCATCAAATCCAACCCGCTGCCCAGTGCAGGATTCCCAGCTAAAGCATCCCCAGAAGGTAACTTTCCAACTTCTTTTTGAAGACTGACAAAGAAGGAGCCCCCATAACCTCTCTAGGCAACTGGTTCCACTGCCAAACTGCTCCACCACACCAGAAGCAATGGGCTTGTTGAGAAAACCAGGACAGACTATGTAGCATACACACCTCTGTACTCCAGTACAGCAGATCAGCCAGAGGATTCATAAGAAACATCTGGTAGGCTACCATTGCAGCCTCCCCCACCAGCCCCCAAATCTGTTGCCTGAGCCAGTCGCAGGATTCTGCCTATTAGCAGAGGTAGTCCTGTTTGACAGATTAGTTGAGTACATATTGGCTGCAGATCAGCAGATCCAGATCTTGGTTTAGCTCATTTGGTGCAATAATGTGACTCCAAGCTTATTCACAGCGGCAAGAACCGCTATCTGCTATATCAAGGTTGGATGCAATCTTAAACCCTTGAGAGCTGAACAACATGAGGAAGAGATGCCATATGTATATGTGCCATTAAGCTGAGTGGGAATCAAGAGAGCTTGCTAGATGAGGGATTCTGGGAGTTGTAGTCCAAATAGTTGGTGGGGAGAGTTTCACATACATTCTGAGAATCAAACAGTCATTTGCATGTCTGCTGCTCCATGGTGCAAGATGGTGGGGTGCACCGTTAGGGAGAAGTTCTAATTATCTTAGAGGCAGGGGAGGAGGTGTCTGGCTTTGAAGGGGAAAGGCCAGCCATGCTATTTGCTGGCACTCGACATCCCTTCTTTGCTGCGCTCATGGCTTTCCAGCTCATCCGTCATACAGCAACGACAGTCAGCGTGTGACTAATTTACCCGTAGCTCACTTTAATAAATCATCAGGAAAGCACCGGCTCAGGCACAAATGAAAAATTACTTAATTTTAATTAAGACTGCACAATTAATTTGCAGGACTCCTGCCAGGAGCTGGGGGTCACTCCATTCCAGAGCCTGTGTAGTTGGATTGTGGTACAGATGGTGATAGAAAACCAGGCAGTTCAACTGAAAGGCATGTGGGATGCTGGGTGGGGAGAAGACAGGAAGCATCCATGGCTCACAGGCACCTGCATGTGTGGGGAAATATGCACAGTCTATGGGGGGCAGGCAGAATGGTGTTGTGTGGGAATATAATGTATAGGGAAGTGGTAATTTGAGGTAATAGATATGGAATGGGATCCAAAGAACTACTTGAAGCTTATTTTGAATGGTATTATTATTACTATTATTTCCTCCTCCTCCTCCTCCTCCTCCTCTGCACACCAAAGACTTCATCTATATAAAAATTTATTCTGAAAGTCCTGTCAGTCTGAAAAGCTGATTGTCATACTCCATAAGAAATTCCCATACATAAAAACATAAGAAGATACCTCCTGCAACAGACCAAAGGTATAGCTTGTCCAGCACTCTCTCCCCACAGTGGCCGATTTGATGCCTATGAGAAGCCTGTCAGCAGGACAAGAACACAACTGCACCTGCTATCTCACATTCCCCAACAACCTATATACAGATGCATTATATACTGGAGATAATATTCAAGGTGTAAGTGTGTTAGTCTCTAGAAAATCAGTAGGCAAAGGGATCTTGTAGCACCTTTGAGACTGAAAGATATTCTCCAGTCCAGCTGAGGAGCATATATATGATCATCCTCTACCATGCTGCTAGCTTCACTCTTCACTTGATCTTCTCCATTCATTCTTCCTGCATTACACAGATGGGCAAAGTTCAGCTTGCAGGCCTCAGCTGGCACCTAAGGCTGTATTTTTAAAAAATGATCTTGAATTTTACTGCTGAAATTTGGTGGCAACCTCTAAATGCACTATGATCAATGAGGAAAGTAACCAGTGTTGAGGCCATTTCACTCTAGCAATATGTTCCCATGTTGTCTTCATCCCTGTCACTTCCTTCTCCCCTTTTTATCAACGACAATCTGTATATGCAAAGAGGACTAAATCCACACTATTTATGAGACTTGATGTTTTCCTGTTAACTAAGTGAAGGAACACATTTCTGTTGCACCCAAAATGTATAAACCTAAGCCTGCAAACTAACATTAATTCCACTAGCTCTATTGATGGGTGCATTAACTTGGTATCTAGTGTTACATCAGATTCACAGCTGCTCTGTCCTTTGTGAGGTGCTGATGAAAGACAGCTAGCTTGCTGTAATCCCCACACCCTTTCTGTAGCTGCTATAATCCTGTTTGTCACCCCATGAAGTCAGCCTTGTGTTCTCTCTCTTTCTGCAGATACTTTATGTGCAATTCTTCATCCTGTGTTATATGTGAAATATATGTGAACTAATAACATAAGAAAAATAAGAAAATAAATATGGAAAAATGATAAAGGGACACAGGGCTCTCCAACATCAAACAACCTTTCTCCAAGCTCCATAAATCTATGAATACTCCAGGCAGCTGTGGTGGGATGAGTAATATCTATGGTAACCTCACATCATGGGAAATGTAATGCCTACCATTCATCTGTTGGTGCATGAAAAGAAGCGATAATAAATAATTGTAAACCATATTTTACTGGGGTTTCCTTCCAGTGTAATCTGAGCAAAGCCACAGCCCACATTAATCTATATTTATTCAGCCAAAATATTGTTTGGGTTGTTAATAATAATGGGTAAAGAGCATGTCTGAAGGACAGGATACACCTGTATCAGCCTGCCTGTGCATTTAAGATCAGTGTTTCAGGTCCAGCTCTCTGGCCCATCATTTAAAAAAATGCTACTTTGACAGGTTTCTAGGAGAGAGCTGTGGGGATTTTTAAACAGAATTCAATACTCCTAGAAATCTACATGCTTCCATTATTATCACTGCATGTTCTTTTTAAACAAAACACAACAAACTTCTTAAAACAATTTATTTTTAATCTGCACTTGCATTGCTTGGATTAATTTGAACTGCTCATCAATAAAGTATGTATGTGTTTTAAAAGTGATGATTTTAGCTATTATCATCCATAATTTTGGATCTATACAATGCCTTGTTAGAGCAATTATGCTTTGAAAAGATGTTTGAGAATTCTTTTTAGCCAGATTTGCTGTTGTTGTCTTTGCTGCAGAAAATGGGCAAACAGACAGAATGAGAGTCATCTTTCATCCGCTAGTGAGGAGCAGCCCAAAGTATTTTGTTACCTGAGGTAAAGGATAGAATGACATCTTTTCTTGCCTTCTATGGAAGCCAAAAGATCTTACTTCCACAATGACAATGGGATAGGATCTTATACCTTAGGGAGTGTGGGGCAGGCTGTCTACAGCTCTGTCCTCCAACAGAGGGAATGGCTGGAGGTGCCAACATCTTCTGATCTACACAACTCAGCAACTGTCTGTTCTTAACAACAACAGCAACAACAACATTTATAATGCCCTTTCTACCAAAGGGTGGAACATCAAACATATACATTCAGAAACAAAGACAATAAAACATAACGTTATAAATATATATAAAAAACCCAACATCCCACCAGCCACCACAGTGACTCTTCTTCTAGGCCTAGGAAACATGCAGCCCTCTGAATGTTGTTGGATTGTAGCTCTCAGAATTCTTTACCATTGTTTATGTTTAGGTAAGGATAATGGGAGTTGCAATCCAACAATACTTGAAAAGGGGCATATGATTCCCACACCTGCTCTGTCATCTACCTCCAGCCATATATTATTGCTAGTCTTGGATGTGGCTGGGGAAAAAGTAACTGGGAAAAGGTGCCTCGGGAACCGTGTGTGTGTAAGATTTATGACCTCATCCACCTGCCTGCTCATTTCTCCATGAAAATGCTTTCAGTTTACCAATAACTGAACTAAATTTGAAGAGATGGCTATGTTAGTTTCCATGGGTAAGTGGGGATTCAAACCCCAGCCACGCCAACTGCTTTAGCATAAAAAAGACATAAAGATGTCCAGCAGCACTTTTGAGAAAACTGGGAGAAAGAAATTTCTAATACAGGTTGTCATGCACCTCATTAGAAGCAAGACAAATCACTGATAACTGGCAAATAGTGTTAACACATATTGGCCAAGTCCCTATTCAGTGTTAGTGACACATAAAGCTTCACTGACAAACGTACATTGTAGATCTAGACTAAAGGATGGTAGCTGCTACTTTTTTCTCAGCTGTGCAATGGCAGCCAAACAGTGCTGGTGTACATTTCCATCCTGGCTACTGACTAGCAGCTGGAGAGCACCCTTCCTGACATTGTCCATCAGCCAGCAAAAAGGAATTGTGCAAGGAGGTACTGGATAACTCTTTGTATGGTGCCTGAACAAGTTTTTATGATGGTATAACTCCAGTTATAAGCGCCAGTGTGGTGTAGTTGTTTCAGCTTTAAAAGTTCCTTTTGATGGCACAGCCTCTAACTTACTGGAGAGATGGTCTTATGTTACTTCTTCCCCAAAAGATCAAGAGTTTGGAAGTATGAATTACTTGTAACCAATTCCTTCTTACAATAGATTTTTAGTAAAACATATGAAAATTACATTATGAGGGCAATGTGGGATAACCAACTCCTTTTGTGGTTTTACTGTAACTGTTTTAGTTACATTTATTATCACACGTGTGTTCTGTACAATAGGCCAGTGGCTTGTAGCACTGTTGTTTTGTGGACTTAGGGGCTGAACAGACCTCCCCTAAAGGGCAGCCTGCAACCAGCTCTTTCCTTGCTGGATCGGGGCCATGGCAACTGATCTGGCATTTTTGCACTGTGGAAAGGGCACCATAGCTGCTGGCGCCACAGCTTTTTGGCATTCCTTTGGTGCTGCATCATCTGGACACAGAGCCAGAGGAGCGCTGTGATGCTGCCCACCCTGCATTAGGGTGCACAGCATGATGGCAACAATAAGACAGCTTTAGGGCCTGCATCATGTGGACGCTACGGCCCCACTCTGCCCTGAAGCGGGCATTTATCACCAGTCTGTCGAGGCTGTAAGTAAGATCATTATTTCAGTTAATAGTTGAATAATGAGAAAGCAAAGAATTGCTTTTAAAACCATAGCTACAGTTCTGCTGGCCCATGTAACTATGACAGTAGGAGCAGCAGTGTGACAGTAGGGTTAAAATAATTACAAAATTTACAAGTGCATACCCACCAACTATCTCAATTTTGCAAGAGCAGTCCTGATTAATCCCCTGTCATTCTTAAAAATGCCCCAGCTTCTCTTTCTTCCTCCCATTTTCTCCTTTTAGCTTGACTTACTTCAGCTGCTACAAACTGAGTTCAAAGTGCAAAAGTACTTTGCACTCCAGTAACTCAGCAAGGGGAGAAAAAAAAATGGAGGGGTGCATTTTTGTCCTTCCCAGTAGGCACAAGCAAAAACAAAAAACAAATGGTGGTAATAACATTTACTGATGTTGCTTGGCCATATGTGTCCCAGTTTTCATCTATGAAATGTGAGAGAGTATGCAAGTAATGTGACATTAAGGTCAGGGTGGCAACAAAAGCCATCTCTATGAGAAAAAAAAACCTGCCCTGGCATCTGAACATCTCAGGAGCCAGCAGGACAACTTTTGGGAGGAACCAAAATGGCTTTGACTGCCATTCCTCCCCATACCATCACTATGCGCAGCGCAGCACTAGAAAGTGCACAGCTCTAGAAAGTCCACTGAACCAGTGTGATGTAGTGGTTTGAGCATTGGACTGAATCTTGAGACCAGGGTTTGAATCCTGGCTGGGCCATGGAAACTCACTGGGTGACCTTGGGCAAGTCAGATGCTCTCAGCCTCAGAAGAAGGCAATAGCAAATCTCTCTGAAGATACGTGCCAAGAAAACTCCATGATAGGTCCATTTTAGGGTTGCCATAAGTTGCAAGCAACTTGAAGGCACACAACAACAAGAAAGTGCACTACACTGAACAAAACACAACATTATTTATGTCTTTGCAAGGCACCAACACTTTTCAGGCCCATAATAGTAACAAGCATCCTGTTTTGGGGGAGACTGAAAATGTAACTTGTTACTTATCACAAATATCTTTCCAAAGTCTGTAAAGAACCCATTGAATGAGATGGTAGAGAAACGAGGGCAAGTTCTGAATTATTCCACTTTGAATTATAGTTGGGGGAAGTTTATATTTCAACATTTTTCCCATTTAAAAACTCCCTGCACATAGTGAGATAGTTCAGAGAAAATGCAATATTAAATGCTCACCTGATGGGCTACTTTCCAACATTAGAAAGATTCTGTGTCCTAAATCCTGTTGTTAATTTGAAATAAAGTAGACCTTTTGATTCATCAGTAACTTGATAAATCAGCACTTAGGTAAGTTCCATTAATTCAGTGGGTTGTTTAGTTGTGAGAAATAACGAGGATTTAGACATGTGTTTCTTTTACAAGGGCACCATTTTGAAATCCCAAGTAATCTGTTGTTGTTGTGTACCTTCAAGCCAATTCCAATTTATGGCAAGCCTAAAGTGAACGTGTCATGGGGTTTTTTTTTTGGGGGGGGGGTTGTTGTTGTTGTTTTGACAAGATTTGTTCAGAGGAGGTTTATCATTGCCTTCTGGTGCTGAGAGAATGTGACTTGTCAAAAGTCAATCAGCTGAGATTTGAACCCTGGTTTCCCAGAGCCCTAGTTCAACATTCAAACCAATACACCATGCTGTCTCTCATCTAAAATGATATTGTCTACAATTCTACCATTTAGTTTAATCCATAGAATGATTCTATGGCTCTGAATGCTTTTCAGTCAGAGTAGAGACAGTGAGTCTACCATGTAGACAAAAAGTGCAGATGCAGTCTCTGCTACACATAGGTTACATCTGCTACATAGAATGACTGGAAACACCTCATCATATAGCTGCTAGCAGTCTATCATACTCAGATATTCTCCTGATTCTTTTACTAATCTAGTGACTTTCAGGCACAACTTTCCAACAGACAACAGAGGGTTTTATCCAAGACTACTTCTTTGTCTATTATTGTTTGCAGACACACCAATTTGTTCCTGCTGCGAGCTCTGACAATGTGATTACTCTCCTGGGTTCCAAGGCTAACTTCAAGCTCAGCTGATAGCAGATCAGATATCAAGGCTGCAATTGCAATAGTGACTTGTCATATAAAATGATCAGATAAACACATAGAGGGATAGACCTAATGAAAGTTACAAGGTGACAATCAAAAATGAAACTCTTCTTGGAGGTAGCATGTTTCTGCCATCAAGGTAGTACAAGTTAACAACACAGAATGGATACTACTACTGCCCTGTGTTCAAGACTGGGTTAAATTGATTGAAGCCCCAGAGCAGTTCCCCCAAACCAGAATCCCATTTCTGTACATGTATCTTCTATTCTAAGAAAGATGGAATGGAAATGAATGACTAGAATTAAGAGACATAGCAGTGTTAATTTGGAATATCAGTATGTAAAGGGATTTTGCAGCACCTTTGAGATTAACAGTAGCATAAGCTTTCATAGACTTGGTCTACTTGGTCTGAGGAAGTAAACCAAATCTATGAAAGCCCATATTACAACTTATTTCATACTGTTAACCTCAAAGGTGCTGCAAGATCCCTTTACATAAATAAATGACTAGACTGACAGACAGTCAGAGGGCAGCACACCAATCTTCATGCGTGAACTCATTTTAAAGCCTGCAACTTCAGTGAGGCTAACCAACTGATCCCATTCATTTTTAATTGCTACTCAAGTGATAGTGAAAGCAAGCAACACCTCTCTTCCATCAGCACTGGGCTCCCAGCCAGAGAGGGGCCTGGAGCAATTGTACCAGCTGAGTCATTGATAATCTGGCCTTCACTGTGCTTCTTCATAGCTTTTGGCTGTCCATTATTAATTGCTACTGTTAGGACCAGTGCTTTTAAATTTGTTCATAAATGATCTTGTAACCAGTGAGATGGCCAAGTTTGCTGAAGGTGCTAAATTGTTTAGGATGACTGAAGTGGGAGAAAGCTAGCATGGTGTAGCGGTTTGAGCACTGGAGATCAGGGTTCAACTCCCCGTTTTGTCATGGAAAACCACTGGGTGGCCTTGGGTGAGTCACTCTTTCTCAGCTCTAGAAAACCCAATGATAGAGTCACTTTAGAGTCACCGTAAATTGGAAACAACTTGAAGGCACACAGCAACAAAGTGGGTGAAGGAAGCAGACAACTCAGAAGGGGCTGTAGAAAAAGGCTCTTTGCATTGGATATGTGGCAGAAAATCCTAATTTCAATGATAATTTTAATTAATTAATTAATTAATTAATGATTGATTGATAATTTTTTGATGGTTTCAGAGTTGATGTGACAGACCAGGAATGGGATTTGGGGGCCATATTGCATAGCTCACAGAAAACATAACCTCCAGTGTGCAGCTGATGTGTGTAAAAGGCAAATTCCAGGTTGGGGTTAGCTCTGCGATCATTAGGAAAGGAATTGAAAAATAGATCTACCAAGATCATAATAGCTTTATACAATCATTGCACAGATCTGGGGTTCTTTCACATTACAAAAACATAGCACTATGACTGCACTTTAACTATGATGGCTGCATCCTATGGGACTCTGTGGTTTACAGTCTTCTGAGACACTAACAACAATTATTTTGCATATGTATCATTTGTTTTTTCACTGTCCAGGCCTCAAGTGACATGAATCTTCGGAAGTCTGGGCCCTTGAGATTTTGTCCCTCTCCTCCCCTTCTCCTTGGCCCTCATTTTGAATGGACCACTGTGTGAACCAGCTTGGCTTTTACAATTCTTTACTTACAAATGATCAATACATAATCATTTCTAGTGACATGAATGAGACCATTAAGAGTAATAGATATAGGAGTGGGGTAGTCTATACTTATTGTTGTCTAGATTATAATTTCTCAAGCTATCTCATGAGGTGACTGGTGCTCTTTCCCCCTCAGTGTGCCAGAGACTGGTACCATATTTGTGCCCATTAACTACAATTGTTTCTTTCTTTACTGGAAACCCACCAGGGACTGGAAGCACTGATCTGGATGAGGAGAAGAGAATAAAGACTGGTAAAAGAAGTCGGAAAGGAGAAGGAAGTTCTTTCCAAATATCTGGCTGAGGTTTTTTCTTCTTTTTCTTTAGTATTACCAGGTGTTTGATGGATGATAGTACACTGTGAAATGGCCTGTAATTACTCAGCAGGACAGTGCAGATTCATCAAGCAGTGATCAATATTCACATCATCCAATGAGATGAAAGCTTTCAGTGCTGTTCTCCAGGCATGCAAAAGCCCCACGCTGATGGATAGACATTGTTTATCTGACAAGCATTCCATACACATGTACACACAGGCTAACCTACATATTCATCAATATTCATAAAGAAGCAACGGCACAGAACAGAACAGATATGAAATCTGCAACTACGTGCACAGTCATTAAACCTCAACAGAAATGGTGCTACACATACATATCTCCACATGAAATGTATCTGCATTGCACAGTCATATCACCTCAGTTTCCTTGATTCCACCCTACAGAACCCAATGATATGCTATTTGGTAAAGTACTTAAAATTCTCTGCTAGAGAGCTCTGGCACAATTCTTCTCAGTCTTTGGTCCTCTTGGACCAAAGTGTCAGTCATTATGCCCAATGGTCAGAAATTCATCAGTGATGGTCAACATGGTTCCCTCTTGCCATGGCCATACCTTTCGTATAGATAAAAGTAAAGTTTTTCCCTTGACAAGATTGTCTAGTCATGTCCAACTGTAGGAGGCAATGCTCAGCTCCATTACTAAGCTGAAGAGCCATCATTGTCAAAGACAAATCTGTGATCATGTGGCAAGCATGACTGCACAGAATGCTGTTACCTTCCCACCAAACTGGTAGCTCTTTATCTACTTGCACTTTTACATGCTTTTGAACTACTAGGTTGGCAGAAACTGGGAATAGTGATGGGAGCTCATTCTGTCACATGGCACTTGGGCCTTTAACTGATGACCTGCCAGTCTTGGAGTTGTCAGAATCAGCATCTTAACTGCTGAGCCACCATGGATGATAAAAAGTATACCTTTTATATACATTTTAATTAATCAACAACAAAAATAATTACTTATGTACACTTTTTTTCTCAAATATGAACAAATAATGTGTGGCCCTCCAGATGCTGTTGCATGACAATTCATAACATTATTCAGCACTGGCTATGCTGTCCAGAGGTGATGGGTGCTTCAGTCCAACAATCTTTGTAGAGCCACAAATTCCCACTCTTGATCCAACCCTTCAAACAATGTTTGCAAACACTAAGAAATGCTGTTCTTTGCATCAGCAGAAAAGATGTGATTTTTCTCTCCTTAGCATTGCAGTGAATGCCTCCTCTAATTATATAAGATATGGGGAAGATCCTTGTCAATGTCATTTTATATTTTTTGACAGTGAAACATTCCTTTTTAGAGAGAGAGCAAGGGAATGGTTGTGCAAAAGAAATATTACAGATGTTTCAAAAACTTGATCCTAAGCATACATGTATTTGGAAGACAGTTACCTATTTTGGGGTAAACATGGTTAAATCAGTTTGCAAGTTCTTCCTTTTCAGAAGAGGTCATTGCATTTACAGAGGCCCACAGGAGATGATCTCTTTCTGCACATTTTGTCCCCACTCCCAGCCAGTGGGATTTGCTGGTTGCTTTTGTCTTTTCCAATTACCTGTGACACTCAGAGATTAAGGCTGTAAGTGCCTCTTAAAAGGTTTCATGTTCCCATAACACAGAGGCATGATCAGATGAGAAAGCCATGTTTTTCCCCCCAATCTGGTCAAAGCAAAGGACATGAAGAGAAAGGGGAAATCAATCAAGTATGAATTGTACGAATTATATGTGCAATAATCACATACTCTTCCACTGTTTTCATTTGCCTGTTTCTCTGGGTCTAGTTTAGACTACAAGCCCCCTTGGGCAGAGACCTCTTATACCTGTTCTTCTTAGAGTACTGTATACACAAGGATATATATATATCCCCACCTCCAACAGCATAGCTTGGAAACATTGCTTATTTGGATTGCTGCTCCCTGGGGAATTATACAAATTACAGTCCAAAAAGTCATTTTTCTGAGTTCTGGTAAAAAGAGTTAGTAGTACAATTTCATTGCAAGGAGAGAGAGAAGTCTACAAAACCTTTCATTATGCAGATGTGTATGACTTTCCGAGAGCCAGTGTGGTGTAGTAGTTTGAGCATTGGACTACAATTTGGAGACCAGGGTTTGATTCCCTGCTCAGACATGGAAACCCACTGGGTGACCTTGGGAGAGTCACATAATCTCAGCCCCAGAAAACCCAGTAATAGGTTTGCCTAAAGGTCTCGATAAGTCAGAAATGACTTGAAGGCAATCAATATCCCTATTTTTCCTCTCCTGACCCACAGGGACAGTGAAAATTTCTGGGTTAGTGGTGGTGGTGGTGTGCTTTGGATTTTAGTCTAAATTTTACAGGAACCATCCAAGGTTCTGCATCTGTTTTGGAGGCTTGGTGGCCCACTGACATGGAGGTTACCAGCCCCCTCTACCCAAAAGCACTTCTGCTTGACAACTTGGTTTCCAGTGTCTTTTAAAAATCTACAGAGGGAGAGTTTTCATCTTTCGTTTTATTTCATTAATAGTAATGAAAAGGATCTGTCAGCATGAACATCTGGAATTTCTAACAAGGAAAGCTGACTTCAAACTCAGGAACCAGTTCCTACCAGAAGGCACTGAGCCCCTGGGCACATCTAGAACAAGCCAGAGCCTTTTTAAATACTGCCTTCCCTTCCACCCTGGAGGTGCTTGCAACTCAAGTGTGGTTTTCAGTAGTCTACCAGGATCACAGTTTCTGACTGAATCTGATTAAATGGGTGCATTGATTTAATGCTAAGCAGATGTCCTTGTGTAATTAAGACTCGGCATTTACAGCAGCTGTATTGAAAAAGGATGAGAAGATCCCAAGTGTGAACAGGCTCCTTTAGTCATAGTACAAATTGGGTTGGATGGATAGATTTTGGGGTTTTTTAAGCACTATCTTGCCATGTCTGTGAAGTAACTAAATAGGGGTAGGTGGTAGGTGGGTGAGTGAGTGAGATCTTTTATATGATGCAAGAAAGGGCACTGGGGACAAGGTTCTATATTTATTCATTCCATGTAATATTATGTAGCCTATATCTATATAAATATAGATATCTACAGATTCAACCATTCATAACTTGGAAATGTTTTTTTTTTAAAGAATCCTAAAAGCTAACCTTGGTTTTGCTATTTTATATGAGGGTGCCATTTTACTATCCCACTTAATGTAATGGGACTTGAGCATCTAAGTATTTTGGTATCCATAGCATGGGGGGGGGGGACAGCTAAGACCAAACCCTAGTGGATTCCAAGGGCCCATTGCATTCTACATTTACAATAGCCTCAGTCCAGGACTTCTGTACCAACATGGTCTCCTGATGCAGTGCTTCTATCTAAGTAGCCAGTGCAGTGGTTAAAGTGCTGAAGTGAGAAATGGCTCAGTTCCACAATGGTCCATGAGCCTTTCACACAATACACTTATAGTGCTATGATTCCACTTCAACTGCCATGACAACATCCTACAGAATCTTAGGATGTGCAGAAGGCGATGCGTTAAATTGGTTTGCTTATAGGCAAATAAGTGAGAGATTTTAAACTGATAAGAAAATTCAAGTGTTTGAAATGTCTAAATCTGAGTTTGAAACTGTGTACAAATGACCCACATGAGATTTGAAACAGAAGTTGGACAAGTAAAGGATGGTATGGTGAAGCAGGCTCAAAATATTGGTTCACCAATCCAAATGGAGCAATGGGGAGAAATGTGGAGAAAAAGTTTGAAAATTACCTTATGATTTAATGGAAAATGTTTATAAAATGATGTATGGATGGTATTTAAAACACAAGATAGAATACTGAAAATGTATAAGAATAGTTCAAACAAATGTTGGAAAGGTAAACAGAAGACAGGGTCTTTTTCATATGTGATGGCCTTGTAACAAAGCACAGAAGGATTGGACTCATATTCACATAATGTTAGAAAACATTTTTAAAGCCAAGTTATGGTTGAAACCAGAGATTTTTTTTACCAAATTACATATGATTACAGTAGAAAGACTAAAATATGCTCAGAGATGGAAGGACACTGATATTCCAACACAAAAAGATTGGCTGAGGAAGACAATTTAACTTGTTGAAATGGACAAATTGATGGTGCTGATCAAAGAGAAATTTTTGAACAGGTTTAAGAAAGATTTGGAACTGTTTTAGGTTTTGTAAAATAAACAGTTTGCATATTGTAGAGGCATAAAAATATTGTAAAGTTTACTACAAAAGTGGTATATACCCATCAGTTGGAGAGGAGGAAAGTCAGTAGTGTGTGTTTTTGTTTAGTAGTATAGGTTATTGTTATTGCTTTTGGCATATGTTTGTTTTACTTATATGTATAAAATTTGTTTGTGGTCGTGGTTAAGTTTATTAAATTCTTTAAAAGAAATCTTGGGATTTGCAGTTTAGGTAGGGGCATTTAGAATTCTCAACAAGAGCGCACTAATACTTTACCAAACTACAAATCCCAGGATTCTACAGGAGGCAGCATACCCCACACCCCTGCATTGTATATTGAGCTTTCATATTTTCATATCTGGAGCCAGACCTTTTTTTAAAAGAGATCACAATGACCTTTGGAACACCAGGAAACTTTCCTATGGGAGGGACATGTAGAGCATGTGAAGACATATGAAGGACCCAGGTGATACCAAGATAAAAGTTAAATGGGTTTGTTGATTGCTCCACCCCTCCTCACTCCACTCAGTTTCCACATATCCTCTTGCACTTGAAACAAAGGCAAAAGTGAGTAATCCAACACTTCTACCTATTCCTTGTCATGTTCCCAACCATCTTCCCTATCTGTCTATTTTTTTTTTAAGTTGTCCTAAATCCATCTATTACATTTAGATTGTCCTAAATCCAAGCAGTGTTTTTGTTAATTTGAAGTTGAAGCCACCAATCATCCCAAAATCCCATTGTTGATTCCCTGGGAAGACAAGCAGGTCTTTGTTACATTGCAAGATAGCACCTAGTCCCCTTGAGGCTAGGATCTCAGATATAAATATAAGTCCCAAACCTAGCCTACCTGTACACAGCCAGCACCCACTTTGTGCTCACAAATTATCCCCTGACTCTGTGAGCACCAAGAGCCTCTTATTGTGTCACCCTCAGTGGTTAAATACTGGAACAGCAGCCACAATGTTGTAAGTTTGATCCAAGAGAAGGGCTCTAAGGTCCACTCAGCCTTCAGTCCTTTAATAGATGGGTAAAATGAGTACCCAGCTTGTTGGGAGCAATTGGCTTACACATTGTAAACCGCTTAGGGAGTGCTAGTTCACAGTATAGAAAAGTACTTGCTGTTGCTTTTGCTCAAACACCATCTGAGCTATGTCCAGCTTTCCATGGTTTCCTCTTCAGGACAGGTAAACATTACTCCTCTACAGTCCTAAGCCTCTGCTATCTAATTTTCATGCTTCTATTTGGGTTAGCTCTGTATGATTTTGTTGTTTAAATTGCTATCATGTGTTTGTTTGCACTCTTGCATATTTCTAAATAAAAATCTTCTTTATTCACCCCACTTGGAGTCCTCCAGAAGTTGGTATTGGTATAAACAGGTGTAAACAATCCTCAGAGTTACCCAGCCCCTTGCAAGCTTTCTTCCTAAAACAATTTCTCACTCCCCTAGATTCTGGGGCTCCACTCTGTTGTGGGGCATAGTCTTAGCTTTGATATTGAATTTCTGCCACAATGACTACACATTTATAATTTAACTCAACATTCACTAGAAAGGCACACATTTGAAGTTATGTGTACAGTGTGGAGCCCCAGTATCCAGGGATTGAGGAATTAGTTTGTTTTTGTATATTAAAGTGAGCAAAAGTGCTGTACCATTCGTACAGTTTTTGTGTACATATATGCAGTAGAGCTCAGAAATATTACTTTCTGAAGACTATCCAGAATTCCCCAGCTAGAATGACCACTGAACATGCTAGCTGGCAGAGTCTGGATTTATAATCCAAATAAAACCTCCTCATGCTCTATATAGTTAGCTTGGCATGTTATGGTGTGGAAAGCCCCTTCTCATATGTACAAATGGCTACCTGTGCCAAGGGAAAAGCACTTTGCACATGTTTTCCAATATCATCTTATTACTTGTTATATTTCAAGCATAACAAGATGTTAGAGCCTGACTCAGATTCCAATTCAGCAGTGTACCTGGACAGTTTTAAACCACTCTCATTTTAGTTTAGTTTACTTAGCCTGGAAAGGGCACTGCAACGCTGGCACCATGGCTTTATGGCGTTCCTTTGGCACTGCATCATGTGGACGCAGAAGCAGAGGAGCACCATGATGCCCTGCGCCATGTGGTGTGGTGCTCAGCATCATGTCGCCATAGGGACGGATTAGGGGCGTCATGTGGACGCCATTTCTGACTCCATGCAATCCTATGCATTTTTCCCCCAAAGGAAATCTCACTGTGTTGCAGGGGATTTAAAGGCTGTGCAGACCGGCCATTAGGCCAGCCTGGGGGCAGAGTCAGGGTGTGGTGTCCACATGATGCATGCCCCGACTCTGCCCCCATGGCGACATGATGCCATGCTTTTTGCGGATCCCTTTTGCATCCTGGAAAGGCCAGATTGGGGCTGCAGCATGTGGTTGCAGACTGCACAGCCTTTTACTCTCTATTTTTTTGTTGCAGCCCATAGCTTTTTATTTGTATGCAAAAATGAGTTCACACCCATGCAATACAATAATATTTTTCTTTGCTCCATACAAAAATTCTACTCACCTTAGATTCCCTCACACAACCTCTGTGTTGCTTATAATAAAACTCATATGAAAACCAAAGTAGTTTTAGATGATTAATACCATACCCTTTTACTAATCAATTATAGTTAAATGAATTGTCGTGTCACCAAAACCTTTTGGGATACCGAACAAATTGTTAAGATAATGTAACAATTTAATTTTTTAGAAAAGCTACAATGCATTGTTAGAACTAAAGGTTCTTTTTTTGTAATTTCTTTTTCTTTTTGATTAGAGTTACGGAATACTTTGCAGTAGCTGGTGCCTTCCATGTCAGTGAGGTGGTGAATCTGCTCCAGATTTTTGTCCAAACTTTAAAAGAGTGCTGAAATCTATCCCCACACCAGTCAACCTATTGGGGAATAGAGCTCAGCACTGTGGGAAGCTCCTTTAATGCTAAAGCCTGGAATGGATCCATCACCTCACTGACATGAAAGGCATTTTAAGTATCTCTTCAAATCATTTGTAAGCTACCTTGAAGGTGGGAGTGGGGAGTGGGATATACATAAAATGTTGCTGTTGTTGCTGCTGCTGATGGAAACCACCAGCTGCCACTGACAATACCTTTACAGAACCAAGAGTCTCCACAGATCAAATAGTATGCACTTAAATACCCAGTCTTACCAATTAAAATTGTCTACCCTAATCAATCAATTAAAGCTTTGGTTGAACAAACATTATGTACCAGGATCAGACATTTTATTCTCTTGGGCGGGTTACAAACCGCCAAAAAATACGTATGGAATACGTATTAGGGTTAGGAAAGGGTGGTGCTTCCGCACCCCCCTAACCCTGGTACGTATTCCATACGTACAACAGGCCGGCGCCCCTTCCACATGGGGGCCGCCATGTTTACGTATCGGACGCTGTGCGTCCGCACGTGTCGCGGCGTCTATGATGTCGTGAGTCCGCCCCTGGTGCCTCGCGACGTCATAGAGGCGCCACTTAAAGAAGCTCCATTTTGGAGCTTCTTTTTTGCTCTGCAAGGGAGCCACGCAGTGTGGCTGCGGCGGCTCCCTTACGGAGCAAACGGCGGCGGCGGCAGAACGCCTCAAAGTGGCGGTCTATAACCTGCCCTAGAGTCCTATTTTGTTGCATAACACACACAATCTAACGACTTTCAATGTATCTCTATTTATAAGATAGATAGGAGAAAAAGAGAGAGAGAGAGAGAGATTCAAATTACTAACTTGATTTCAGGTTGGCAACTTAGAAATTTACCTATAACTGAAAGTTTTTTTTACCCTTTATACAGTACTAGCTTGTCAATAACTTTGGTTACTATATGTTAAATTTTAGGATGCTTTTTGTACTTTTGTATTTTTTATCTTTAATATTTTGTGTATTTTAAGCTTTTTGCCATGGCCATCGGCTAGCACAGTAAATGTACTGATGATGGACAGACGGATGGAAAGACAGACAGACAGAAAGGAATTTTGTGGCACTGTCACTTCAGCAGTACCATATGCAGATATTTGTTTTAAAACAACTGAATAACAAAACAAGCAACGTCTCAACAAATTAATTGTTTCTAGATATGAGAGTAGTTTTTTGTCCCAGTTACATAC
The DNA here is from genome assembly GCF_019175285.1 of Sceloporus undulatus. Classification (NCBI taxonomy): domain Eukaryota; kingdom Metazoa; phylum Chordata; class Lepidosauria; order Squamata; family Phrynosomatidae; genus Sceloporus; species Sceloporus undulatus. The sequence goes on along the minus strand of NC_056525.1, from coordinate 67,697,725 downwards.
TGGGATCAAAACTGTCTCCACTTTCAGTGAAACATGATGCAAAGAATTAAAATTAACATGTCCTGGTTGTCAATAGGTTCCATTGAGTAGGGGCATTGTGTAGAAATACAAGAAGTGTACATTAAGTGAATGATGACATTAACTTTGGCTCTGATCCTCACAGGTGTAGCTACAGAGGATCAAAATAAGAGCACCAACATCCTTTCCATTGAGAATTCTGCCTTCCCAAATGAAATTTTCTTTCCATTCTCCAGTTTCTAGCATTTCAGAGAGTAAGACACTGAACTATTGTAGGCTCCTATATTTGCTCTTTTATTTGTTTATATTCATCCGATAACTTTGTCTGGAGAGCAAGCATGGTATAATGATTTGACAGCTGGACTATGACTCTGGAGACCAGGGTTCAAATCCCCACTTGGCCACGAAAACCTACTTGGTGGCCTTGGGCAAGTCACACTCTCTCCGACTCAGAGAAAGGCAAACCCACTCTGAACAAATCTTGCCAAGAAAACCCTGGCATAGGGTCACCATAAGACAGAAATAACTTAAAAATAGATAATAACTGCCTGTCCCTTTTCTCTGATTTCCTGAAGGAATCTGTTATTCTCTGCCTACAAAGAGGTCTGTGACCTCACTGAAATGCAGACAAAATGGATTGCCAAAGAGAGGTCCCTATTGAGATGCAAATGGACTTTCAATTTCTTGGACTTTGAAAATCTCCCTATTTCAGCATGGACAGAAGGAGGAGGAACCTGACTGCAAAAGATATCCTCCCCAGCATATCATCTTTACTAAGGACTGAAACATCATGCCGGCATCTGACTAACATCTCCAATTATTATTTTTTTCCAACTGTTTTTTTCTCCTTCATCTTGCCTGATGAAGAAGACCATGGAGCTTCGAAAGCTTGCAACAAGTATATTGTGCATTTCAGTTGTCCTATAAAGGTATCGCTGATGGATTTTTGTTTGCATTTAAATGGCCAACACCGCTACTTGTTTCCTGAACTGTTATTCCTAAACAGTGTTCAACAGCACTTTTTAATTACTGCAATGCTAGAAATTTGAAGACTGACAGAAGGTTTTATGGGTGAGGAAACTGTAATTGGGGAGCAATACCCTCATCCTTTTCTCCCATATCTACAGCCCTGCCCCCACTATATTGGAATTCTCATACAGAAAAAAACCCTCATAACTCTCTCAACAAACTTTTTCATTTTCATGCTGGTGCATGGTGCTTAAGTATTCAGCTTTGAATAAAACTTAGAATATCTTTCCTACGTGGCTCCCAATTGTAGGCAGGGAATTGTAGGCACAAACCCACAGACCCCCACACACCCTCTCTTGCACATTTCACAGATGTGTCTGTTTTACCACACTTTCATTGAATGCATGCATGGTGTAAAGGCAAGATCATGGCAATGTGCACCATTTCCTTTATAATTTGTACCAAAGAAGTGGGTTTTGAGTAAAGTAGCTCTCAGTGCTGCTTGATGATTCTATGGAAGCAGAGCCTGGAGAAGTTACTTTGTGTACTACAGCTCTCACAATCACTCAGCTACCCTTGCCACAGGGAGTGGGAGTCCAAAAAGGTAACCTTTCCAAGCTCTGGGTAGAAGGTTTTGGATGCTGGCCCAGCAAGCTGGCAATGGGGCAACTGATGCAGGAGAGTGGGAGTGGGGAATAATATTTTATTTTATTATTTTTATTATTTTTGCTGTTCTGCACTAGCTCCCAGGCTTGTCAGCAGCACCAGCTGGAGTTTCAACCAGGTGCCACTACAGACGGGTGGAAGATGATTTTCATTTCACAGAATCATTAATCTTCTTTTGGCAGTGTTGCTGGAGAAACTAGCTCATGAGAGACATGGTTTCTTTGCCCCTGTTTGATGGCAGAAGTACTGTCTATGCCCAAGATTTCTGATCCCTCCATGCAAAGGGACACATTAGAAGAAGAGAGGAGCTTCTGCTCTGCCTAGATGACCTTTTACTCAAAGCGTAGTTACTGGAAAAGCTTGTTTTATATAGCAGTCCACCCTAAGCCAACACTCCACCAGAGTGCCAACCTGAGGGAGGGGGAATTGCTTCTGAATAATGCAGAAAACAAATGACTTCACCAAGGACTCCTTAGATGCATCTCTAATCCCATGGTAAGAATCTTGCACCCTTCCTGAAGTTGTTGATCTGCAAGTCCCAGCAGCCCTGGCCAGCCTAGTCAGTGGTCAGGAATGGAGGGAGTTGCAATCCAACAAAATCTGGAAGATGGTATCATTCCCACTCATGAAGCAAATCAAGGAATTTACAGACAATTGGCCTGATATGTGTCCATCTGCACTAGGAGTCCTAAACTATACATATTAACTTAGAAGTACATAAGTTCTACTCGCTTCAGTGATAAGTTTCAATTGCACTGCAGCCTTAGATCCCAGAGTGAATAGAGATGAAGCACTTTGCATGCTTCAGCAGGTACTACAGAACAGATGGCAATAATAGTGATAATGATGATGTCTGGATTTTGCTGGTTAGCAACCCTAAAAACTGGACATGATCACCTTCTGTAGCAGCCACTCAACTGATGCAAAGGCTCGAACAGATTACTGTGACAAAAGGGACTTCAAAGGGGATTTGAAATCAAGGGAACAGTTTCATTCACGTGAATGTCCAGGAGAATCACTGGGCTTGTGGCAATGCAAACTGAGATCTACATTATGCTAATAATACATGGTGAGCTGTGTGATTCCCTTCACAATCTTAACACAGTGGTGACTGTCATTGGTGTGTTCTGACTTTTCTCTGAACTTTAAATCCAATTCAAATTAGATTTAGCAAACTAGATTTAGCATAGTGGATAGGATGCTCCTTTCAAGTTCATACTAAAACCTGGAGCAGACTGGGTTCATCCATTGACAGGGCAGTGACCAGATGGCTCTGCACAGTGGTTAACTGGTGCTCAATTGGTACTAGGAAGCACAGGTTACAGTGATCATGGGCTAGTTTCTGTCTCTAAGCCTTACTTACTGCACAGATAGGTTAGCCATGTGAAAAAGAGGACAGGACCTTGAATATCTGAGCAGAAGAAGAACTTTTAGCCGGTGAAACCAAAGTTCCTTGTTTCACAAAGCTATTAATGGTCCAGAAGCCTTGTTCTCTTTTTCTTTTACCTACCGTAATGACAAAATGATTTTGAAGATAAGAAGTGAACTCCTTGGGAAAAATTGGAGGGGATTTCTAAATGCAACAAATCATAGAACCAAAGTGTTGGTAGAGACCACAAGGGCCATCCAGCCCAATCCCATCAGGCAGGAATACACAATTAAAGAACTCCTGACAGATAACCTCTGTTTAAAAATCTCAAAAAGACTCCACCGCTCTCCAAGGCAGCATATTCCACTGTCAAACTGCTCTTGCCACCAGAAGTTCTTCCTAATATTTAGGTAGAATCTCTTTTTCTATGGCTTGAATCAATTGCTCCATGTCCTAGTCTCTGGAGCAGCAGAAAACAAGATCGTTCCATCCTCAATATGACATTCCTTTAGATATTTAAACATGGCTATCATGTCACCCCTTAAAAAAGAAAAGGCTTTACATATCCTATTTTTTTTTTTATTTAAGGGATTTATATCCTGCTCGATCCCAAAATGTTTCTCTCTCCTTCCACTTTCCCCCTCTGTTCCTAGCTCACTTCAATTGCAGAAAACTGAGTTTAAAGTGCAACATTAGTTTGCACTCACTTAACTCAGCAGAGGGAAGAGTAGCAGGGATGTGGCGGGGGGGGGGGGGGTTCTTGGGGTCTGGACCCCCTTCCATTAGAAAAATGAATGGTGTGTGCTGCTGCACTGCCACACCCAAGCCCCATTATAATGGTAGCACTTAGTCTGGACCCCCCCTTCCTAAAATCCTAGCTACGTCCCTGAGAGTAGAGCAGAGTAGGATGTGGAATATTGCTCTTCCAAGTAGGCTTGGGCAAAAGCAAACTTCTGCAGTATCTCCTAGCATTTGTATTCTTCATCATTAATAATTTTTGCCACCCTAACCACCCTCTTATATTCTTCTGCCACATGTATTCCCATTTTCATCAGCAAAATGTTGGAGGGTATGCTGTGTCTATAAGTCAGAGGTGGGCCAATTGCAGCCCACACATTGCATGTGGCCCCTGGAATCTACTTTTATGGTCCCTGAAGCCTCCACTAGTTCCCCAACACCCCCTCCATTTTAAAAAAAAAATGGCACCAGCATTTTTAATCCCTAAACTTTGAAAAAACAGAAAAATCCAAATGCATGAAAACACATAAAAATACCCCTAGCTCACAAGCACCCAGAACCACGTATTACGCAGTCCCATTACCTCCATTTTCCTTTGCTTGTTGTTGTGTGCCTTCAAGTCATTTCTGACTTATAACGACTCTAAGGAGAACCTATCATGGGGGGTTCTTGGCAAGATTTGTTCAGAGGAAGTTTACCCTTACCATCCTTTGAGGCCGAGAGCATACAACTTGCCTAAGTCACAGTCCCTCTTAAAAAAAGAAACAGAAAAGGATGAAAAGTCACTTCATATTTCCATTTCAAGAGGTATTTGTGTGGTTGTATGTGTGTGTGGCTGGTGAAGAAGTCTATGAGAAAATTGGCTCCTGTCCCCATGGTTGCCCATCTTAGTCTAAAAGAATAGCTTGGAAAGCTTTGTCACCATCCTGACTTTGTAGCATTATTTAGAGTGGCAAGGATGGGCTTTTGTGCATTGTAAAGCTTTGGAGCCAATACGTTTCTGGGTGGTGGAATTCTGAGCCTGAGAGCTAGAACATGCTCCTTCCTTTGGATGGAGTCACAGGGGGCTTGGATGCTCTTCCGTATGTAAACCAAATTGTGCAAGGAACTTGAACTTTTGTGTTTCCCTATCAAAACACTGCATTTGTTTAAACACTCATTGTCTGAGCTCACATTTGGTTTGATAAACATTTGCTAATGATGCAGTTGTTTTCTGACTCATTTCAATGTGTGGCTTTTGTTTTTCCTTAATTTTTATTTGATTGGCATCTGCTGGGGTTGATTGTACTTGTTGTGGCAGCAGCAACAGGAGCACTTGTTTTGCCATCTGCAATTCCACCCCCACACCCATCTGCCTCTGTGTGTTGTATCATCTGGGCCGTTGCAGGAGAAGTCCCTAATGGCAACTATCATTCCATTGCAACTCACTCTGTTCTCCAGGCTGATGCAGTGCCTGGACACTTATAGGAGAAAATGGTCACTATCAAGAGCAGCCACCTGATTGAGTTCTGTCATTGTTGCTCCCTGAATGCGTAGACCCCAGCTCAATAGTTCAGATATTTTCCCATCTGCATGCATTTGCTTCAGAACAAATGACAATTGAATCAAATAGGTCCCATTCCATCCAATTTTTCATTTATTCCAAAACAAGCACATGTAATATTTGTCTTATATGGTGGACCCTCCACATTTGCTCAAGTTAGAGGCACAGAACTCCCATGAAAGTGGAAGAATCACAAATTAAAAAACCACTATTTTGTTTTTACCTGAGAGAACAACTCTCTAGCGATCTCCAGGTCCTCCAGGGCAATTCTGTGGTCCAGATCTGCCAGAAGTTGACCATGAAATTGCACTGAAGCATGCACAAATGTCTAGAGAAGTGTTCTTTCTAGGAATCTCTAGGTCCTCCAGTGTGACCTTTGGTAGAAATTGACAACAGAGTCATGCTGGAGGACCTAGAGATTCCTAAAGAGAACATAATACAAATCCCTGAATAATCAAATCCACAAAAGTCAAAGCTGCAAATGTGAGGGGCCAACTGTACATCAGAACTCAACAAGGTCAGGAAGAAACATGTCTGGAAGAAGCTTTCAGATCTGAGAGTTGGCACAGTGTCGTGCTTAAGGTGTAGGACTGGGATTCATTGAGCCATTAAACTCGCAGAGTGACCTTGGGGCTTGTCATTCTCTCTCAGACTGGCCTAACTCACAGGGTGATTGTGAAGATAAAGCACAGTGAAGGAAAAGTGTGTACACCATTTTGAGCTTGCCAAAGGAAAAGCATAATATCAATGTAACAAACAAATCTAAGTTGGAATGGTGTTGCCCTGATATGCACCTTTGCAATTCACACAGGATTTCTTCGTTCCTCTGCTGTGTAGCTAAGTATACACTGAGCTGCCTTAATTAAAAGGTGATCTAGGATTCCAGCTATTGTTTTTCTTAATTTCTTATAATCAGGTTTTTGTTGTATCTTGCTTTTAACTTTGCTGTAAATTGCCTTGGGTCCCATGTCAGGAAAAAGGTAAGATATAAATTAGATACAAATAAATAAACTAAATTAAATAAATGATTTCCTACTTCATTTTGGTGCAGAAGTGGAGTCACAGTTTCTGGGGGAAATGACCCATAAGCCTGCCTTGGGCCAAAGAGAGAAACCTTGTATGACTTCTCTGTTATCCTTGCCACCTCCACTACTTTTGCTTTCTTGATTCAGGGCCACTTCACCCCAATATGGAGGTGCCTTATTCCAGCTTTTGCCAATTTCAGCTCCGACTGGGAGGCACGCTGGAAATCACACTCACACTTTGTTGCCTCTCTAGTAACAAAAAAACACAGCAGGGATTATGCAGAAAGAAATGCCCTTCAAGGTTAGTTTGCTTCTCATTTCTGTTCCCTGAGATGAGAAACCTGCTGAAAGTTTGAGAAATCTGAAATAAGTTTCCAAGGCATTACAGTCCCTTATTACTGCTGTTTGTTTCTGAGACCAGAGGGATTATCTGAATCAGTGAACTGAGAAATTCTATCATTCTTGCAAAAATGGGTTGAAACAGAGGCTGTTTGAGGCACAAGGGAGCAATTAGAGTGACCTTGAAGGCCCATAAGCACAGCTCTTCCGCAGGAGGGACACCTCAATTAGTAGGGTTTCTCTCTGCAGCTGGAGGATGAGGTGGAAAGGCGGGAGATGGCCAAAAAGCCCCGCCCCCCCAGATGGAGGCTGAAATCCCAGAGCTAGAAAACAAAAGCTGCATCCTTCCCTTCCTCCCCCAGGAAAATGCTCAGAAAAAAAAAATTGGAAACTGGAACTTTGCTTCTTTAGGGCTCTCCATCATATTTACCGAGCCTTTTCTCCTCCAGAATCTACCTACACAAGAGTGAAAATGCATTTCTGCCCCATTCCCAGCTCTGCATTGTCACACCGGCAAATCAAACCCTGGCTTCTCCTTGCCCTTAGGGATTAAACTCAGGATTTATTTATTTACTGCATTTTTGCCTGTTTTTGTTTGGTTTGTGCCATGATTTAGTCTCAGCTTTGAATCTGCACCAAGGGGCAGGCAGGAAGTGTGTCTTGAGTCCCAGACAGTCACCTGGTAAGATACTGTTGTTTTAGCTATTTCCCCCCCCCCCCCCCCGGTCTGGTGTGAGGTATAGATTTCTAAATACCAAAGAACTGAATAAAATGAATCAGGACAAAATGAGTGAAGCAGCAATTTTCAATTGATTAAGAAGGGGTGTCTCAGACAGTGGTTAAATGCCTCTACTGCAGTCACTCACCCACAAAGGTTGCAAGTTCAATAGCGAAAGGGATCAAGTTCAGCTCAGGCTTGCATTCTTCTGAGGTCGGTAAAACGAATACCCAGATTGTTGGGGACAATTAGCTTACACTTTGTAAACAATCCGCTTAGGGAGTGCTTAAGTGTACTGATAAGTGGTATAGAAATGTACTTGCTATTGCTATTGCTGTAAGTAGGCATGCCTATCCCAGGTTTTACACAATATTTATAAGCCATTTTCTGCTGCAGTTTTCTTTTCCTCAGTTTTCATTGGCTGATATACAAACTTTTAGAAACTCCCATTACATGTGTATTTTCCACACCTTCTTCCTACTATTTCATACAATACATGTCCATTTAAATTAGTTATTATAGATACATGAGCGTGTGACTAATATTCATAACCCTCATTAGGCATGCTCAGAAGGGAAAATCCCTTGAACTTTAGTTTACCTTTTAGAAAAAGTGAAATCTATTGCAGTTACCTATAGCCTGAGCTTGTGATTTCTCTCCCAAAGTCTCCCTCCTCATTATTTATCTTACTGGCCTTGCCTGTCAGCTTGAAAAGAATGTCTGTTGCTTTGAAGCTTGGACACCCAAAATTGTTACAATTTTAGGACTAGTTGTTCTTTTATCTTAAACTAAAAAAAACTTTGAGTGTGTATTCTTAGCACATTATTTAAAATATATTTTACAAGGGTTGTGAAGAATTTAAAAGGTACTCGTCTTTTTGTCTGGGGCCTGAAGTCCAAATACTCTTTACAGGGGATGTGTGTGTGGTGTGTATTTTAAAAACCATTCCTGTCTTTTATATCATGGGGCCTATCTAAAATCTAAACTCTTAATTTTATTTTTGTTAGCCTCACCTATATACATCTCCATTTATTTCAGTGTTGAATCCAAATTATCAGTTCTCTCATCTGGGAGCCTGCACTTGTACACATCACTGCATGATCTTACCTCGGAAAAGATGTTTGGTCATCAGCTTTGCACATACTATATATACTCATGTATAAGTCTAGAAAATGTCCCCAAAAAAACTGGGTCGACTTATCTAGGGGTCAATGTAAGTTCTGTACTTTTAACTCTTATATGAAAGGAACCATCCCCTTTCTTTGAATAGAATGATAAAAGGTGAGAGCTTAGTCCATCATGGGAGCACCAAAAAGAAATGTGAACCCCCTCTACTTTCTCATCCATCCAGCCTCTAGGATGAGCACAAACAATTATGACTGCCAGAATTTTCTAAGTTCTTTGGCATCATTTTCCTTTGCATCACCCTTTAGATCCTTTGTTGCATGCGCCTAAATTTTACCCTTGACTTATCCACAGGTCATATCAAAATCCATAATTTTGCCCCCCTAATCTGCCCTTGGCTTATATATGAGGTCGAGTATAGTCGAGTATATTCAGTACATGTAGAATCGTATAGTTTGTCTGCTGAGGGACAGGAGGCAGAGACAAATTGGGGGGAAGTGGGAGACCGACACAAATGAGATTGAAGTAGGGGTACCTTCTAAATGCAAGAAACAGCTTCGTTTATATACCACTTCATACTGAACTAATAGTGTCTAAGTGGTTTACAACTGTAAGCTAATTGCCCCCAACAATCTAGGAACTCATTTTAGCGATCTCAGAAGGATGCGAGCCTGAGTCAAGCTTGAGCCCTTTCGCTGGTATTGAACTCACAACCTTATGGTTTTGAGTGAGTGGTTGCAGTACAGGCATTTAACCATTGCGCTATCAGGGCTCAGAAGGAGGAAATTCCATTAAAGCCAATGGGGCTTTATGCCTCTCCAACCTTACTCCCACCAAGGTTCACTTGCAATCCTATGAGCATTTACCAGAGAGTAAAATACCCTAAAGGAACCAGATCCTGCCTGATCTTGGAAGCTAAGCAGGTTAGTACGTACTTGGTTGGGAGAACACCAATGAATATCAGGTGTTATAGACTATACAGTTAGCCCTCCTTATAGGCAGGCTTGCCTTCCGTGGCTTTGAGCTCATGCGGAAGGCAAGGCCAGGAAGAAATAATGGGGCGTGTACTTGCACCCCATTATTTCCTATAGGGCTTGAGCATATGCTCTTTTCCCCATATGCGGGGGGGGGGGTCTGGAACAGATGGGCAGACTGTATTTCAGAGGATGGCAAAGGCAAACCACTTCTAAGTATTCTTTCCTTAAGAAAACTCCATGAAATTGATAGGGATTGATAGGAAATTGTAAGTCAACAGCTGACTTGAAGTTACATACATTCAAGTCTCACTGCTGGGCCTTACTCCTGAGTAGACACATATTGGATTGTACTGTATAGAGCAGAAGGGGGAAGCACAAAGCAGTCATTCAGAGATAAGGCAGTGTTTAAAATTAAAATAAATACATTACAAATAAATATCTTGACATGCGATCCAAATGTATGCATGTGCATAGGGCCAAAAAAATGCCTGGAAATATTTAAAATTACTGTAAAGTGTGATTTTTGAAGAGTCTAGGAAAAGTCCTTGGAAGTTGCTTGCAGCCTTCAGGCTGCACAACTCCCATCCCTTTCTAGAAATCTGAAAAATATTACAATAATACTAAAACAGTTTATTACAATATAGGGATGTTGCACCACCTTTGAGACTAACTGTGCAAAAGAAATTGTAGTATGAGCTTTCATAGACTCAGGTGCTGTACAGAACAGCACTTTCTGCCAGCCTGTACGCGTGGTAAGGGCTGAGCATCTGCATACTCAAAGCCCTTACCGCACTACCCAGCCGCCATTATGGTGCACGCCTGTCCACACAGCGTGCACCATGATGACGCATGCTGGGTGCAGTGCCCAAACAGCGCTGCTCAGAAGAGACATCGTGATGCCACAACACAGCACTTATGACGCTCCTTCCAGGATGCAAAAAGAAGCCCTTTTCAGGCTTTTGCTCTTTCCAGAGGCTGTGGTTGCCATGGCCTCCTTCCAGGGCACAAAGGAGTGGTGTTGAGTCGCCTGTATGTACAGCTCTTCAGTCTACTTCTTTAAAGATAATAATAATAATAATAATAATAATAATAATAATAATAATATGTTTTATTTATATACTGCTTTTCCAAAAGATCAAAGCAGTTTACACAGAATTAAAACCAGATGTTCCACAATCTCTTTGCATACTAATAAAACACATCAGTGTCTCTGAATTCTGTTACAAGAGAGAGAGAGAGATTGTATTATTCATATACAATACAATATAGATTTTATATGTTTATAGTATAATGAAAAATTACAGATTGATTGATTCAATAAGGGAAGCCAAGATCCTGAATTTGAAAGACCTAACATAACAAGATCTCTTTGAAGTCGCTCATTCACTGAATCCAGAAGTGTAGCTACAGGAAGACAAAATAAGGGGATTCCCACATATAATTTCCTCCCCAATCCTTTTCCTTCAGTCCCCAAATTTCTCTCATTGTATTAACTTCAGACTTCAGCTGAACATTTAGATATACAGTTTAGGCATCCAAAAAAAAGGGGAAGCAAAGCTAACAATGGAATAAATAAATAAATATTCTGGGGTGAATAATTTTCAATATCTCAATCTTTACATTGCTAGAAATTTGAGGACTGAAGTAAAATTTCATGGGGTGGCCAGAATTCTTATTTGGGAGCAATGCCCTCATCCCCTCCCCTAGATATACCCTGGGGTTGCTGTAAGTCAAAGCCAACTTGATGACAGATAACAACAATAATGTACAATATTTTATCTGATTTATATTTATTTTTGCCAGTTTTATCTATTAATTTCAAGAATAACCACCCACTTTCCCCTGATATCCAGCCCTTGAGCAGTCCACAGAGCGGAAACACACCCATTCTTTATCTAGACAGAGAAGTCAAAGGATCTGAGCATGTAGAATTCTCTTTTGTACATGGGAGAGGTGGTGATGCTTCCTGGACTGTTGTCTTTCAGTCACTTGAGAATCAGGTCAGGTTGCCTAACTTTGGCTGCTCTCCAGAAGGCAATGAACAGAGTGAGAGCAAACGGCTTGAGGGATGTTAATTTCGAGAGTGCCAAGTGGAGAACTAGGTGCTACAAGGTGAGCTATGTTTGCTTTGTACCATACAAAGCCTTGCAGCAGCATGACCTTTTCTCTGTGTGGCAGGGCAACATGAGAGGAGAGGGAAGAATCCCCCCCCTCCACAATGCACACTAAACCTGTGATCCTGAACACACCCATTAGAGCAGAAATAGGAAATGCATGACCTCCTTGTGTGGTCTGATTGCATCTCCCATCAGCCACAGCTAGCATTGTGAAATGCATTGGATGCTAGGAGTTTCAACACAACTACATCTGGAGAGGTAATTGATGGTGACATCCATGTCACTGGGGTAGTGAATCTGCTCTGGCCTCATTCCAAATGTTGCAATATATACATGTATATAGAAGGTGTTGAAACCCCATCTCCAAAAGCAGTTCAGAAACTTGGAGAACTCCTTTAAAGTTCAGACTAAAAACCAGAAAAGATTCACTGCTCCACTGATATGGAAGCCATTAGGCTCCACTAGCATGGAAGCCAGATGTTCCCCACTCGTGTCCTGAAACCAAATAGTGCATTGCTGTATGTCTGCTCTAAAATAAATCCTATTGGACCCCGAACTCCTATTCAGAAGAAAGACTCATTAGTTTTATCAGCATGTTGCTGGAGATCTCTCCAAATAACTGAATGTCTTAGCATCTGCACATACAGTGTGGATATCCACAAGGAGTGAGCTTTTACACACACATCATTCCATGCAGTCTAGATTATTCAGCTACATATAAGAATTTTCTTTTCCTGGCAGTCTCTAAACATGTTCACATTATACATGTTGATGCTAGGGGCAGGCTTGCTCACAGGGGAGGAGTATCTACTTGGGACTAGTTGGCTTGCTGCTTCTCTCAGCTTGACAGAATGTGTCAGTCTTACTCTTTCCATGGTTGGTCCTGCTATTAGGCAGAGTGAGGCAGCTACCTCAGGTGAAAGGCAATGATGAGAAGTTGGATGACTCACTGCTGCCTCGTGGTGCAATGGAAGATGGTGGCCTGCCACAAGCATGAGGTCAGATTCAACCACAGTGGGCACTTGGTAGACCACCTATGGATATTAAAATCTGTGGAAGCTCAGGTCCCATTACATACAATGGCATGGTAACATGGTGTTCCTTTATTAAATGCCATAACAAAGGTTTGATTTTTGGAATTTATATATATATATATATATATATATATATATATATATATATATATTTATATTTTGAAAAATATTTTTCCAAGTGTGGATGCTTGAATCTGTGGATAAAAAAAATCTGTGGATACGAAGTGCTAACTGTATTAGTCTCAGCTGTTTCAGTAAATCATATGGAAACAGCACAGTTTCTTGGGACAGCCATGAGCTTGTCTTCTGGATAGGGCTTTAGTTATTTGTGAAAGTGATATTTCAGGCTATACTATTGAATTCAATGTCTAGATCTACACAGGGTCATGTTTAAAGAGCCTTCATCAATACTAGATAGTGTAAATCTTCAAGACAGCAAAGATTTGTTCAGAGTAAGCTTGCCATTGCTTTCCTTTGAGTCTGAGAGAGTGTAACTTGTTCTAGGTCACCCAGTGGGTTTCTATGGCTGAGCAGGGATTTGAACCTTGATCCTCTAGATTCCCAGGGTGCATCTACATTGCAGATATAATGCAGATTGACACCAGTTTAACTGCCATCTGCATTCTACAGAATCCTGGGATTTGTAGCTTTGAGAGGCACCAGCACTCTTTTGCAGAGAAGGCTAAATATATGCTAAAACTACAAATCTGAGGATTCCATAGGATGGAGCTATAGAGCTTAAAGTGATGTCAAATTGCATTATTTCTACAGTGTAGATGCACTCCTAGTCCAACACTCAAACCATTACACCATGTTGGCTCTTGTATTAATTGTGTTACAGATATTGAATTACACCATTGGGCAGCTGAACCAAGACAGCAACGTGCACTTGAGGGTACCAAATGACTCCACTTCCACAACCTTGAATTGAACGCAGACATTCCACATTGAACAAAAATATCCATCTGTTTCAATAGGGGAACTTCTACTTTTCTATGACACCAGCAGAATTTAGGCCATTGCATGATTGAACAGACATGAAAAAGGGAGGCATGGTATAGATGTATTAAACAATATGCAATAGAGAAGCAGAGAAGAGAAAGATTTCTGCTTCCCAGCCCACACACATTATTTGGACCATTCAGCTGAATTGATTGGCAGTACAGTATATTCAGACAAATCAAAAGGATGCATTCCTTCTCACAGAACTTAATTAACTTATAGAATTCATTAGCACAAGATACAATGATGGGCGGTAGATTAGATGGCTTAAGAAAAGTATCAGAAAATTCCACAGAGGAAATGCATAGCCTCCCAGACTAGATGGAACATTGATACCCACAGGCAGTATACGTATTTCAATTTACACTGCTGGATTTCTCCATGTGACTGTGCACATAACAAAACATGTATGGAAAGAGACACATGAAGTCAACTGTGCATGAAATGAATGGGCAACCATATCTGTAATTACCACTGCACTTTTCTTTAAAAACAAAATACAGTGTTGATGTTAATACAGTGAACTATAATAAAGGAGGAGAAGTAATATTACAAAAGATAAACAGGTGACTGTAAATAGGATAACAAGCAGTTTTGTTTTGGGGTTGTTGTTTTTTTGCATAAGTTCATCAAAGATGCCAAGTTAAAAGGAAAATTTCCAAAATGTCACCACTTGGGAAGTCAGACAGTATGGGGAAGTGTCTTTATTATAGTAAACAATAAATGGATACCAAGCTGCCTTAAACCGGTAGTTTCTTTGTCTGTTTCTGACATTTTGAATTGACAGGTCAGCTTCTCTGACAAAGCCTTTCCCCACTTTCTGTCCAGCCAAGCCTGAGAGACAAACAAACAACAAGCCTCCAGGGCTGGGCTGTTTCTAAGTAGGCTGTCCCTATTAGCATAGAAATAAGGGTTTTATGTGGAAAGTCACAGATTTATCCATGGAAAATAAAAGAATAGGAGTGCTTCATAGAGTACAATTGTCTAGTTAGCCAAACCACCTGAGTCCCAGCTTTTGGGGAAAGATAGGGCACTAAAAAGCCAATACAACGCAGTACAATACCTCATCTAGCATCTGTGAACATAGAACCCCAATGTATGCTAGCTTGCTATATGTGCAGAACAATTGGCTTTTTTCTTGTCCGCATGATTATAAGCAGGGACTAGGTCATGTGAAGTGAAACAGCCTCTAAATTATACCAGATTTGTTCTAGGGACAGGCCATGATGTTATGCTACCTGAAGTGAAAAGCAAGGGCACCTCCAAATATGATTTCTCAGACTCACAACTAACAGTGGTGGGAGGTCATTATGCTCTGCCACATCTGTGAGAAGCAGAATAGCTTAAAAGGTGAAGGGCAAGATGTGTAGCATACAGAGATCAGTACTTCGCTATGCCTCCCAACCTCCAAATATCTGCTGCCCTAAGGATCCACCCTTATCTGCCTAGGAATAGCAATAGCAAATACATTTCCATACCGTTTCCTGATGTACTAACCAGTTTACAACATGCTCTTTCAAGGAGGAAAGCTGGTTCTCGTTCTCCATGTGCTTGGGTGAGATCTGAACTTTTTAAACTTTGGGATACTGCTGTGGGTCATTGATGGGTGTGGCCAGAACCCTAATTCTGTTTAAGTGGTGGGAGAAGCGCACAAATTGTTGTTGTTTTTTAAATTGTTATATGGTCAAGGAGGGTTTGGAGTACACAGGAGTAGCTGACCTGGGAACATTGTTGGAAGGGTTCCCCTTTAATTTTCCACATTTTCGTTTCCCTTTTTTTCCTTAAGGGGCTTATGGGTACTTTTGCTCAGAGGAAGTGAGTCAGAGACTTGCCTTTGGAAAGAGCTAGTAGCCCGGAGCTCTCTACATAACTATAAGCCCAGTGAACTGAACTCAAGGACAGAGTTTGGGGACAAAAGCCAAGCCAGTAGAGGTTCTTTACACTGGTATTTAGCAGGGGAAACCCACAGTCTTGTTTCAGTGCCTCCTTAAGACTTCTCAGTATGGACACTGAAGGACCTGCTGCAGTCACTTGCAACACTTGTGGGATGTTTGTCTTCTTGCCCAGAGATGTGGGAAACTTTACCTGCACCACGTGCAAGTTGGTAGCCCTCTTGGAAGAAAAAGTCCGGCAGCTGGAGGCCCAGGTATCTACACTTCAGCATCCTAGGGAGCAAGAGGTTTTCCTAAACAGAATGGACCAAAGGGACTTGGGTGGGAAACACAGAGGAAGTTGCTGGAGAGGAGGAGATCACTTCACATACAACAGAAATAGTTGGTTGGAGGAGTGTCACACAGAAAAGTAGGGAAACCAGGGAACGCTCTGTGAGCTTGCAGCTACAGAATCTATTTGACTCTCTCTCTCTCTCTCTCTCTCTCTCTCTCTCTCTCTCACTTATCAAGAATGATGAGGAACAGCAGCAGGAACAGACTTCAGAGACAGAGCAGGGGACCCTGGAAGTACCACCAAAGGGAACAGTTGCTGCTAAGCCTCGGAGAAGGTGTGTGGTGATTGTGGGGGACTCCTTGCTGAGAGGCACTGAACCAGTGGTTTGTGGACCTGACAAGATGTCTTGAGAGATGTGCTGTCTCCCTGGGGATAAGATCCGTGATGTGACAGAGAGGCTGACAAGACTTGTCAAGCCTACTGACCATTACCCCTTTCTTTTGGTTCATGTGGAAAACAATGATACTGCAAGGCACAGCCTTCAAAATATCAGAAGGGACTATGAGGCTCTGGGAAGGGGGCTGAAAGAGATGGATGCACAGGTTATCATCTCACCTCTTCTCCCAGTTGAGGGCATGGTCCAGGAAGGGAGATGAAAATAGCAGATGTAAATAACTGGCTCCGCAGATGGTGCTGCCAAGAACGATTTGGATTCTTGGATCATGGGCTGCGGTTCCATGAGGAGGGACTTCTGGCAAGGGATAGGTTGCGTCTCACACCAGTTGACAAGAACGTCTTTGCCAATAGTCTCAAAAATTTGATCAGGAGGGCTTTAAACTGAGTTATGTGGGGGAGGGGGATAGTACAGTCGGCCCTTGGTATACGTGGGGGATCCGTTCTGGACACCCCCGCGTATAACAAAATCCACGTATGCTTAAGTCCCATTGTCCCCAATGGCAGCGCGCATGCATTGGGGACAAACGTCCCTCTCCTCCCCTCTCCCAAACTCTTTCTTTCCCTCCCTCCCTCCCTCCTTCCCTCCCTCCTTACCTTTTCCTCGCCGGTGCCAGGGAACTGCCTCTTCGCTGCCGCTGCCACCACTGCCTGGGCCACAGCCAGGGGAAGGCCGGGTGGTGGTTTTGGAGGCCAAGAAGCCTCCAGCCTGCCACCTGGCCCTTGTACAGAGGTGGCAGCAGCAGCGGAGAGGAGGCGGAGGACCAGCGCCAGAGGCACAGAGGTGGCGGCAGCGGCAGCGAAGAGGCAGTTCCGCAGCGCCAGCAAGGAAAAGGTAAGGAGGGAGGGAAAGAAAGAGTTGGGGGGGGGGGGGGGGCAGGAGAGTGAAGTTGTCCCCAATGGTGGTGCGCGTGCAGATACGCTGCCATTGGGGACAACTTCTGGGTTTGCCATGTGCGTATGCTGAAATCCATGCATGGCAAATCCTCGTATAAGGAGAGCCAACTGTATTCTGAAAGGCAAAAGGGATGGAGAAATTAGTCAAACTGTCATAGAGGGAACAAGACAAACAGTGCAAGGACCCAAAAGTGGGAGGCAAAAAAACTTGCACAGGCAGCAAGTCAAGGGGACACATGGTCTTCAGTGTCTCTACACTAATGCACAGAGCATGGGGAATAAGCAAGGTGAACTCGAACTCCTAGTACAACAAAGCAAATATGATATAATAGGCATCACTGAAGCCTGGTGGGATGAGTCTCAGAACTGGAATGTAGAAATAGAGTGGTACCTTTATTGACCAGGAGCCCCTGGCTAGTATTGAACCCACAAACTTATGGTTTGTGAGTGAGTTGCTGCAGTACATGCATTTAACCACTGTGCCACCAGGGCCTAATGGTGCACCACAGCCCTGCTGTATTCAAACAAAAGTTCTTCAGTCTGTTGGGGATGTTCTAATTCTGAATTTCCCCCAATCACCAAAGAAATTGAATAGCTGGTTCATAAGGCCTTCAACTCTATGATTTTATGGTTCCATGCCAGCTAATGGAGAGGAACATGGTACAGGCAACTCCATATTTCATGGTCTTTGTATGAAACATCTGTCTGAGCACTGGTAAAGATGCTAATCTAGATACATTTATCTTGCTAGTCAGTGTTTATGTTCTTGTGAATGGGATCAGGAAATACTCTTGAATATGAAGTTCTGATGGTTGTGTGGTTAGTTTGTGTTTCCTAATGGTTTTCATAGCCATAATAGCTCACAGGACTTAAAAACTGCCATTCTTATGAATTGATTAGTACTGTCTGAAGATCTGTTTTTACCAAATGCAAATTGATTTGAATGTTGGAAACATGAAAGTGACTCATGCATGTAAATGATAATATTAATCCTGCCTAGAAAAGGGTCTATAAAACTCTGATCAGCCTCAGCTAGCACAACCAATAGTTGGGGATAATAGTCTAAAATATCTGGAAGTTGTTGAGCTGGGGAAGGCTGTCTGAAGTTAAGCAGATCTGGGTTTGGTGGAACATCTGCTAACTGTTGTTTCCTCACTTTGAGCTGCCTGTTAACTGTCAGTATGTTACTTCAAACTTCTTGGGAAAAGAACAGGATAAAAAATTGTAAGCCATCAACATGCTCTGTGCCATTCACTAGCTTTCAAGTAAAGTACAGTAAAGATATTCTCCTTAATATTTAGGTGTAATCTCTTTTCTTGTATTTTGAACCCATTGGTTCATAGTCTAGTCTCTGGAGCAGCATAAAAGAAGCTTGTTGTTCCTATCATATCACATCTCAATTTTCTCTGATGAGATTATCGCACATCTATTTTCTCCCGATCCAGGCATGGGCTGTGCATGGGCTTGAATGGGTCAAAATGGATCTTATTGCATGCCTTTTTACCCAACTCAGCTGCATTGCGTACCTAATCCAGACTCCTTTTGAAGGACAGTAGGTTGAAAAAGTATGCCAGGAGTCCATATCAGGTACACAATGCAGCTGAGTTGGGCAAAAAACAAAAAGGCGTGCAATAAGATCCATTTTCACCCATTCAAGCCTGTGCCAAGCCTTTGCCCAAATTGGGCAAAAATAGATGTGAGATAATCTCCTAAACTATACCTACACAGAACCCTATGCTGTTCTGCATAGGCCTTGGTTTCCAGACTTTGGAACATGTTAGCCAGCTGCTTCTGGACATGTTACCAGCTTCTTAATATCTTTTTTGAATTGTGCTATCCAGAAGAATGGGCTCCAAAGTGAAGCAAGGGAAGTGAAACATTTTCTGGAGATCGAAGATTCACCTCCAAGATTGTCATTTTGCATAGAACAGCCAAGAAAGACCGAAGCATCACTGGACAATATCCTACCTTATATACCGTACTGTGGGTGGGGCTTGCGCTCCGGCCATAAAGTTAGGGGTTTTGGGTTCCATAAGGATTTCCTGCTGGACACAAACAGACGTGTAGACCACCGGGATGCTGTGCACTTCAACCAAACTTTAATGAAGTAGTTAGTTTCACTCCTCTTTACACACAATAACTGTGTCTGTTGGGACTCGGGTCTAGTTACAGTACTGACTCGACTCTTGGTCTCTCAACAAGCCAGAGTGGTTAGGCTCTCCCACCCAGTCTCTATTGGTCTATTTCTCAATGGACTATGCAAATGCCTTCTCCAAAAGTTCAAGCTCGGCTTACTCCCTTTCCATCGGCTGTGGACCACGTTCCCACTTCTCTCCTCTTAGGTCCCATCAGGTCCCTTCTAGATTAGATTGACTCCAGCCCGCTCGGCCCCAACCAGGATTCCCGTAGTCATCTTCCAAGCTGCTTTTCCATCGGGGGTCGACTAATTTGACCGCTTGATGAGGTCCAATCCAAGGGCACCCATGAGCAGACTGTAGGCTAATGGGACACACCAACCGAAGGGGGGCTTCTAGTTACTTGTGCTCTCCCTTGTCTGTCCGCCTCTCCATGGCCCCATCTTCTGCGTGATCTCCTCCTCCTGAACGCCTCACGCTCCTTCCTTATAAGGGTCCCGGGTACCTCCCCTTTGCCCCAAGCGTGTCTGCCTCTTCCTTTCGTTTCTCCGCCTGTGTCGCCTTGTCTCCTCCCTCTACTTCCTCCTTCTAGCACCTCCCTGGGCCCTCCTGCCCGCCTGTCTTCTCCCTTGCCCGCTCAACCTGAACCTCCTCCTGCACCACCTTTTCACACCTACCTCTTGCACATCTTTGAAGTCCTGTTGTCAACAATGGATGTGGACATATAGAAAGTTAACATGGGTTCATAATTATTCTGAACTTTCAGTATATTATTATTATTATTATTATTATTATTATTATTATTATTATGCTTTATTTATATAGCACTGTAGATTTGCACAGCACTCTACATACAAACAATAAGATAGATAAGAGTAAACCTGCCCATGGTGTACAATCTAAGAATTAATAGCATAATACATATAAATAATACATAACAATAAGCCTGAGGGCAGGGAACCGTCTAATTAAAAGATTGTATGTACAGTGCTGTGTAAATTTACAGCGCTATATAAATAAAGCTTAATAATAATAATACAAAAAAGGGTTCAATAAAACAGGCAATAAGCTATATACTCCCCCTTTCATCCCAACACTTGAGATCCAATGCTGCTGACATGATTTAAAAAGCACAGTAAGTTATAATATTAAAATAAAATTAAATGGATCGTTATAGTAACATGACTAGTGGACTGTAATCAGCTGCCCAAAGTATGGGAGAAAAAGAGAAAGAGAAAGATTTGCAGGGGACTGCTTCACACACTTTCTAAACTGCTCACTGTTTTTACCCTGAAATAAATGTTCAAACCAACTATAGCCTTGCATTTGGCAAAAATCCACCTTGTCTCTCAAAGGGTGCTCCCTTGTGTGTGCTTCTGACACAGTAAGATTTGGGTATATTCTTCATCTAGTGGGTGAAGCCAACAATAATTCTGTGGATGGTCTGAAAGCAGTTCCTTAATAAAAGGGCAGTGAGCAGCTGTCATTTCTGCTATACTGGCACCTGTCAGCTGCAATGATTATCTATCATTAAGTGCAGCCGAAATAAAAGGATTGTGATGGAATGTGATAAAACGGGAAATGTCTTGATTCTGCCTGGAAATTTATGTGGCTGAAAAAGAGGGCATTATCATGAGGCATTCTTCTGTTCGGCTGGCATTATCTCTTAATACAGTCCTAATCCTCATTATAGAATACAGCTCCCACTTCATTCCATGCAGCCAGCCAGAAATGTCCTCCAATCAGTTGGTTGTCACTATTCATAGATCAAGATTCATGATCGTAACAGATTCAATACTGTCCATGTGGCAAGCTGCTTTACAACAGCTCCACCATCCATCATGTGCGGTGACCTCTGGCATGGGATAAAGAAGCTGCAGCAAAGGACTTGGGAAAGAAAGGTAGCTGATGGGAAGCAAAGACCTTACAGTTGGTGGGGTACCAAAGTGGCTCTTATTTTAATGGCAGATATCACACTAGTTCCATCTTACCTGCACTTGTTTTGTAGTTGGACCCTTGGCATGAGCCCGTAATGCTGCTCATTCCTATTTATGTTACATATACCTGCAGTCACTCTCTGTAGCTATGACAAAGAAATTGCGGTTCTCAGTTTCACATTGCCCCAGATGTTACTGAATGGACTTTTGAACCAACAGAGATTCAGATTCTATCCAAGAATATAAGTCTCAGTAAGATATCAAGGAGAAATGTGGCATGTGTTGTTGCTGTTTTTGTTGCTCCTTCTGCTGTAAATAGACTAGTTGTCTGTAGAGAGAATCTTGGAAGTGAGTTCATGAATTAGGTGGAATGTGTATTTTTTTCAAAAACATGTTTGAACATTGTCTTTCTGTAATAAAACCAGATGGCAAAATGTCTATATTCACTTGAATAATGGGGGTAGGCAAGCCGTTGTTGTTGTTGTTGTTATGTGCCTTCAAGTCATTTCCAACTTATGGCAACCCTAAGGTGAACCTATCATGGGGTTTTCTTGGCAAGATTTGTTCAGAGAAGGTTTGTTATTGCCTTCCCCTGAAGCTGAGAGTATATGACTTGCCCAAGGTCACCCAGTAGGTTTCATGGCCAAGCTGGGATTCAACCCTGGTTTTCAGAGTTGCAGTCCCACAGTCAAACCACTACACCATGGATGTCCTTCTAAAAAAAGGAAAGAAAAGAAAAGTTGGAGGGATAAAGCCCCTTTCTGCAAAGATCCTACTGCCTCACAGTTCTTGGTGGGTGTGGGATTTCTTTACTATGCTTCTCGGCCTTTTGGCTAAGATCAAGTGTGAACTGGGACAGTAGGATGCTGCCATGCTGAAAAATTATGGTGGTGGGTGAGAACAACCCTGCATTTTCATCTGCACTGCAAAAAAAGTGCAACTGTTTTAACTGCCATAGCTCCATGAAATGGAATTATGGGATTTGTAGTTTTCTGAGATATTTAGCTTTCTCTGTCAGAGAAATCCAGTGCCCCAACAAGACAGGATGGAGCCATGACAGATAAAGCAGTGTCAAACTGTGTTCATTCTGCAGTGTGGCAGTAGCCATAGTGTCCTTGTTGATGGTAGCATTGTTTAGTAAGATTTGTTTTTCACACTGACAAGAGAATGGAGCAATTGATCCAGCAGACTGGGGCGATTTTTTCCCCTGTCATATTCAAGTGAAAGGAGAAATTTCTCCAATAAGTTGAAAAGGTGTGTGGGAGGGGGAAACTGTGACAAAAAATGGAGTGGAGTGGATTGGTATCCTCCCTCCATTTTTCAGTAAGTATTCATCCTATTTGTTGTTCTGTGGTTTCAAGCAGTGGTGGCTCTAGGGTTGGCATCACCCAGTGCGGTAACTCATGGTGTTGCCCTCCCCATTGCCCTCCTCTCATACCACAACAAACACAATCCTTAGTAATGTTTTTTGTACTAATGTTACACATTAATTGTAACATTACATTGTACTGTCACTGAAACGTAATAGTAACAATTGTGATAGAAACAACTAGCAAAATTAAAATGATACCTTTAAATTATGATATCATGCACACAGCCTAATTTTATTAACATGTACATAGTTTCGTGTGGTTAAAAAACATTTGTAAGAGGTGATGTTTTTAAAGAAATTTTTAAAAATTAAAAAAATGTTTTTTAAAAAATTATTAAATTTTTTAAAAAACAAATAAATAAATAAATCTGGGGCCTCTTTTTTCTCCTTGCTCTTCACCATTTTAAATGGACACAAGTGAGCACCACAGCCATTTTCTGCCAAAACGTAGATTTTGGGGAAGCAGTGGTGTCACCCCAGTAAAGGTGTCGCCTGGTGTGGCCTGAATCCCTGCACCTTCCTAGTGATGCCCCTGGTTTCAAGTCATTTTCAACTTATGGTGACTCTAAGGCAACCCATCATGGGGGTTTTGAGGCAATATTTGTTCAGAATGAGTTTGCCTTTGCCTTTATCTGAGGCTGAGAAATTGTGACTTGGACGAAGTTGCCATGAGAAAATGCTCTTTTTTCTTTCATAGGGAAAATGCCAGGTAAACCTCTCAGGATGACATGTAGGTGCAGGGACTTCTACGACCATCATGTTGGAGATTCTAGCTTTAGAACTAAGAGGTAAAGAGTTTAAGCAATATGATGTTTGGTAAGGTTAGAGCAGTTATTAATGACCCCTCCAATAGATCTACATTACAAAAAAGGGGGGAAGGGGAGAACAAAAGCGTGCATAAATATGCAAATGTTTAGCTAGAAAAACTTATGTATAACTGATATAGAAAGACAGGCAAGTAGATGTGTTCCTAAGGACTGCTTCTTTAACAGAAAATTTGGTACCAAAGCAGAAGCAACATGGATAGAATAAGAATAGGTTGCTATACCACAAAAAAGAATAGGAGCTCAACATGTTTCAACACCTTTTTATTCAGCACTAACAATATGTACATATGAGATGAAACAATCATGTCAAATAAACCTTGCATAAATAGAAAAAAAATTTCGAACTTTCTAGAGACTTTCCGAAATGGATCCAGGGATGCCTTTTTCTTCCATTTTGGTGGCCAAACTTATAAACCTATATTTTTAAATTCATGCAGAGTATAACTGATGGCGTAGGCTTATCTGCTGTCCCCTTTTCTCTCTGATTTGCTCTTAACATATATTCAGTAAGGGATTCTGTAGGTGAGCAAATATAGCTACAGTAGGATTCACTAAATACAACTCCACTTTTTTCCAGCTCATCCTTTGTTTATTGTATTGTTTACTGCAGACACAGTGCTGCAGCCCAATACCAAAAGTGTGTGTTTCTCCAAGCTTTCTTCACCACCCTTCCAATGCTAATGCTGCTAAAAAAAACCTCAAATTACACTGAGGAAAAGGAAGAAAAGGATTAGCTGTGTGAGCAAAAAAAAAAAAAAAAACCTTTGCAAAAGGAATTTCACTGTCAGAGGCTTGTTGACTGAGGTATGTTGTACATCCAACCAGGAAATTCTAACCACCTAAATAACTTTCCAGTTACTAACTGTTGATAGGAAATTTCAAGGTTTCTACTTTTCTGTCTTCTAGAGAAAGTTCTAGAGAAATCCGAATGCAATAATTTTCTCTAGTAAATCTAGAGAAAATTCCACTAAATCAATGGAGCTTTTGCATAAGTGTTGGTGTAGAGGTTTTCATTGCTTCCATGGATCATTTAATCCTAACCTTTTAAACCGGAGTCACACTGGGCAGCCTTTTAATGAGAGAATTCCTGCAAGTAGGACACTGTCCTCTATAAACTATGTTAGCTGAGGGACAAATAGCTAAACTTTGCTCTGAGAAATGAAGTTACACGAATCCCCAGAGACAAAACAGTGACATTCTTTTCCTGCAAGAAAATATACTGTAATGAAATTTTCCACCCCTGATACCATCCATGCCTTGTGGGACCTTTTTATTAAGGTTTATTACACGGAAAACTATCTCGAACGACCTTCTGTCCAAAATCACTGAGGCTATTACTTATTAAACATCTATTTATCTTGCCTTTCTATTAAAATCCCTAAGCAGGATAGAACAAGGTAAGCAAAACAATGATTCAGTACAATAAATGAACAAAAAACAGCAGGCAAACATGGATCATAATCAAAATAAGTGTGAGATTAAAAGCCAGCAAATAAATGACCTTTAAAAAAAACAAGAGAGAGAGAGAAAGAGAGAGAGAGAGAATGAAAGAAAGTGAGTTCAATAAGCCAAACACCTACCAGGAAGGGGAGAAAAATCCTTGCTGAATGATTTTATAATTCTCCATTCTAGCATCTTTTGCAGTATAGAAAAGCAACATTTCAAGCACCTTCTCTGTTATTTTGTCTCAGGCACAAATAAATCTCGTTTGATTTAGGGACTTCTTGTAAGGATACGTTTGTTTTAAATGGTCATATTTCCTGGGCTTAAAGCAGGAGTCTGAGACTTGTAAAGAAATAAATAGAAAAAGACTTCTGACTTTTGGAGCCCTGGTGGCGCAGTGGTTAAATGCCTGTACTGCAGCCATTTACTCAAGACCACAAGGTTGCGAGTTCAAGACCAGCAAAAGGGCCCAAGCTCGACTCAGGCTTGCATCCTTCCAAGGTCGCTAAAATGAGTACCCAGACTGTTGGGGGCAAATTAGCTTACTTGCTAATTAGCTTACTTGCTGTTCACCGCTATGATCTTTGGAATAGCGGTATATAAATAAAACAAATTATTATTATTTGTTTATTTTAATTGTTGATGTTCTGAATGATTACAGCAAACTTTATGGAACACACTTTAAATCAAAGAGTGCCTTCAAATATGGGAATCTCAGGGTGTAACAAAATTCTGCTTTTTTCTAGCCTGATTGTGACACTGACTGGAAAGTTTAAGGGATGTATTGGAAATTGAGGCAAGTTTCCTAGTACTGTAATGGAGTTGTGAAAATGGCAATAATAATAGTATTCAGAGACATAGCTGTGTTAGTCTGGAATATCAATATGCAAAGGGATCTTGTAGCACTTTTGAGTTTAACTTTGGGAAAGAAGTTGTAGCATAAGCTTTTGTAGACTTGGTATACTTCCTCAGTCAATGGTCCAGAACACACTGCAGAAATAATCCCGTTTGAGACCATTGTAACTGCCCTGGCTCAGTGCTAGGGAATTCTGGGAACTGTAGCTTAGTGAGACATTTAGCCTTCTCTGTCAGAGAGCTCCTGTGCCACAATAAACTACAATTTCCAGGATTCCTTAGCACTGAGCCAGGGCAGCTAAAGTGGTCTCAAACTGGATTATTTCTTCAGTGTATTTTGGACCTATGAAAGTCCATTGTATTTTGGACCTAATAATAGAAGTTATAACAATAATATCAAGAAGTGAGTTTGAACTTAACTAGAAAGAGCAAGCAGATGATATTCCAAGTAGAGATGTGAAAATGTTAAGAAAGTCAGGTTTTATAGTTAATCTAAACTATATTTTACCCAAAAGTAAGGCTGCAAACTACCTACCATGGAGTTTATCACACGGGAGGAATTTCTCTTAATTTCGAATGAAAAGAAAGTGGGGCCAGAACACATTCACGTGAATTCGCTAGTTCAGCTAATTTACGTGAATTCGAATTGCATTCGAACTGACTTCCCATTGTCCGAAAATAGCTTGCCATTGCCCAAAATTGCATGTGATCACCTCTCATGCAATAATGTGAAACTGCATGATTGTGTTCGGACTGACTTCCCATTGCCTGAAATTGTGTGTGGTAGTCTATCACGCAATAACGTGAAACTCCATGATTGCGTTCGGATTGCCATTGGATTATACTTCCAATTTCCCTTGTCTGATAACATCCCATGTTGTGTAGTGCAAACTGAACCCTGTTGATTCTTTTGACTCTGTCTGTGGCTTTCAGTACCATTGCTCATGGCATTCCCTTGGTCTGCTTATGTCAGTTGGGATGTGGTGCACTATATTACCATGGCTCTTTTCCAGTGTGGCTCATCAAATTATTATTATTAACCTTTATTTATGAAGCACTCTAAATTTACACAGCGCTGTAAATCCAGAAGTTGGTTCTGGGACATTAGTTTTTTGTCTCTTGGCACACATGTTATGGGTTCCATTGGGCTCAATTTTGTGCCTAATGCTTTTCAACATCTGCATGGCATCTTTGGAAAGGTTAGCTGGGAATGTGGTATTACATGTCACCAACATGAAAATGGCAGAGAATTCTACATTTGTTGACTTCCACTTATGATCTCACCTGGACAAAGGTCAGCAGTTATTCATACATATATATCCGTTCATCTCATAATCAAAGATCCAGTTGTATAGAGAGTGCAGACTTGAACTCCAGAAATTTATGAGAACTAAATACCCCTGAAGAAGGCCAATTGGTGATAAGGCCCAAACATATTGTGATTTTAAAGAAATCAAAGTTTTAGACCATTGTATAGCACACGGGAGGAGGAAAATAAAATAGGAGGAAGGAATATCAACGATCGAAGATACACATACAACACCATAATACTAGCAGAAAACCTTACGGACCTGGAACTACTAGGGAAGATTAAGGAAGAAAGTGCAAAGGCAGGCTTACTGTTGAACATAAAGAAAACAAAAATAATGACTGGAAAATCTACAGAAATTCAGCCTAGACAATGAAGAAACAGGAATAGTAAAAGAGTTGTCATACCTGGGATCAAACATGGATAAAATTGGAGACTGCAGCCAGGAAATCAGAAGAAAATTAAGAATGGGGAGAGTGGCTACGAAAGAACTAGAAAAGATCCTAAAATGCAAAGATATACAACTCAACACAAAAGTTAGAATCATACAAGCCATCATATTCCCTATTACCATTTATGGATGTGAGAGCTGGACAGTTAAGAAAGAAGATAGGAAGATAATGTATTCATTTGGGATGTGGTGCTGGAGAAAAGCGCTGAGGAACCCATGGACAGCTAAAAAGACAAACAAATGGGTCCTGGAGCAGATCAAGGCACAAATCTCAATAGAAGCCAAGATGACAAAACTAAGGCTGTTGTACTTTGGATACATCATAAGAAGGCACAGCTCACTGGAGAAAACAATAATGCTAGGAAGGGTGGAAGGAAGGAGAAAGAGAGGAAGGCTGCATGGTTAGATAGATGGACTCTGTTATCAAGGTCACAGGTATGACTTTTGCAGGAACTAAGCAGAGCAGCGGAGGAGGAGGAGTCTTGGAAATATCTCATCCACAGGGTTACCATGTGTCGAGATCAACTCGAGGGAGGTTAACAACAAACAATAAATAGCACATGGGACTTTGTCTCCTTTTCATTGTGAATGCTTTCCAGTTTTTGTTTGTTTTTTGTCTTTGAAAATGACCTGTAAACTCCAGATAGTCCTAAATTTAAGGTGGCCAGATTGCTAATGGAGACTCATGAATGCGATCACATTATGCCAATACATTGACATCCTCACTTGCAGTGCCTGCCAATCCATTTCTGGATGCAATTCAAAGCATTGGCTTAACTTTTAAAGCCAGAAATGGCTTGGGGCTGAGTTATCTGAAGTAGTTTTTATTCTTTTAATGAAACCAGATTATAAAGTGATCAGACCCTTTTTCAGGTGGTTCCACCCAGTGGGGAAAGGTAGATTTCTGCAAGAGAGTGCATATTTTCAGTGGTGGCACCCCATCTGTGGAGTGCCTTTGTCAGTGTCTGGGGTCTATGCTATATTCTTTCAGTCCCTGGTGAAGACATTTTTATTTTCCCTGAGCATTTGGAACCTGTTTTTAGTGCTTTCACACTTTTCTTTTATCCCTGCCACTAGTGTTACTTCTGATTTTGTTAAGGGCTGCTGATGAGTTTAACTTATTTTGTTACTGTTTTGAATTTTTAAGATTTTAGTTTGAACACTGCCCAATAAATTTGGGTTATTGGGTGATTTAAAAATGAAACGAATGACAGGCAGATAGCCATGTACTGTGGGGAGTCTGGCAGTCATGTAGACTTAGAAGAAGAAAGAGGACTACACTTAGCTATGTCATGGTCTTTGTAAGGACAGAACAGTAGAAAGCACAAATCGAAAGAAAGAAAGAAAGAAAGAAAGAAAGAAAGAAAGAACTAAACCTCCTGAAGAGTGGGCAGTCATAGAAATTCTGCCTTTAGTTTAGAGAGGGGGTGGGGAAAGTGCCATTTTGAGGCCTCCATTATTGTCATCATCATCATCCTGCTACATAGCTATGTACCCACCATAGTCATGTAGCTAAGTTGTGTCTCCTGGACTGACATCCCACCCTCTTCATTTACTGAGGAGCAACCACAGTGATCAACGGAGGTCTATTCCTCTGTCAATCAGGAAACAGCTGATGGGCATTTCCATCCCTTCCTTTGAGTGATGCTTTTGCGACAGTCAGAGTCAGAGTCCTGTTGCAATCCCCCCTCACATGAAGGGTAGGTGGGAAGGTCAGCCAGATGCTTCCAGACTGACAGGGCAACAGACTCCTGTGTGAATTTGAAGGCTTTCATGGCCGGAATCCATAATTTTTTTGTGGGGTTTTCAGGTTATGTGGCCATGTTTTATAAGAGTTTATTCCTGATGTTTCTCCAGCATCTGTGGCTGGCATCTTCAGAGAATGCTGGCATGGGTTTTCTGGTGAAACGTGAGGAATAAACTCTTCCAGAACACAGTCACATAGCCCAAAAACCCCACAAAAACCTACAAACAGACTCCTGTCAATTGCAAGGGCTGCTATCCAGTAAGTGAAGACTGGAGAACTTTCACAGTCCCTATGTATCCCTTAGCCTAAGCATAGGGATCATGAGTACAAACCAATCATGAGCACGTAGCTCTAGGTGATTAATTTATAACTGCCTTAGTGAATTCTGGCTAATCACCATCATCATCAACAATGGCAACAACAATGATGGAGCCTTCCAAGGTCTTGTGTATCTTAGACAGTTGCTCACCTCTGGCTTACAACAAAAGAACAATTACTGGCTGCATAAGAGCTTTCTGTCTGGAAGTGCACTGGGTGTTGCATCAGATGTGTGGCAGTGATAAGCATCCTCCCTCCTTAAATTCCTTTTGGGGTGTCTTGAAGGTTGTTTCACAGATTAAGGGTTTAAATTTGCTGTTTACTTTGTAACTGATCAAAAAAGAAATGAAATTGTCATGCTAATATATTTTAATTGACCCATTAGAATTGCTAAATAAAATAAATTTTCACAGGCAGATGCGTCCAGCGAAGCGTGAACTTTTCATTTCTCATTCTTGGTTAGCACAAAGCAAATTATCATTTTTTTTAGTACCTTCCAAGAAGATTTAAATTACAAGTCATTGTCTCACATCCAACGCCCACCCTTTCAGTCCCTTTTTCATACACACCTAAGCATTTCTCTGGCTTGAGTTGCTTATGTGTTCTGGAAGGAGCCAAGTGGAGAGGATCGAGACAGTCTTTGCTCTCCAGTGTTGTTGGAGTGCTCTTTCCAGATTTTCTGACTATTGACCTGCATTGTTGACTAGGGTTTGCTAGGGGAGATAGAAGTGTAGAGAATCTGAAGGGTTTCTCACCCTTGGCAACTGCTGACATTTCTTTTGGTGCAGTGAACACTACAGTCTTAAGTACAGTGAAAAAACTCACTTTTTTATTACCTAAATTCTCAACCAAACATTAAAAATGTAATATTGGAAGCTAATCCTATATATGGCGAGAGCTGTGTGTATTGTCCTAGCTAAATACTGGAAAGAAAAACAACACTTTCAATTGAAGAATGGCTAATTAAATTAATGGACATGATTGAATTAGATAAACATACCTGTAGTTTAAACTACAGCTCTTTCCCTTATCAAGGAGGATGAGGGAGAGCAGCATGGACAGACTTCAGAGACGGAGCAGGAGAGCTTAGAGTTCCATCACAGTGAACAGTCGCTGCTAAGCCTTGGAGGAGGCATGTAGTCGTAGTGGGGGACTCCTTGATGAGAGGTACAGAAGCAGTGATTTGTAGGCCTGACAAGATGTCTCGAGAGGAGTGCTGTCTCCCCAGGGCAAAGATCCGTGATGTGTCAGAGAGGCTGACAAGACTGGTCAAGCCTACTGACCAATACCCCTTTCATTTGGTCCATGTGGGAACCAATGATACTGCAAGACACAGCCTTCAGAACATCAGAAGAGATTACAAGGCTCTTGGTAGGAAGCTGAAAGAAAGGGATGCACAAGTTGTCATCTCGTCTGTTCTGCCAGTTGAAAGGCATGGTCCAGGAAGAGAGAGGAAAATAGCGGTTGTGAACAACTGGCTCCGCAGATGGTGCCGCCGAGAACAATTTGGATTCTTCTACCATGGGCTGCGGTTCCATGAGGAGGGACTTCTTGCAACGGACGGGTTGCATCTCATGCCAGTTGGAAGAAATGTTTTTGCCAGCAGTCTCAGTAATTTGATCAGGAGGACTAACCTGAGTTTCATGGGGGAGGGAGACAATGATGTTTCTCACTGCCTGAGAATTCTAAATACTCCTCCTTAAAACTGCAAATCCCACAATGCAACAGGAGGCAGCTAGAGGAGTCAAAGTGGAATAGTAGCACTTTAAGAGTATAGTGCAGGGGTAGGCAACCTGCGGCCCGCGGGCCGGATGCGGCCCGGCGAGGCCTTGGGACCGGCCCCAGCCCGGTCCTGCCGCCGATTGCCGCTGGGGCCTTTGGGGGGGCAATTGTCTATAGAAGCCTCAAAAACATGCATTTATATTAACATTTTTAGAAAAATCAGCAAATTTTTTCGCGTGTCCTCCATTTTTTATTAAAAAAGTGTCTTCCATTTAAAAATTTTGTCCTACATTTGTCCTGGTTTATTTATATATTTAATTATTTAATTTTTTTAAAAAATTATTTATTTTTTGGCTTCGGCCCCCCAGTTGTCTGAGGGACAGCAACCCGGCCCCCGGCTCAAAAAGATTGCCTACCCCTGGTATAGTGTGATAAACATCAATCTTAAGGGAGGCAAAAGGGCTGGAGAAAATAGTCAAACTGACATAGAAGAAACAAGACAAATACTGCAAGGATCCAACAGTGGGAGGCAAAAATCTTGCAGAGGCAGCAAGTAAAGGGGACCCATGGTCTGCGATGTCTCTATACTAGAGGCACAGGGCATGGGAGATAAGCAAGATGAACTCAAACTCCTAGTACAACAAAGCAAATATGATATAATAGGCATCACTGAAACCTGGTGGGATGAGTCTCATGATTGGAATGTAGAAATAGAGGGGTATAACCTTTTTAAGAGAAACAGGCCAAAAAGGAAAGGAGGAGGAATTAGCCTTATATGTCAGGGACATTTACACCATTGAAGAGATCCAGGACATCAATCATGGAAGCCAGGTGGAGAGCATCTGGATAAAAATTAAAGGGGAGGGAAACAACAGGGATGTTACTGTGGGAGTCTACTACAGAGCCCCGAGTCAGATGGAGGAATTGGATGATGCCTTTCTAGAACAGATGACCACACACTCTGAAAGGAGAGATGTAGTAGTGATGGGCGACTTCAACTATCCTGATATTTCCTGAAAGTCAAACTCAGCCAAATGCTTAAGGTCTAGCAACTTCCTCACTTGCCTCGAAAACAATTTCATTGTCCAAAAAAATGGAAGAGGCAACAAGGGGGTCAATTATTTTAGATCTGGTCCTAACCAACAAGGATTACTTGGTTAATGGGGTGCAAGTGGTGGAATCCTTAGGTGGAAGTGACCATGTTCTCCTGGAGTTTGTTATACAATTGAAAGGAGAAGCCAGGCATAGTCAAACACGCATTCTAGATTTTAGGAGAGCAGATTTCAATAAACTTAGAGTAATACTGGGGGTGATCCCATGGTCAGGAATACTAAAAGAGAAGGGAGTTCAGGATGGATGGGAGTTTCTCAAAAGAGAGATACTGAAGACACAATTTCAAACAGTTTCAGTAAGAAAGAAAAATGGGAGGTGTCTCAAGAACCCAGGATGGATGACAAAGTAACTTTCAGCTCAGCTAAATTTTAAACGGAACATGTATAAGAAATGGAAAAAGGGGGACATCACCAAAGAGGAATTCAAAGAAATAGCTAGCATGTGTACTGATAAGGTCAGAAAAGCTAAAGCACAGAATGAACTCAGGCTTGCTAGAGAGGTTAAGAACAACAAAAAGGGCTTTTACAGATATGTCCGCAGCAAAAGGAAGAAGAAGGAAACGGTCGGACCACTGCGTGGAGAAGATGGCAAAATGCTAACAGAGGACAGAGAAAAGGCAGAATTACTCAACACTTTCTTTGCCTCAGTCTTCTCAGAAAAGGAAAAGGGTGCTCAACCTGAGGATAATGGAGCAGAGGACAGAATAGGGGAATTTCAGCACAAAATAAGTAAAGAGATAGTACAGGTACAGGAATTCCTTGTTAATCTAAATGAATTTAAGTCTCCGGGACCAGATGAACTCCATCCAAGGGTATTAAAAGAACTGGCAAATGTAATATCAGAACCATTGGCAATAATCTTTGAGAACTCCTGGAAAACAGGAGAAATCCCAGCAGACTGGAGGAGGGCAAACGTTGTCCCCATCTTCAAAAAGAGGAAAAAAGAGGATCCCAACAATTATCGTCCAGTTAGTCTGACATCAATACCAGGAAAGATTCTAGAGCAGATCATTAAACAGAGAGTCTGTGAACATCTAGAAGGTCATTCCATAATCGCAAAAAGTCAACATGGGTTTCAGAGAAACAAATCATGCCAGACAAATCTGATCTCTTTTTTTGATAAAATTACCAGCTTGGTAGATGAAGGGAATGCTGTGGATATAGTGTATCTTGATTTCAGTAAGGCCTTTGACAAGGTTCCCCATGACATTCTTGCAAACAAGTTGTAAAATGTGGGCTAGACAAAGTAACTGTTACATGGATTTGTAATTGGTTGACTGGAGGAACCTAAAGGGTGCTCAACAATGGCTCCTTTTCATCCTGGAGAGAACTGACCGCTGGGGTCTCACAGGGCTCTGTCCTGGGGCCAATGCTATTCAACATCTTTATCAATGACTTGGATGACAGAACTGGGGGCATAGTCATCAAATTTGCAGATGACACAAAATTAGGAGGAGTAGTTAATACTCCAGAAGACAGGATCAAAATTCAAAATGACCTGAATAGACTAGAAAGCTGGGCCAAAGCTAAAAAAATGAAATTCAACAAGGAGAAATGCAAGGTACTCCGGAAAAATGAAATGCACAGATATACGATGGGGGACACCTGGCTGAATGAAACTATATGTGAAAGGGATCTAGGAGTCCAAGTAGACCACAAGTTGAACATGAGTCAACAGTGTGATGTGGCAGCTAAAAAGGC
>NC_056525.1:67476173-67663630 GCF_019175285.1 Sceloporus undulatus | reverse complement strand
CAATGCAATTTTGGCTGCATCAATAAAAGTATAGTGTCTAGATCAAGAGAAGTAATAGTGCCACTATATTCTGCTTTGGTCAAGCCCCACATGGAATATTGTGCCCTGTTCTGGACACTACAAATCAAAAAGGACATTGAGAAACTGGAGCGTGTCCAAAGGAGGGCGACTAAAATGGTGAAGGGCCTGGAAACCATGCCCTATGAGGAACGACTTAGGGAGCAGGGGATGTTTAGCCTGGAGGAAAGAAGGTTAAGAGGTTATATGATAACCCTTTTTAAATATTTGAAGGGATGTCGTATTGAGGACGGAGCAAGCTTGTTTTTGGCTGCTGCAGAGAACAGGACCCAGAGCAATGGATGCAATCTACAGGAAAAGAGATTCCACCTCAACATTAGGAGGAACTTCCTGACAGTAAGGGCTGTTCAACAGTGGAACACACTTCCTCCGAGTGTAGTGGAGTCTCCCTCCTTGGAGGTCTTTAAACAGAGGCTGGATCATCATCTGTCGGGGATGCTTTGATTGAGATTTCCTTTTTTAAAATGGGACGTCCTCCGGACGTCCCAACTGCCGGTTTGTAACCGGCCAGTAATCCTCTTTTGCAGACCCTCCCTCTCTGAGGTCTGCCATTAGCCACAAAACAATCCACATGAAAATCACCCCTGCCTTCCCAGGGTCACACAGTATATACATACTCAACTTCGTTCCATGCAAGCATTCTCTGAAGATCCCAGCCACAGATGCTGGCGAAACGTCAGGAAGAAACTCTTCTAGAACATGGCCACATAGCTCGAAAATCCCACAGAAAACTATGAATGCCGGCCATGAAAGCCTTTGACTCCACAACAAAAAATATTGTTATCTGCAAGGTTACAATCATATACTAGAAAATGACCAGTATGTATACTATGCTATTATCTGTGTTTTATTTTATGTGTTTTATATGTTATAAATAAAATATTTATTTAAAAATCTAATTAGTGTAAAACGTGTAATCAACTTACACTTTGTAAACCACTTAGTATCTCTATCCCCCTTGAGCAACTCTTGCCAGCCCAATAACTGCAGGCAAAGGTTCTAAGACAATGGTTCCCAGCTTTAGGTCCTCAAATATTTTTGGATGACATTTCCTAGCATCCCTGATATTTTGACCATGGTGGCTGAGGTTTCTGGGAGCTGAAGTCTAATACCTTTTGGAGATTCAAGGTTGGGAATCATTGATTGTAATGCAGGGGTGGGCAAAGTGTGGCCCTCCAGACATTCTTAGATGGCAACTCCTAGTATTGGTTATCAGTTGTTGGACCGCAGCTCTAAGCATTCCTCCCCATTGTCTTTGTTGGCTAGGGCTAATGGGAACTATGGTCCAATGGCATGTGGAGCTGTAGTGCCTCTTCAAACTGTAAAGCCCTGGCAGTTAAAGTGGAATCATAGCACTTTAATTGTGTAGCATGAAAGAGATGTCAGGCTGTAATCCATAATGCTCCCCCCCATCCATTTTTGTACAATTAATATAGGAAAGCATTCTCCTTAGTACTAGTGGAAGCTTCTCAATGTGGGAAGAAGAAAAAACATTGGTATTACATAGCAAGAGAGGGAAATATGAGATCTCATTTCCTCACGTGTTGTGGTCCTGCTAGCCAGTCATCATGATCATACATGATAAAATAATGATGATTAATATTATCATGTTTCAGTCACAGTTGATATCAAAATAATGCATGGAACAGCATGGTGTAGTGTTTGAGCTTTGGACTATAACTCTGGAGACCAGGGTTCAAATCCTTAGCCATGGAAACCGAGTGAGTGACCTTGGGTAAGTAGCAAAAGCAAATCCTTGATAAACAAATCTTGCCAAGAAATCCCCAGATAGGTTTGCCTTGGGTCTCCATAAGTTGGAAACAACTTGAAGGCACCCCACCTCACCACTATTTTTGGATGCTTATATTTAGTATGAACTTTGCCCAGCCTTTCTGAGAGATGCCCATGGTTTTGTGTCCAGGCCTAGTACTTTTGTTTTCCTCTCTTGATTCTCCCTATGGACTCTGCATAGAATAGCATTGAAGTCCACAAGCTCAGAACAGCAGCTTTAAAGGACATTATCAAAGAAGTAGGAATCTTGAGCAGCTGTGTTAGTGTTTTTGCAGAAATGCATGTTGTTAAAAATGTCTTTCTTCTTTGACCCCAGTCCCAATGGGCATCATTTCCTACAGTTAGGACTGTAAGTATTACAAGATTGGTAGGAATTTTTTATTCACAGAACCACAGAGCTGTGCATGCAATGTGAGTGAATAATACAAATGATTTACCTTAAAGTGCAGCTCTGTGTGTGTGTGTGTTAGAGAGAGAGAGAGAGAGAGAGAGAGAGAGAGAGATGCTATTAAGGCTAAACTTATATGGTATTTATATCAGGGGTAGGCAAATTGTGGCTTGCAGATTTTATGAAGCCTTATATCTGGTTCTGTGGCCTGATGTCCCCATGCTAAATTTTGTTATTGACAAAATAGGCTTTTCCAATTCTGGATATGTCCAGGAACAGTTGTTGTGTATTAAAACAGAGTGCTGGGCCCCTTAACAAATCCAAACCTTTTTTAATCCTTTAAAATCAGAAGTGAACCTCACTATCTTTTTCCTTTCTCTCTCCCCCCCCCCTTTTTTTTTTTGGTCCATTTCTGGGCCTGCTCCAGTCCTTCCTTTCTTGGAAGTGAAAAAATGGCCCCCAGACTTTCCAGAGTTGTACATGGCGTCGGGTTGCCATAATTGTCCACTTTTACCAGGGACAAAATGTAGGACAAAATTGAGACCAAACTGTAGGACAACTGCAGGACAAAGCTCAGCCCAAAATGTAGGACATTTAAGGTCCACCATTTTTCTTCAATGTCCTACATTGAATGTCCTATGGGGCTGGCGGGAGTGAAGATCCTGAACAGTGAAAAAGCAAACAAAACATTATAAAATCAATGTTGGTATCTCAAAAGACCAGTATGTGGCCATGGCCTCTTCCAGGTTGATCTAAAGAAGTGTGAGTTCTCAAAGTATAGTTTCATACCCTCCAACATTTTACAGTTGAAAAATGGAACATGTGAAGCAAAGTAACTTCAAAGGTGTTAATGA
The DNA here is from genome assembly GCF_019175285.1 of Sceloporus undulatus. NCBI lineage: Eukaryota > Metazoa > Chordata > Lepidosauria > Squamata > Phrynosomatidae > Sceloporus > Sceloporus undulatus. The sequence continues at coordinate 67,660,519 of NC_056525.1, read as the reverse complement.
AGTACACACTACTTTTGCTGTTTGAACTCAATTTGCAGCAACTGAAGTAAGCTGAAGACAAAGGTGGGAAATGAGAGGATGAGAGAGAAACTGGGCTGTTTTAAAAGGTAGATGAAAATGTGGGGCAACAATGCTGATGTTATGTTATATATTATACATGTTATAGGAAGAAAATAGAGTAAAAGTTACAAAGTTGTAAAGAAAGGAAAACTTTGGTAACTACAAACCAGATGGATGGTAAGAAGAAGTCATTTGTAAATAGATGTGTATATGTCTTTTAATTAGTATTTTCATGTGTTTAATGTGTTAATTATTATATGGTCTTCTTCCTGAAAGTCAATGAGGCTTTAAAGCTAATAGGAGCACTACAGATATGGTATTTGCCCTTAGACAACTGCAAGAGAAATGTAGAGAGCAAAATAAAGGACTATGTAACATTTGTCGACCTCACCAAGGCCTTCGACACTGTGAGTAGAAAAGGTCTGTGGCAGATCCTGGAACGACTAGGATGCCCCCCCCCAAATTCCTCAAAATGATCATCCTGCTACATGAAGGCCAGCAAGGTCAAGTCAGATATGGCGACGCTCTCTCGGAGCCCTTTCTAATAACTTATGGTGTGAAACAAGGTTGTGTTCTTGCTTCAACTCTATTTACGGCCTTCTTCAGCATGATGCTCCAAAAGGCTACGGCAGATCTCGAAGAAGAAGATGGCATTTATATACGCTACCGTACTGAAGGTAGCATGTTTAACTTAAGCCGCCTGAGGGCCCGCACTAAGACTCTAAACTATCTAGTCCATGAGCTGCTTTTTGCTGATGATTCTGCCCTCGTTGCCCATACGGAAGCAGCTCTGCAGCACCTAACATCTTGTTTTGCAACAGCTGCAGAGCTCTATCGCCAACACCTATGACTCCTCGAACGTTTTCATCAGCGCTGTTTATGCACAATTCTAAATGTACACTGGACTGACAAATGTTGCTGTCCTTGAGCAAGCAGGGATCACTAGCATTGAGGCCATGTTACTGAGAACACAGTTGCGTTGGACAGGACATGTTTCTAGGATGAAGGACCATCGCCTCCCAAAAATAATACTCTATGGTGAACTCGCCATGGGTCAGCGTAAGAGGGGCGCCCCAAAGAAGAGATACAAGGACTCCCTGAAACAACATCTCAGGCTTGGCCAAATCAATCACCAACAATAGTCTGCCCTGGTCTCACATCAGGAGACATGGAGACGCACGATGCTGCAGCCTTTTTTGAAAACTCACGCCGAACGAGTCTCAAAGAGAAACGACAGCGCAGAAAGAAGCACAACTTGGAAACATCACTCAAGGAGACTCTGCTGTGCTTTCTGCAACCGGACATGTTTATCTCGAATTGGCCATTTTAGTCATTAACGCACTTGTAGAAAGCGTGGGATGAGTCCTTCCTGAATCTTCGTTAGTGAAGAAAAGCCAGAGAGAGAGAGATTATATGTGTCCAATTTGTTGTTCATTTTGTAGAGAAAGATGTTTGTGTTTAGTCAATGTCTGGTTAACAAAAATTATTTAGAAAAAAAGAAAGAAAATGTGGGACAACAGATGATTCATTGGAATAGTCCCTGCCAAACTGAGACAGTTGTACCATATGCAGCTTCTTGGATTTTGCCAAACTCTGCCAGTTGTTTTCACCTCTGCATGCACTTATATCCATTCTTTTTGGGGTCTTCTTGTAGCCATTTCTTTAATCTCTACTACAGTTCTTATAGTGTTTTTAAATCGATGCATGGTTTATGTATGGTTTAAAGGCAATTTTTCTTCTCTCTGATTTTTAAAAATATTTTAAAGAGTTTCAGGGAGTAAAAGTGCCACTGCCCTCATGCACTACAGCACTGTAACTCTCAAAATAAAATTTAAAAGAAAAAAAAAAGAGAAAAAGAGATGGAAATGTATCGTTTTGATATGTCTCAGAACTGAATGTAGGAATATATTGTTGTAGCTGGTGCCAGGAATTGTCACAAAATAGCACAGGACAACAGAAATGTTGTTTGGTTATTTTAAAAAATAACAATAACAAGCCAGGAACTGCAGTAACACATATTGCAACCTGCCAATACATTTGCCCCATCTAGATGAGCTGTAGAATACCTTTTGCTAAATCTCATCCTATCCTCACCTTCAATAAACATCAGCTTTCATTAATCTGATGCAGACATCGCAAAGTACAGCATACACCTTGAGACCAGTACTACTAGTCCTTCATAGGAAAGCCCAGTTATGGCTAAGGCTGTCACTTCAAGAATGCAGTAACATTTGATTAGAAGGAAGATTTTGGAAAGGTCCCTCCATCATGCATCCCACTTTGATCCCAGTCCTAGTTCTTAGTGGCCTTGGTTACCCAATCCCTTGAATATGGATCTCAAGTGGCCCAATGCCATTCACAGGGAAAGGGGACAACCAACCAACAAATGAAGAGAATGGTGCCTACTTGAGGGATCTTTGCAGCATGCAGAAGTACATCACTTCAACAGATTAGTCTCCTGAAAGAGAAAAAATAGCTCCCCAAAAGAGAACAGGGTTGTGTAGGTGTGCTGCCTTCCCACAGCTGAGGCATCCTTTCTGGCTGCATGAATGGAGAGAGAGCAGGCTTGAGCCTTGCTCAGCTCTATTACCATCAGCAACAGTTCTGCACTCAAGGCAAGACATCTGTGCAGTTGCTGTTGACAGGTGATCTGACCCTTCCTGTCACCAGTGGGTGATGTGAAGAGGAGGCCAGGAGGAGATGGAGCTATTGTGTGAGTGAGTGAGAACCCCCCAACTGTCATTGTCTGCTGGATGAGTAAACGGAAGAGGATGATGCTTTTAGTTTGAAGGAGACTACAGGGCAGCCTTTTCCAATAAACATTTACCAGCTAGCTGACAGTAAGGGAAGGACAAAGAACTCTCCCTTGCTGATGCCCAGGGAGCAGAACAACTTGTGCTTGCAGGTCCTGTTTGTACCCTTTGTATTTAAATTCTTGCTGAGCCATGAAGTGCAATAGGCCGCCTTGGGCGAATCACACACACAATTTCTCTCTCTTCCATGAGTAGAGAACACTCTCTCTGTGCGTTTCTCTCTGTGTGTATGCATTTTCACATTGCCTATCAATTTATAATGACCCCATGAATTTCACGAATTCCCCTAATTCTGTATCACTGTCTGGGGTTTTTGGGAGGGGAAGTCCAAAACATTTACAGAATAAAAGATTCACTAACCTGCCACCCAGGATAAAATGGAAGGACACAACCAAACCATGTACTGTATGTTACCATGTGCTCTTTGGAAGAAAGATGGAACAAAAGATAATAGTTCATTTAAAAGGAAAGAAAAAACCTTCCTCCCCTGTGTACATCCCGTTTCCAGAAATGTGGCTATGTTTTTAACCAGAGGGAAGTGCAAGAAACTCTTTGTACAACTGGGAGCTTTTTCTCTACCAGTAGCTATTACTGGCTTCTGGGTCAGTGGGACAATGAATCATTTTAATGTCAAAGAAGCTATCCAAATGCTGAATCTTACCAACAGAATCAACACCTAGGCTAGCTGCTTTATAGTTTAGACTATAACCCACTGTTTCGTATAGTTTAGATTACAAGTCAGAGTGGAGTGTCCAGCCATCTCTGTTCTCCCTTGTATCCCAATAGCTCCTCTCTTGTCTGATCTGCCCATAGAGTTCAGGAGACACACCTGCTGATTACTAAGTCTAAAGGCCTTGGCTTCAGCACTAATAGGCATTCCATCCTTTTTTGTGAGGGACTGCTGTGATGGAATTGCCTCTTTCCAGATGCACAGTGTGTGGCGTTGTTATTACCAATCAATCCCGTCATTAAGAAGCCAACAGCTGAGTGATCAGATGGCACCAGGAAGGCATTAAGAAGGTTGCCAACAAAGAGCTGGCATCAAAAGTGAACAACAGATCCACCCTTTTCCTCTCAGCCTGGGACTAGAGATTTGGCTGTCATGCCCAGAAGGAGAAATTGAAACTCTGAGGTCCAGCAACATCTGCAGGCAAAAGCGCAGCCACATCCACATACAAAGCAACACAGATGGAAACACCAACAAGGCCAGAGGTAAAAGGGGCAGGCTAGTGGTGCTTGGAAATCTTGGTATTATTAATTCAACTGTCCGGTGCATGCCACAGCTACTGCATTGTGACTTTTATTCTTTACCTCTTGATTAATCAGGGATGAATAGGTTGAATTCTATGTACCCTGTTCATCAAAAGAGAGCATAGTATTTCCAAATGTATGTATAAAGGTTGAGCTTGATGTATATACTATATTAGGCTTATATACTATATTAGGCTCTTAGGCCAGCAGCAGCCCTAGAGCCTCCAGGAGAGCCCCAGTCCACTGGGCAAACAGCTCCAGGGATGCCCCAGTCTACCGGGCAGCCAGTTCCAGGAAGGCCCCTGTCTACTGGGCAAGCAGTTCCACCTGTGAAGCAGGACTGTTTCCACCACCGCTGCGGCTTTTTCCAGGGGGGAGGGGCTGGTGGGAGCGGCCCCTCTGAAAAGCCGGCTTCCCGGCACCCTGAGCAGCAGTCCCAGAGGTTTTTTTTCCCCTTCTGTGTGGGTGAAAGGGGTCAACCCCTTCTAGCTACCAGCATCAGAGAATGATTGGGGTATCTTCTCTCTGTTGCTTCCTTTGCACTTGGGGAGGGGGGAGGGGTCATGGTTATGGAATGTACTTTGGCTGGGGAGGCAAAGGGTAATATTCTTGGCACGAGCGGGGCTCCTATTGAGGTAGTGTGGGGCAGGGGGAGATATGGCGGTAGGAGAGTGGATTCACGTTACAGGGGAAGGCGAGATCGATGCTTAATATCTATCTCTCCTTCCAGCCACTCTCCTAACCGAAGAGATCTGAGGGTCAATCCAACCGTACCACAAACCCTGTCTCTGCTCCTGTGCAATGCCAGGTCCATTAAAAACAAGACCCACATCGTACACGACCTGCTGGAGGATAACAACTGCGACCTGGCTTGCATTACTGAGACCTGGCTTGGGCCTGAAGGGGAAGCTGTGTGGGCTCAGTTAAGGACCAGTCCAGGTTAGGTGGGGGGGGGGTTTGCCTTGATCCATAAGACCACCATTTCCTTAGCCAGGAACCATGTCCGGCAGACTACTTATATCGAGTGTATTTACCTGACCCTGAAGGCTAGAGACAGTCTGGGGATTCTGTTGGTTTATCGGCCACCCCGTGTGCTAACACACTCCCTGGCCGAGCTGACACAGCTGGTCTTGGAGCTGATATTGGAGTCCCCCAGGCTTCTTGTCCCCTTCGCGACCAGCCAAAGTCCAACAGGTGCGGCTCGAGAGTTCATGGATACCATGGCTGCCATGGGCCTGTCTCAATTAGTCACAGGGCCAACGCATTCTGCTGGTAATACGCTCAATATGGTTTTCTGCACAGACATGGAAAGTCCGTGGGCGGAGGTTACTAATATCTTCGCCCTGTCATGGACGGACCATTTCCTGGTAGAGGCGAAGATCAAGGTATCTACCCAACTCCCCCCCCGGGGGTGGCAGACCTATTAGAATGGTCCACCCTCGAAGGCTGATGGAACCCATAAGATTCCAAGAAGCCCTAGAGGGGTATATGGTTGGATGTGACGGTGATTCTGTTGATGCCCTGACAAACACCTGGGACATTGATCTCTCCAGGGCTATACACAGTATCGCTCCCAAGCGTCCTCTCAGGCCTGCTTCCAAAAATAAGCCCTGGTATACGGAAGATCTTTGGGCAAGGAAGCGGGTTCTGCGACGACTAGAGCGCAAATGGCGGAGACACCAGCGCTTAGCCGACAAGGCTCTCCTAGCTTCCCTTTTGGAGGACTATGGAGAGGTGATAGACGCAGCAAAGAACTCGTACTATGCTGCACATATCGCGTCCGTGGAGTCGTGTCCAGCAGAGCTGTTCAGAGTAGTGAGGGAACTTACGCAGCTTCCTTCCTCCCTGAACCCTATTTTGGAACCATCTAAGGCCTGCTGTGACCAATTTAACAACTTCTTCGCGGATAAAACCTCTCTGATAAGGGCTGATCTCGATGCCATTGTTGGGTCAGAAACCAGTGTAGAGGTCTCCAGAGCTTCCGTGGACTCAATTAGACTGGATCACTTTGAGTCTGCAAGTACCAAGGATGTGGACAAGATCCTTAGAAGTGTTAGGAGGACAACCTGCTCTCTCGATCCCTGTCCCTCATGGCTAGCAGCTCAGGGGGGATCGGTGGTAACTACCTTGTTACGCCGAATAATAAACACATCATTCAGGGATGGGCAATTTCCATCTAATTTGAAAACGGCTATCATAAAACCATTGTTAAAGAAGCCCTCCCTTGACCCCCTGATGCATAATAATTATTGGCCGGTATCGCTATTCCCATTTCTAGGGATGGTGATCGAGAGGGCGGTTGCCATCCAGCTTCAATCGATCTTGGATGAAACTGATTTTCTAGACCCATTTGAAACCGGCTTCCGGGCGGGCTACGGGGTTGAGACTGCCATGGTCGCCCTGGTCGATGATCTCCATCTGGGCATGGACAGGGGTAGCGTGTCCCTGTTAGTGCTCTTAGACATCTCAGTGGCTTTCGATACCATTGACCATGGTATCCTTCTGGGACGCCTGAGAGAGTTGGGAATTGGTGGCACTGCGCTCCAGTGGTTCCGTTCCTACCTCTCGGGTTGGTCCCAGATGGTGCAGCTGGGGGACGTGTGCTCCGATAGGAGGGCACTTACATCTGGTGTCCCTCAGGGAGCCATTCTGCCCCCCCCATGCTATTCAACATTTACATGAAACTGCTGGGTGAGATCATCCAGAGACACGGGGCGCGGTGTTATCAGTACGCTGATGACACCCAGATAGTCTTCTCTGTGCCTCCGGCTGCTGCAGTGACCAGGGATGGCATCTCTCCTCTGGATGCCTGTCTGGAGTCGGTAATGGGCTGGATGAGGGAAAACAGACTCAGTTTGAATCCAGAGAAAACGGAAGTGCTTGTGATAGGTTCTCCTGGCCCGGGAATGGTTGTTTGTCCACCTGTCCTGAACGGGATCACGCTCCCCGTGAAGGACTCAGCTCGCAGTCTGGGGGTGCTTCTGGACTCGTCGCTCCATCTTACATCCCAGGTGGATGTGACGGTCAGGAGCACTTGTTATCAGCTTAGGCTGATACGCCAGCTGCGACCCTACCTGGGCCGGGGGGACATTGAAACGGTAGTACATGCTCTGGTAACCTCTCGTTTGGATTTCTGTAATGCGCTCTACATGGGGCAACCCTTGTACCATACTCGGAAGCTTCAATTGGTTCAAAACATGGCAGTGAGACTGGTCACTGGCTCTTCCAGGACCAGTCACATAACACCAATTCTGAAAGATCTCCATTGGCTGCCTATTCGCTTCCGGGCACAATACAAGGTGTTGGTTAGTACCTATAAAGCCCTATATGGCTTGGGCCCAGGGTACTTGGAGGACTGCCTCTCCCCATACATTCTGCCCCGCACACTCAGATCTGCTGGGAAGCAATTGTTACATGTCCCAGAGGCAAAATATTCTACCACCACTCAGAGGGCCTTTTCTATCTCTGGCCCCATCCTCTGGAACTCGCTTCCGAACGAGCGCCGCTCATCCACCTCCCTGGAACACTTCAAAAAGGGGCTTAAAACTTTTTTGTTCCAGCAGGCTTACCCTAACATTCCATGTTGCCCCCTTCTCTCTCCTCATTGTTCTTGTAATCCTGTGCTAGTTGGAAAAAAATTTTAACTGGATTTTAACTGTTGTTAAGATATTGTGAGATTTTGTATTTTTGTATTTTTGTATATTGATTGTATCGTGTTTTGGCTGTTGTGACCCGCCTTGATCCCAGGAAAGGCGGGCTAAAAATAAAGCTTTTATTTATTTATTATTATTAAGAAGTGTGGTAAAAGTAATATGAAGTCAAAGAGAAGGAACTAAAACTCTCAGCAGCATAATGTCAGCACAGAGTATTTAGTGTATTTGTATTGAATGCACATCAACATTTTTGAGCAACTATATCCTTCTCCAGTCTGCTGGCCCCCAGACACGTTGCACCAGAACTCCCACAGTGGTGTCAATAGGGCCTCAACACCCCAGAGAGGGGTGTCACCTGGTGTACTTATGGGTAGGGGCAGTCTTCCAGGTCTGGTGTCTCTGCTGGCCAGGCAAGAAAGCCAGTCTCCTCCCTTTCCCACCTGGCCAACAGCTTTGCCAGGCCTAGAAAGACTGGAGGGGGGGATTCACTCCCACCAGTGGCCGCAGGTAAGAAGGGGCTGCCTTCTGAGTCTGGCAACTCTGCTGGACATACAGGAAAGCAAGTCTCCTCTCTCTCCCACTTTCTCAGCAGCTCTGCCCAACCTGGAAAAAGAAGTGGAATGGTGGAGTTAGTTAAAAATGATCCACACAGGGTATCAAATATACTAGGCACACCATTAAACTTTAGTCATTCCCAGCCAATAAATCTGAGATTCAGAAGTTTGGAGTATCCTGAGTGTGTGTGTTTTAAAAATTGATACATAATTTAGAATATTTTGTATTGAGTATCACCCATGAAGGATGTACATTTTAAAATCTAGTGGAAGGAGAGGGAAGGCTAACATTTCTATCTGCATCTCATCCTCTGCCCTTCCTAGCATTCTTTGTTTCGATGTATATCCCATCTTTATCCTGGCAAAGCATCCAAGATGGCTTACAATTCACATTAAAATAAAGTGATGCTAAAAACTTAGTAATCATTTTAAAAAAATAAACAAGCAATCATACTAAAAACACTACAGTCAGTCCTCCGTATCCATGGATTCTGGCATCCACGGCTTGAAAATATTCATCCCAAAAGTATAAATTGTTTTATATAGGGGACACCCTTTTAGTATGTCATTGTATGTAATGGGAATTTAGCATCCACAGATTTTGGTATCTACATACAGAGGGATTCACAGAATTCTTAGCAAGAGGGCTCTAGTTCTTCACCAAGCTACAAATTCCAGGATGCCATAGGATGCAGCCATGGCAGAACAAAGGGAATTATAGTGCTATAACTGCATAGGGTGAAAGGGCCTTTTGTAAGGAGATGGTCTCTTTAATACATTCATTTACATACACAAAGGATTTGTAATTTGAATTGACATCCTCACATACCAATGGCATATATATATGATTGTGCCTGGCTTCCACTCCACTAAATGTATCAGAGGAAGTAGACTGAAGTCTACGAAAGCTCATGCTACTAATTTCTTTTTTTCAGTTAGTCTCAAAGGTGCTACAAGATCTCGCTAGGTACTAATCTGCAAAGAAGGGAAAGTGAAAGCTGTATTATCAATGGTGCAATTGGAGCAAATGCTACCAGACCCTTTGTGGCTAGGAGCCCCATACTGTTGCTGTTCCCCTTGTACAGTGATGCTGCTAAGTGATAAATGCTCCTGTGGAGAGGCTCCAGCCTTATTTTCCATCTGTTTCTAGTGAAGAGACAGTTTGGCATATGGGGACCACTGCCTGTGAAACCCTATCCCCAGTAATATCAGTTGGCACCCAGTTGGGAGTTGGTGAGATGTCCAGGGTCACCTGCTACCTAAGGCCTGAAAGGGAGTTGCTGTGAACCCAAGGAGAGGTTTTCATGGCTTGGCACCACCTCTAAACTTGCCCCAAGAGATATCCAGAACTCCAACATCAGGGCTCCCACACCTGCCACAATACACCTTGACCACCTCCCACCATAGTTTTTGTGGGGTTTTCAAGCTGTGTGGCCATGTTCTAGAGGAGTTTTCTTCCTGTTTCGCCAGCATCTGTGGCTGGCATCTTGAAGATGCCAGCCACAGATGCTGGCGAAATGTCAGGAAGAAAACTCCTCTAGAACATGACCACATAGCCCGAAAACCCCACAAAAAACTATGCATGCCGGCCATAAAAGTCTTCAACTCCACACCTCCCACCATTTTTCATGGGCTTACGTTCATCTTGTCATTTGCTTAGGAGAGCAATTTTCTTGTGATGTCCTCTATCCTCTAGACTACATTCATTAACAAATTTTATCACAGCTTCAAAGACCTGTATGAATCAAGCAAGATCCTGATACATTCATTTTCTAAAAATGTGCATATACTGTAGTTGCAAAATGAGGCTCTAGAAAGCCATTAAGAAGGTTGCCAACAAAAAGCTGGCATCAAAAGTGAACAACAGATCCATCTTTCTCTCTAGAGACTTGATTTCAGGAATCTCCACTTTATGCTCTAGTTGATATGGCTTCTGAGTTCTGACAGAGGATTTTGCCTGGGCTGAACTTGAACCACATGAGGTATTTTTATTTGATAGGAATCATCATTTCTTGAGAGCAACTCATGGTTCTTTTCACAGCTGGTCAATTTCAGGAATGATTTTTTTTCAGACACACCTAGAATTGACTAGTGTTTCATTTTTCCTATGGATTTTACAGTTTTTGGCTTCACTTTATTAAATGTATCACTTGCCTTTCCCTCTTTGGATAAGCATTTGAATGAAACCTACATCAGGGACGTAGCCGGGGGGGGGGGGGGGGGGGTTGGGGGGCCCCCCCCCCCCCCCCCGTTACATAAAATGAATGGTGTGTGCTGCCGCGCCGCCGCACCCAAGCCCCATTATAATGGTGGCACTTAGTCTGGACCCCCCCTTCCCAATATCCTGGCTATGTCCCTGCCTACATCCTTTTGCTTATCCATAGAATAAAGTCACTCCAACGTTTGTTATATAAACCCTATGAAATCTACCATCAGGACCGGTAGTTATAAGAAGGCCTAGTGGGTTGACCAGTGATCCACAGAAGGACTTGTCAATTTGTGCAATTGTTTGGGAAGCAGAAAATTATGTGCATGACTGAAATTGATGCAAAAGGAGCCATTAGTTTCAGACTCTGAGGTCCAAAACACACTGCAGAAATAATCCAGCTTTAATTGCCCTGGCTCAGTGCTAAGGAATCCTGGGAATTGTAGTTTATTGTGGCACCAGAGCTCTCTGACAGAGAAGGCTAAATGTCTTCCAAAACTACAGTTCCCAGAATACCCTAGCATTGAGCCAGGGCAGTTAAAGCAGTCTCAAACTGAATTATTTCTGCAGTGTGTTTTGGACCTGAGTCAGGCCTCACTTGAGGACAAAAGCCTCTGGATGTCCTTTCCTTAGGCAGAGGACACTTCTATTGTCATACTATGTTTTATGGGTAATTAACTGCTCCTTGACTACAATCTTCTGTGTCCAGAACGTAAGCAGCCTCTTCCTGTTGTTTAAATGGATTCTTTAAGAGGCCCTCACATAGAACAGCTTCAAATGGTGTGACAATAATGAGAAAGACTGTTGTATGTGGGAATCCAATCAATGGTAATTAGGCCAAACATGAATTAGTGCCTTGGAGATTCTTTGCACTCTGATTGCATGGAGGAGCAGCAGAATGGGCAGGTATTAACTATTACTGGCTAGATGCATACATATTCCATTTATTTGGACATTTGCTCAGATTAAGAAAAATATGTTGCTGTTTTCAGCTACATTTCTGTCAGAGGCAGACAGCTTCTAACCTTGTCACCGAGCTGCATTTTCCCCAATCTGCAGGATGCAAATGTTTGCTGGTATTCATGCAAGTCATTTCTCTGAACAGAATATCATCTACCATACCTTGAAGAAGCAGTGAGAATTCAATTTTACACAGCATGCAAGCAGAGGAAGATACTGAGTCTGGGGCACGGTAAAGAAGACCCAGGATTTCAACCTTGCTTTGTTGAATCACTGTGGGTCACTAGTTGCCAGAGTGCTGGATGCCTCCATAAATCAGGTTAGATATGTCTCAAAGTTTTTGTGTAAAGGCCAGTAGGTTGAGAATTCATCTTCCTCTCAGAACATCTCAATACATTGGGGGAGGGAGAGGCAGTTTATTTGGAAACCTGGAATGAAATAGCTATTGCAGAAGTAAGAGTAAGGCCAGGGGGCAGGTGACGTGTAGCTTTTTCAGTAAATGAGTAGATATTCTGAAGAATCACAGGTTGAGTATTTTGGCATGCAGCAACCAGGGGCAAGTTCATTTGCAAACTCCGTAATGTGCAGTACTACACAAGGAAAGTGCTTTTCTAACACCATCACATAAGCATCAAGTCTGATACCACTAACATTAAACATAAGAATGAATATTGCCTATGTTTTTTTCTCCATAACTACTGTAATGCATGTAAATGAATGCCACAGGGGTGATACTATGTTTATAGGTTGTATCTCCATGGGGCACATGTCATATTATCTATTCCAAAACACAACTATTCATTTTATGCTGTTTGGACTGGAACTCTTTCCCAGTCCCTATTCATGTTCCACTTCTTCATATTTTGTGCTACATTTAATGTCTTATGAAAGAATTTACACTTCTCATATAGATCGTTGCTCCTTAGCCCAGTGGACATAAACATTTCCTTTCCCCATCATAATCCTGTCTCTCGTCGTCTATCCTTATTGGGACTTGCTTCTCAAAAGGTTTGTGTGTGTTTGGCTTACAAAGTGCCTAAAACTGTTCTTCAAACTGATGGATTAACTGCATCAGTTGGAAGTGCATGTGGAGAGAGATCATGAAAGAATGACCGGAATTCAATAAGAGACTTGCATCTTCATAAGTGGACTAACATCTCTGAGAAACAGAACTAAGGAGTTTCATGATATCCATACTCAGCAAAAGACTACCATGCTGTTACTAGGTAAAGGAGCCAAGAAACTGGCCAATGTTTATCAGGACTGATGTACAATGAGGCTGAAATGCATTGAGACATAGGCTAGGTATTGCTGATGCACATTTGTAGAACTTGATTTGCATCAGAATACTCTTGCCAGTGCCCTGATATGCATCTACACAGTTCACTAATAGGGCTCCATGGAGCCTCTGCTATGCAACTAAGTATGTGTAAAATTATGCAATGTAGACCACAACAGAGAAGTCTGGTCAGTCTCCATGGAGACATATAGTTAAATGTTTAAGTGGTGTTATAGTCTAAGGATACTGGTGAAATAAGATGTACCAGTTTTGACTTTCCCCCAAATAGACTCCCATGCTAGGAGTAAAGTGGGATATAAAAATGAATTAATAAATAATAGACTGAATTCTCTACTGACATTAGGGTTTAGACTCATGTGACCCACCAGATGTTGTCGGACTACAGTGTCCATTGTATTTCACCATTAGATATGCTGGCTAGGATTTATGGAATTTGTAGTCCAACAACATACAGAATGCTGTGTGATTCCCTCCCATGAAATAGATGAACACAATGGATTTTGTCTGCCAAATGAAAAGCAATGCATCTGTGTGTGGGTGGGTGTACTCAAAGTGGAATCCTATCTCTCTGAAGATGCCAGCCACAGATGCTGGTGAAACGTCAGGAATAAACTCTTCTAGAACATGGCCACATAGCCAGAAAAAAACACAAAAAACTATGAAATCCTATCTCTTTGTTATTAAGAGTAAAGAAGGCTTTCTTCAACTCTGGTCACTCCAGGTGTTTTGAACAACATCCCTAATTACAATTGGCTGTAATGGCTGGATCTGATGGGGAGACAGTCCAAACCATCAGGACAGACCCACAGTCAGGAATGTTGCACTGGAGCAAAGGTATGAAAAATATGACTCCCCAGACTGTTTGTGTGGTTCCAATGCACAAACACATACTCTTCTATGGGCTGCCTTTTTCTGACAAAAGGAGAGTGTATTGCATTTCCTAGAAGCCCTAAGGAGTAATTTTCCTTTTACATGGGCTGCAGGTTGCCTCCCTATAAACATAACAACAAAAGAAAAGCAACAGCAATAAAAAAACTTACAGATTTTTCAAAATGAAACAGATTTCCCCTCACTTCTGGTTTTGGTTTTTCATTTTGTGTGTGTGTGTGTGTGTGTGTTACTATTTGTCTGTGCTATCCTTGAAGGATCCACTGGCATTGTACCTGCCAACCTTGCCAACCCCAATACTAGAGCAGAAATGATAAAAGGTAGATTTGAATATGATAAAAGGTAGATCTCTGGGTGATTTGGCAATGAGTGATAAAGCCTTCTGATTATGAATGTAGACAGGCCCCCCTTCTAAACGGAACTGCTCTGATGGAACAGTAGATTTCTATGAGATAGAGCTGTAAGCTCAATTCTCTTCCTGGAAATAAATTATTGAGTAGAGCATGTGCTCATTGGTCCGCAAACTTTTCCAGGCTACCATCCCTGTTCCTTTTGGGCAACAACCCTAGCACCCCCCAGGGCATAATTTTTGATACTAGGTCTACTGTTCTACTGCAAATTCAAAACAGCCAATCTCAGTTGCTGCTCCCTTTGCATCTTGTCATCCTGGGAGTAGTAATCGAGCAGCTGGCTAAGCAGCAACCAAGAAGTCTCTCACCTGTGCCAGCCTTGCAGCAAAGGCCAATGTGGACAAGAGACTTCTTGGTTGCTGCTGAGTTGCTGTTCCCAAGACAATGAGTTGAAATAGAGAGGAGGGAACCTCAAGCTTTCATCAGGGCAGAGAAAGATGCAGCCAGTGCATATGTAGGGAATTTACAGAGGCCACATACTCTGGACTGGAGACTGGTGTGCACAGGGAAAGGGAGAAATTTTAACTATACGAGTTGCTAAGGACTCTTTCCAATAATCCAGCATAGTTATTCCTTCCCCAGAGACATCATCATCATCTGTATTTATACCCTGCTCTTTAAAAATGCTCCCAAAGCAGAAGACGTCTCCCCCCCCCAGTGCTTCAAGTGTCCACTCTCCCACAAAAAATGGTTTCTTCTGTTACCGCTTCTCTCACTCCATCTGATGAAAGAAAGCAGGAGTAGCAGTGCAACTCCAGCCTGCTAGCCAAGTCCCAGCAAAGCTCACAAAGCTTAAGTAGGGTCCCAAATTGGCTGCCACTTCTCCCCCACCACCATGTGCTCTAACTCTTTGCTCCAGTCTGTCCCAAAATGATGGTGCTGCTCTGAGCCACAGAAGTGATACCCTGTGCCCAAGCCTCACAAGAGTTTCCCAACTGCCAGTACTAGCAAAAGATGCCGGTAAAGGAGTGAACTCACATGGGGTGGCAAAGAGTAGGAGACACCACCACACAAAATGATCATTGAGGCTGTATGGTGGTTTTAGAGGACCCTGAAAAGAAGTTTCATGCAATCCTCATCCCCACCATGGCCCTAAAGGCTGTTGGTTCCCCTTGTCTTTCCTGTACACAAATACTTTGACTGAAGGCCACCCTACTACCCCACTTTTTCCTCACCACCATCCTGAAACCTTTCACCCACCCCAGGGGGGGTTACCATCCACTTTGGGAATTTTTGCTCTAAGTATGCCTTCCACCTTCATCTACTATTTTGCATTAGATTCTGGCTGGTGGCTTTGGGGAGAGGCTAATAAAACAAAACCCCAAGAGATACTGCAAGCTTGAAGTTTAGTCAACCTGGATTACAGTACCAGAAGCACACTATGCCCTAAATTGTATTGTTAATCCTGACTAGAGTGAATCTTAGTTTTGGAAGGAACCACAAGGCCCAGTTAGTCCAAACCCCTGACATGCAACAATAAAAACTATAGAACTCCTGAAAGATTCCCATCCAGCATCTGTATAAAGATCTCAAAAAGGATACAGAGTAGATCCTTTAAATAAGTGGATAAAAAATAAATAAGTGGAATTTACCTATATGTTGACCCACCATTCCATAATTTATTGAATGGGTCTATTCTACTTCAGAGTAAATAACTGGATGCCAGCCAATGTGTCAATTTGCCTTGTTTTGTTGACTGAAAATCTCTTCTCCAAGTGCATCAAGGAAAAGAGTGGATCTCCTACCCAGCCAAGTAGCAAATGCAACATCAGCTTTCTCAAATGTCTGTGCATTCAGAACCAAGAAGCCCAGTGAGTCATCTCATGCCCAGGATTACTGGGGAGGTCTATTTTCCCAACTCAAATCCCTCTGCTGCTGTTCTTGGTAGGAATATGTCAAGGATGCACTCATTGTACTTAGATTTCATTTTTGTTTCTGAATCTTTGCATGTTTCTGCATACACATGTGATCCCACCTCCAAGAGCTGCAGACTCTGGTTCACATATTTTCTTGATCAATGCTGAATGTTCACAGTTTCACCTATAAATCTCTCTCAGTGCTATATGTAGTTCTCAGCTCTAAGCATACATGTAAAAGGAACTGTGCTGTTATAAAAACCACTTTAAGTAATAAAGTTAGAGTTTTATTTCCTTTCTTTTTTGATGGTACAAATTTTGAAGATTACAATGGAAAAGGCCCTTGAAACATAAAAGACTGGCTCACAATGAGACAAAAAAAGTATGTTGAGTTGGGAGTTGGCCCAAAACCTTTGATTTTTACAGATGAAGAAGGCTGAGCTTTCTACAGTTTTAATTCTCATACATTGATTACTAACAAGTCTTGGGAGACTTTTAATACTTTTTTTAAATAAAAAGTGGATAAAGAGACAAACACAATGGAAAAAGTTAAAGGAGTCATTTGTAGATTGGGGAAGAATTGAAATCAGTACAGCAACTTGTTAAAAAAAACAGTGGGTCAATAAACTGTGGTATCTAACCTTATTTGGTCTTGTGAGACTTGTGGCTTAAGACAACTGTGATGTATAATGGCTTGGCTGGGGGACTGCATGACTTTGCCATAAATGGGCAAGGTATGAAACTAGTACCTTCTAAACTAGGGAAGGCTGTAGGTATTGTTATTGTCAAGTGCCATCAAGCTAGCTTCAACTTAACGGTGACCCTGTGAGTGAGAGACCTCTAAGACCACCTGTCAGTAACAGCACTGCTCAGGTCCTCCACACTCAGGTCTGTGGCTTCCTTGATAGAGTTTATCCAACTCTGTGAGGGTATGCAATAGTGCAGTATAAGTGCTTTGTTCTGGGACCTATTTGATAGCCAGAATCCTCTTGAAGTGTTACACCAGTGGTTGTACTAGTCAGACACTTCTGTAAGGAAGTAACTCATATCCCCATAACACAAGCCATTTCCCCATTCATCCACAATAGAATAGCATATAGGCACAGCTTCATCTCCTCACTCCATGACCACAAGGATATGCTGAGACTACTGGAACAGCTCTGGGAAGGTACTAGCCATACTATGCCTCTCCCCCTTCCTCCATGACTGCTGTTGCCTCCATCTCCACAATTATGCTGGTGAAGCTTTTGCTCTGATAGCATTAAACAGGATCTCAGCTGAGTGTTAGAACTGCAAGGATTTGGATCACCTCTGTGCTTCATTCTTCTGCAAACGACAAAGGAGCTGAGCCAGTCCCAATCCTGGTTGCCAAAAAACACAGTGGCAGCCAAGGCTCAATTCAGACTACCAATAAGCACCAATGCACTGACTAAATTGGTGTCTTCTCTTCCACTTTCAGGCTAGTGCTACAGCACTAGAACAACTGTGGGAGAAACTGCTTTCCAGATGCAGCTTTAATTCCTAAAAGAGGGATAACTATTTCAGGTAAAGATGCAATAAGCAAAGATGTAGCTCTTTCAAAAACCCTGCTTCATGTTATGCCCTGGGGGAAAAGCAGCCACTTTTCAGTAATTTCCAACATAGTACCAGCTGACAGATGTGACCCGAGGGACAAATTGGATGGGAGTTTATACCTTCTCAAGTCAGACATGAAAACTCAATCCCAAGAATACCTTTTCAAGTAAGAATGTACCAACAGTAAAATGCAACTAATTCTATTAAATCAATGCTTCTCAAATTTCCGAGTCTGCTCTGATTACTGGTAAGTGAAAATTATTCTCAGCAGTTGACTGGGCAGGTACTATGAGTAAATTGCTATAAATAAAAAGCTGTAAACACAAATGGAGGGTGTAAGCTCATGAAACAGACATTTCATTTTTTGGTCCAGGGCAATCACCCTGCCATTCCACAGGGGCCTTTTACCAGAAAGTGGCATGAACAGACTATCTTCCAAAGTCTTTGTGGAACTCTTTTCATCTGTAGACATAGCAAACAATGGTCCAGAATGGCAGCAATTACATGTTCCTTTAGCGTCTTCTCA
The DNA here is from genome assembly GCF_019175285.1 of Sceloporus undulatus. Classification (NCBI taxonomy): domain Eukaryota; kingdom Metazoa; phylum Chordata; class Lepidosauria; order Squamata; family Phrynosomatidae; genus Sceloporus; species Sceloporus undulatus. The sequence continues at coordinate 67,642,467 of NC_056525.1, read as the reverse complement.
CCTCCTTTGGATGGCAGGGCTTTGATGAGTGAAAGGAAGAGGCACAAAGAACATTTTCTTCACATCAACTGGAGAGCATCCCAGACTCTTAGCAACGGCCTCAGTCTGTCATAACCATATGTCTCAAGGAGGCAGCCATTCCCCTCAAATCTAGGAGGCCTGTTGAAATCTTGGGTACCAAGGCAAATCCTCTGTTGTCACAGGGGAAAAAATCTATACAGAAAACCGTACTTCAGCTCAAACCCCCACAAATTAAGCCAGAAATAGGTGTATTTCCTTTTGGTGGGGAAAGGGGAGAGAGAAAATAAAATCTCCCATGTACCACCCTGATACACTGTTCTGTTAGTCTATGTGTCCCATATGCAGGCACAAGAGAAAAGACAGGCAGGGTGGGCCCTGATTCATGGGGGTGATCCCATAGTGAAGTCACTGACTGTCTCTCTCCTCCCATGATGAGATGACCTTCAAACTCTGGCATCAGTACACAGGAAACGGGAGAAGTTGGTCTTGCAGATGAATATGCAACTGTTGTCAAGAGACCTAGAGGAAGGAACCAGAAAGAGAATGGAACTCACTATCTTATACTTCTTCTAGTGCAATATTTCCTAAACTAACTGGCGGCACCTGGTTTCTGACAAGCATCTTTCCCAGGCCAGCTCTACCTGGAGATGCTACCTGTATTCTATCTCCTCACTTCTTCAAATTCAAAGCAGACGTTTTGCCTAACTTTATGCCTTTCTCATGTGGTTCTGTTGTGAACTTTTTGTAGCCTGAGTGTTCAAAGGGAAACAGTGATGTAAAGTAAAAACAAAAACAATGTGATTTTGGAGTATTGCTATGGATTCAAAAATGTCAAAGTATTTAAGTGCAGATCCACCCACAGATCCACAGAATACTATACATACAGTGACACAAAGTTCCTTTTCCAAGGAGGATTTAATGATGACAAGCAATTTGATTTTTTAATACACTTAACTCAGCTAAATCACCACCACAATTGAATAAACTGGAAAACGTTTGTTATACAGTATTTGGCAAACTCATTCCCAACTGCCCAGAGCTTGCAAATTTTACTTTTTGGGCTACAACTGTTGGAATTCATCAGCCAGAGTGGCCAGAGGAAGAGTCTGTGAGTTGTAGTTGAAGTAGTAACTTTTCTATACTCTCCTCCTCTCGACAACAAATAGTACCAGCAGGTTGTGTTTTATACACAACCTGAGGGCACAAATGGGCAATCCCCACTGCACAAATCCCAAGATGTCTGCAGAGATTGTGGGATGCAGATATGCTGCACCAAGAAGGCTCTGAGTTTGGCAGTCACTTTGAACATTGTCTCAAAAGCTGACAAACTAGATGAGAAATTCATATTCTAGGCCCTTGTGAATTCAGGAAAATCACTTGCACATGACTAGATTTTATCCTCTTTATACATAGAAAGGAAGGTAGGAAAGAGCTGTGAGCATGTGCAGTCACCAACCTGTCCCTAATCAGCTTGTTCTGATCCTGTTAAGTCCCACCAAAATGCACTACACTGGCAGGTGACAGATTATAACAGGTTTAAGTACATTCGTTACAGATTTTCTTCCTTAATCTCATGCTCAGCCTTTTCCTATGGCTGGGGATTGATATGGAGGAGTCGGAGAGCTTTGTAAAGGAAAGGATGGGGCAAGGTCTCTCCTCATGGGTGTAGCTTAGCTTAGCTTTTTTTTCAAAAAGAAAAAAGAAGAAATGAAGAAAAGCACTAATTTTTTTTAAAAAAAGAAAATCTTGCAGTTAAGTACAAGCCTGATTAATTTTTAGTGTAGGTGTCATCCATTCTATATAAACCATCATATCTGAAACCTCCATTTCCCCTTTGTAGGATGGGTCCAGAATACTTGGGAAATGTTGCAATCTCCTCCCTTCTCAAGAATATGAATTTTTAATGCAATTCTTCATCAAAGGTCAGTATCTATAGAATTAAAACTAATGCAAATTATGGGCTGCAAGTTCTGCACAGTTCCAGGGGGACGGTATTAAGGAGATGCGTTGCTCTTGCCTGAAAACGATGGCAAGAGGCCTCAACCAAGTAGCTGAGAGTTAATAGTGAAAGGCTTTCTTTATAGGGTTCTGTGTCTCCTTTGATTGTACATAAATGATTCAGCAGCAAAAAAATGTGCAAACTCCACGTTGTCAACCAGCATGTATGAATATTTAATAATGCAAAATAGAGCTGGGGCGATCGGACAGGATTTGCCAAATCTGCGATTGTATTTGATAAATATGGATGAGTCGTTCCTGTCTCCCATCCCCCATTCCTGCTCCCCAAAGCCTAAGGTGGATTTATCTTCTCTTAACAGCCAGAAAATTACATGCAGAGGAGTCTCAATGCACAGATGAGACAGGGGCATTGGTAGGAAAGGTTTAGATTTGTTAGGCACTGGGGAACTTGCTGGGACAAGCTGAAAAAGACAGGCTCCACTTGAATGGCAATGGAAACAAACTGCTGGTATTTTTACATTAAAAAGATTGCAAAGCAGCTTTCAAATTGATTTCTGAAGGCTGACAGGCACTAGAGAGCATCTCGTTCAGCATTAATGACAGGGTCAGGCAACTGTGACCCACCAGATATTTTGGGATGACAAGTCCCACTGTCTACACTGTCTAAGACTGATGGGAGGTGCAGAAAAATCCAGAAAACCAGACTTCTCCACTGCTTCATCATTAATGCAATAATTAATGCAATGCTCTAATGGATTGCACAACCACTTGTGAAAGAGTAACACAATGGCTTAAGGAACAGAGTGGATTTGGCACTCACTTAAGGATAACAACAGGGCTTCTCCAAGTGGCTGAAGATTTGCACAGAATGACACTACTGGATGTGGCGTCTCTAGGTCAAGGGTGAGAATCATGTAGCCCTCCCACATGTTGTTGGTCAGCATCTCCCAGCATTCCTCAGCAATGACTATGCTGACTAGGGCTGACTGGAGTACAAAGTCCAACAACATCTGGAGGGCTGTATGATTCTCTAAAGCCCAGGTTGGACAACTTGTGTTCCCTCACCACAGGCTAGTCCCATTGCAAAACTGGATCTGCCAGTTCATCGCTATGCAGTTTCCTATGCCTTTGTGCACTAGCAACCATCACTAAAACTGGATCTGCAACTTCATTTTCATACACAAAGGATTTGTAATTTGAAATGACATCCTCACTTACCAATGACATATATACGTCTGTGCCTGGCTTCCACTCCACCAAATCCAGCTGAAGAAGTACACTGAAGTCTACGGAAGCTCATGCTATGAATTTCTCTCCTTCAGTTAGTCTCAAAGGTACTACTACAAGATCTCTCTACGTACTGATTCTACAGACTAACATCGCTATATCTTTGAATTGTACCTTTGTGTTCCTACAGATGCTGCTGACCTGCATCTCCCATCAGCCCTAGTCAACACAACTTATGATGACTAGAGTTGATGGAAGCTAGCCTAAAAACATCTAGAGGGCCACAAGTTGCCCTAGCCCTAAGAAGAACTTTGTTACAAGTGAAATGCTGTCACCACTGACTGAAGCTTCAAGAGGCATCTGGATGGAGAAAAAGAATAAGGAAGGAAGCCATAGGAGGGTGAAAAACTTGCAATATTGGGTAATTTAACTATTTTTATATTGAATAGGTAAATGTATATTCAAATTGTGACATTCCTAGCTATGATAAATGACCGAGTCTTAAAACAGTTAGACACCAATGGAATTCAAGTGGAGGGGACTCTGGACGTGTCAAACTGATTAAGAATAGTGATCAAGTGTTATCAAATTCATCAAATCTGTTTAAAGGGGAAGTTGCCTAGAAAATCTAATATAGGCATATTTAATTTTAAAAAAAGAAGAGTTCTTTTAAAAAATGAGGAGATTAATTAAACATAAGGTGAATTAGAGAGTCAAAATGGGCAAATCCCTTCAGGATGTTATTTAAAACCATGATAATAGAAACTAAAGATAGAATGTATACCACATAACAGTAAAGTGATTAACAAGTTCCTAAAGATTGTATGCATAGTTAAAGAGTAGTGTCAAGGAAGCTCTGAAAGACAAGAGTGTGCCCTTTTAAAATTGGGTCTTGCATAGAAGGGTACCAATACAACTGAGAAAAATTAAGTTGACAATAAATCAAGGTTCCCACCCACCAAATACTTCAATAACATATTGGGCTTTTCCTGACTGATCAAAATAAGCATGAATTCTTGTTGGACAGACAGACAGAAAACCTTGTAAAAATAAATTTAGGTGTTAGCATCTTAATGAGCTTATTGAGCTAGACCCTGACCACTCTTGCTGATATACCGTTTTTAACTTGGTGATTGCCTTTTCTATTAAGAATGGCGGGGTACAGACTGCCCAGAAGAGGCACCTCCTCAGCGCCTCTCTCTGCTGCACAGCTGCGCTGCAGCATACAAATTGCACAGCACAGCTGTGCAGCTGCGCAGCAGAAAAGGAGCTCAAAAAGCAGCGCATTTTGCTGTGCCATTTTGCTGCGCCTTTTTGCTGCGCCATTGCAGCTGCGCAGCTCCATGTGGTAGCTGTGCAGCTGTGATGTAACGGTTATGTGCGCCATGTGTAAGGCTAGGGTGTGCTAGGGTTGCGGGGCATGTGCATGTGCATGCGCCACCCCGAGGCAACTCTAGCACATTGTGGACATGCTGCAAAGGGCCCATCTGGAGAGGGCCAATGTTGTTATGTGTTGGTGAGAGACTCAAACCAAAACCATGTTTTTCAGGGAAGAGTGTCTGAAGAGCTAGGGCAAACAGAAGCTTAGCTGGGAAGGGTTAACAGTTTTTGAACTACAACTCCCAGAATCCCTCAGCCATATGGCCATCCACTCACCATGCAGGTTCTGAGAGCTGTAGTTTTCCATGTGCTGAAGAGACCAAGATCTAGAGAATGTAAGTAGGTTGACTTTTTCAGTGGCAGCCCTATGTCAAACATGCGTTCTACCTCTTTCCTACCAGCTGCACCAAAAAAAAAAAAAAAAAAAACATTTGCAGATGCAGAATGCGGCCATGGGGACAGGATATGCATCTGGTGGAATTTTCTTCTTAATGGTCATTCAAAGCACAAGATCCCTCTTGGACATTGGCTTTGACAGCCTACAAATGCTCAAACGGAACCACACATGTAGTAGGAGGCAAGCCGACATCACTTGATAAGACCCATCTGCGCTCTGCTTTAGGAAGTATGGTTCACTGTCCTCTAAATTGCAAAGCTTGTGGCATTAATAAAATATCCCAGTGCACTTGCAAAGCTCCAGCCAGCAACCCCAGACTCCCCATTAATTGTTATTCACTTGCTGAGCTGACTGCAGCACAAATTCCTGGGCTGCTCCTGGATCAGAGAGAACATCTAGGAGATATTGCTACAAGAGCCTTTTAGGGTCAATCCCTTTTGAAAAAGAAAGGAAGTAGCACTTCCTTCGCACCTCTACTTTCTTCTGTGAACACCCGTCCCCTTCCTGCATCTCTTTCTTGGGTGGACCAAAGTTAAACAGCCTTGTTCTGAAGCCTACACTGAAGTGTCTGAGAGAGGCTCCAAATACCAAGAGGCACTCTAGAATCATAAATGTCTAAAGTCAGAGACTTCCCAGTCACTTAACAGGCCTAAGGCAAACTTCTAACAGTACTCAGTGCCAGTGAAAGTGCTGCTATGCTATTCTGTATAGAGAATAGTTATTTTGGGGCTACAACTCCCAGTGTCCCCCTACTGCCATGGCCAGACTAGCCAGGGCTAGGCTAAGAATCAAAGCTTTGTGAGGACAATCCTTTTTGGACTGTGGCTCCCAGAATCCCCCTGAGAGCACAGCCAGTAACTCTTGCAAGAGAACGTGGAGCTTCTGGAAAGTTGGCCTTGCCATTGTGAATGTAGTTATGTAGTTTTGTGTTGTCCTACCATAAAAGGCATAGTACTAAAAACCACTCTAGGTCTCTAGCTTTCTGCAGAAGAGAGGGGAAAGTGGGTTTAACCATGTTACTTACTATGTATGCCTAGGCATAGCCCAGGCTACTTAACTATGCTGTCGTCACCCTATGTTGAGAAGAGAAGTTTGAGTCAGGCTCCTCCAGTTTTTTCTACAGGTCTTATCATTCTCTCTCTGTGCAGGCAAGCTTTGTTTAAGGCCCATCTAAATTCTTCTCTACCTGTCTGGGCAGCAGGCGCTTTAAGAGCCTTGGAGAGCACAATCCTCCAGTTGCCTGCAGTGAACTCCACAAAATAAATTGCCTGATGTGAGTCCTTGTAAGCTAGTTATATTAATAGTCAGCAAAGCCCCTGTGAGGGGCTCATGTGCAAACTCTATTAGGAAGGCTAATTCCCCCCAGGCGGCTGGGCCAGGCAATGCCTCCTCTGAACTCACAGGATAAACTGGAAGAAATAAATGCATCACAGTTTCTGCCACAGTGCACCATAGCCTGAGGCTGGCTTCAATTCCCAGCCTTTCTTAGCCCCTTTCCCAACTCTGATGATGCATGAAAGTTAATTCCCAAGCACTCTGGATGCTGGACACTGTCTGCTCTTTTCAAGACCCAAATGTCCCCTCCCACAAAACTCCTGTACACATGCAGACACACCTGTACACACATAGTGATTCACAGTGGAGTCAATCAAAACATCTCACAGGGAGATCAGGGCCTAATTAGTCAACATTCTTCAGTATTGTACACTACCACTGGTTTCTAACAGATGCAAAGACACATTTTGAAGCAAAAGCTCATATTTCCAAGCCCACAGCCCCCAGTCTGGTTGATATCAGAGTGGAAAGGACCCAGAGCCTTCAACAGGCCAGATTCTGAACCCCCGCCGCAATGGTTTGGACTCATCCTGTGTTCCAGAGGTATCCAACCCCACTTTATAATCTGTTGTTCAGGTATGGAGCCCAAGGCTGCCTTCCCATATACCAGAGTGTGAAATTTCAGACCACTTAGGTCTGCTGTTGTTGTCAGCTGCCCTAGACTCAACTCTGACTCATAGTGACCCTGTGGATGAGACAGGGTCCTATCCTCTATGGCTCTGCTTAAGTCTTCTAGATTCATGCCGAAATTCAATAATTTAGTCTAGCCATCTAGTGTGTGGTCACTCCTTTCTTCTGCCTTCCACATTTTCTAGCATTCTTGTCTTTTTGAGTGAGTCATGCCTTCTCATGATGTAGCCAAAGTATGACAGCCCCCGTATCATCATCTTGGCTTCCAGGGAGAGTTTTGGCTTCATCTGTTCTAGGATCCTATTATTGTATTGCATTGTATTGTACTGTATATCACAGTCAAATAAGATACAGATCACAGAGCAGAAGGTGAGTTGGGAACTGTGTTTGAGGGGTCCTTTACGTGGGTGTTTAATGGGGGACTCTCTGAGGGGGAAGCCCACATTCCTGTTTCAGTGCCTACTTAAGACTTCTCAATATGGACACTGAGGGAGCTGCTGCAGTCACCTGCAACAGTTGTAGGATGTTTGTCTTCTTGCCTATGGTTGTGGGTAACTTCACCTGCAACAAATGCAAATTGGTAGCCCTGTTGGAAGAGAAGGTCCAGCAGCTGGAGGCCCAGGTATCTACACTTCAGCATATTAGGGAGCAGGTGGTTTTTCCCAGCGAGAACAGAATGGATGGTCTTGGATGGGGAACACACAAAGGAAGATGATGGGAAGAAGGTTACTTCACATACACAGAAGGTAGGCAGATGGAGGAATGTCACACACAGAAGTAGGGAATCCAGGGATCATTCTGACTATTGGCCAAGTTTGCTGAGGTTTCTGGGATCTGAAGTCCAAAACAAATGGAGGGCCAAGAGTTGAGAACCAGTGACCTAGAACAGTTTTTTAAAAAATGAAATGCATAGATACATGATGGGGGACACCTGGCTTAACAACAGTACACATGAAAGGGATCTAGGAGTCCTAGTAGACCACAAGTTGAGCATGAGTCAACAGTGGCAGCTAAAAAGGCCAATGCAATTCTAGGCTGCATCTATAGAAGTAAAGTATCTAGATCAAGTGAAGTAACAGTGCTACTATATTCTGCTTTTGTTAGGCTTCACCTGGAATATTGTGTCCAGTTCTGGGCACTACAATTCAAAAAGGATGTTGACAAGCTGGAGCAACCAAAATGGTGAAGGGTCTGGAAACCATGCTGTGGGCAGGGCTGGCATTGCAGGCTCCATCTTGCCAGGAAACAGACACCTCCCCTAATGGTCTTCCCCACATGCACAACAAACTTACTCAGGCATGTATGGTACAACGGTACCTTTAATAAGAAAATACCTTTGTGTCCAGAAGATAGTAACTCAAAACAAAGTCCTGTCTTCAAGTCAGCCCATCATCCCACCGAGGCAGGGCTCGCTTCCCAGAGCCTCCCTTTTTGACCCCACCAATCATCCTCTAAGTCCTGAAGATCTCTGGTAGTCTCCTCCCCAGAACCAGCAAAAGTCCAGGCTCCCTCCTCTCAAGGGTTCCGCTGCCTCCCCTCTCCTTGGGTCCTCTGCCTTGGGCGTTGGGCCATTCTTGGAAGAGGCGCCGGCACTCCATCCCTCCCTGGACTCCTTAAACACTGTTCTTTCCCTTGCCCAGCCACTGCTGCCCAACCAGCTCTTCTGCATCCATCCTTCCTCCCCGCACGCCTCAGCCCTTCTCCTTTTATATCCCTTCTAGCTCCTCCTCCTTCCTCCACTGGCTCCACCTCTGGGCTAACTTCCTCCTTCCCCTCAACCTCCACCACCTGGCTGTCCTTAGCCCCCTCAGCTCTCTCCACCTGGGTGAGTACCTCACTACACATGCCCTATGAGGAGAGATTTGGGGAGCTGGGGATGTTTAGCCTGGAGAAGAGAAGGTTAAGAGGTGATACGATAGCCCTGTTTAAATATTTGAAGGGATATCATATTGGGAAAGGAACAAGCTTGTTTTCTGCTGCTCCAGAGAATAGGACACAGAACCATGGATGCAAGCTACAGGAAAAGAGATTCCACCTCAACATTAGGAGGAACTTCCTGACAGTAAGGGCTGTTCAACAGTGGAACACACTCCCTCGGAGTGGAGTCTCCTTCCTTAGAGATCTTTAAACAGAGGTTGCATGTCCATCTGTTGGGGATGCTTTGACTGCGAGTTCCTGTATGGATGGCCCCTGTGGTCTCTTTCAACTCTATGGAGTTTATCACACCGGGTGCTTCAGTCGCCCAAATGTCATCAAAACGGGGCAGAAGAGTCCATTGTGTGATCATGCCAGGCACTTCTGATGGAAAACGGAAGTGTTTTCATCATGGAATTGGCAGCAAATCATCAGGAAAACAGCCCTTTTCTTATTAACGATTTAATCTGTTAATAAGAAAAGGGCTGTTTTCTTGATGATTCGCTGGCAATTCCATGATGAACATGCTTCCGTTTCCCTTCAGTAGTGCCAGGCGCAATCACACCATGGATGCTTCCACCCCGTTTTGATGCTCTTATTTCTTAGTTGCAGTCACTATTCCAATCAATGTTTGATCCAAGGTATGGGAACTCTTTTAACTATTTTGATTTCTTCATTGTTGATTTACCAGGTTATTATTAAGACCCCAAGATATACCAAACAGAACCAAATACAGATTAGTGGCTTAGGAAGGTATATACATTAAGAAGTAGGGACAGGATGCTTCTGATCACACGCTGAGCCTAGGAATTCCTGACCAGTACATTTGCACAAAATTCTACTGCTCCCTCAATCCAGGTGTTCTTTTATGGGATGGGGACTGTGACAAAGTGGCTTTAGAAGCTGGCTATTTTTGGGGTGAAGTGCAGCTTGATAGCTGGTTGCTAGGTAATGGACAGCACAGGAGGAGAAAAAACTAGCAGTTGTGTATTAATGGAAGGGGCCTCAAGAGAAACAGATTTTAAAAAGCAGAGCTTTCACTTGTGACAGTGAGTCCAGTGTGGTCTGGGATATCTGATGAGCTGACACAGAGATGTGTGTCTACAAGAGGAAAGTTAGAGTGGTTATAGACTGCCAGGGGCTTTGATTTTAATATAACCATACTCAGCTTGAGAGTCAGTGTGGTGTAATGGTCTGGGTGTTGGACTATGACTCTGAAGACCAGGGTTTGACTCCATGCTCAGCCATAAAATCTACTGGGTGACCTTTGGGCAAGTCACATGCTCTTAGCCTCAGGGGAAGGCAATGGCAAACCTCCTTTGAAACAATCTTGCCAAGAAAGCCCATGACAGAGTCAAAAGTCATAAATGACTTAAAGGCACACAACAGTACTGAGCTGAAGTTAGCTCACATAAGTATGCAAAGGGATGCAGTAGCACTTTTGAGACTAACTGAAGGAAAGAAGCTGGTAGCATGAAGATTTGCAGAATTGAGCCTACTTCCTCGGATATATGTAAAATACTTTATTTCTATATGCTTCTCAATAAAAGTTACTGTTTGTTTTATAGTGGATAACTCTGACTGAATTGTTTGTTATGCATGGAAAAGAAGAATTGGATGAATTGGAAACAAGAGAGAACACATCAGCGGCACCCCTAGAGTTGGTGTCACCCCGTGCGGTAACTCATGGTGTCACCCCTCCAACTGACCTCCCCCCATTTCACACCATACAGAATCCATAGCAACACTTTTTTTGCTCTAATGTTACTCGTAAATTGTAATTCCCATATAGCACTAAGCGTAATGCTAATCGTTGTGACATAAATAATTAGCAAAATTAAATTTAAACCTTCAAATTACAGCATCATATGCACAACCTAAATATATTTACAAATGCATAGTGAAGATTTGGTTAAAATGTGATGTTTTTAAACAAAATTTTAAAAAATGTTTTTTAAAAAAATTCAATTAAAAATTATTTTGAAATTTGAATATTAAAAAATTCTTGGCCTCTCCTCCCACCAAGGTTCAGCCTACCCCCACCATCTTTTAAAGCACTTTTAAAGAAGCAGTTGAAAGCCACAGCCTATTTCTTCCAAAAAGTAAGTGTCTGGGGAGGAGTGGTGTTACCTCCCCTCAAGGCGTTGCCTGGTATGTTCTGCATCCCCTACACCCCCCCCCCCAGGATGCCACTGGAACACACTATCTAAAATATTGAAATTGTTTTATGTAGACACTTGGGACCCTTGCCCTTTCAAAGTTAAGGATAGTGTTAAAAGGGTGAAAGCAGGCCCAATGTTAGTGACTGGGTATCTCCTGAGGTTGGAATGTGGAATCATCCTAGGTCTTTTTTTTAAATAAAAAAATTCACACTCAAAACTAGATAAAAAGAAAAAGTTATGACACCTTATAAATACTGCATATTTTCCTAATTATTTTAACCCCCTTTCTCCCTCCCTCCCCTTAGTAGATTAACAGAGACTTTGTTGCTGTCATCCTGAAAATAATTAACTGCTAGATTATTATATACTCTTCCTTACACCTAAAAAAAGTTAAATATACATCATCATCATTATTATTATTATTATTATTATTATTATTATTATTATTAGAGTACTTATACCCTGCCCTTCAGCCCTAAAGGCTATCAGAGCAGTTTACAATTATTATTTTTAATTAGACGGTTCCCTACCCTCAGGTTTACAATCTAAAAGGATTCTATTGCTTGATATCAACCTAGTCTTAAAGGAGGTCTCCTCACAGAGACTTACTTACTATTCCTATTGTCACAAAACTGAATGTCAGAAGCTCTTACGGATTTACTGAAAATCACTGAGGCATCTAGAAGAACCTAACATACCCCTGCTATGTACTCTTGCTTTACAGTAAGCCTTACTGAAATCAATAGAGCTGCTGTCCAAATAACATACACAGGCTTGCTCCATAGTGGAGCTGTTTCTTGATATCTGAAACATGGTTAGCGAATGCCCTCCAAGCATGCCCAAGATGTCTTTCCTTGACTTGTGATGTACTTATTTCCAGGCCACATAATTCAGGGTTGTTTTTCTGCAACAGACTAACATGGCTACTGTTTTTGAAAGGAATTAAAATAGAACTGTATTGCTTTAATTGTAAGTGCAACAAAAGTCAACTATCCAGAGTCTGTAAGCCATGCTCAAAAGGAAGCCAAGTTTCAGTATTAATAGGAAATGTTGTCAAGAGCAAGAGAGGAAAACAGGTATCATGTGGCCCAAGGTCACATGAGTCACAGTGCAGCGTTAGAATTTCAGGGGTTAACTGTAGTCATAAAGCAATTTAGAAGTCCTAAATCAGACCAAACATGCCAGGAAACTGGAGGAGTTGTCCTAAACAAATAGCTGGTGTTCTCATCTGCTTTATACAGGTGCAGATGTTCAGCTAACACCCAATTCTCTGGCTATATTTAATGTGCTCTTCACAAGACCTTGATTGCAGTCTCATATTGTGCCCCAGGGGAAGAGTCTCAGCCGGACACCTGCACCTCGGCCTTTCCTCCTCCTCCTCTTGTTCCTATCCTCAAATTGTCCTGATGAACAGGAGAGCTTGGTTGGTCTTCAGGTATCTGCTGAATTTCTTCCATTTGCCAAGAAAGCAAGTCTGCCTTTTCAGAAGAACCTTTGGGGGAGAGGGCATGTCAAGGACCACCTGAGGATACTGTGCTTGTCAAAAATAGAGCAGGATGAAGTATATGACTCTAGACAAATGGCAGGATCTTCCTGCTGCCAGTAAGCCATTTATAATACAGCTTTCCTGTGAAGCTGCTCAAAGGGATGCATGAATGCTTTCATGGTAGGGGAGTGTCCTGTGATAATTTCCTGTGTTAAATTTGAAACAGACGACGAGTGAGGAAAGAACAATGTCATGTTTTTGCTGTTCAGAATTGGAGGAGAGAAGGGAAGGGGAAATGGTGCCACTGGCTTGTTGTGAAGCAAGATTGTTTTTCTGAGATGTTGAGATTGTAGCACAGGGATGAGAATTGTGTAACCTTCCCAATGTTGTCACTAGCTCAGCCAATAAAGATGAGAGCTGCCATTCAGCAACATCTGGAGGGCCACACAGTTCCTGCCCTTGTCATAGGGGCTCCCAGTGTGCTGGTATAGGGAGAAGATGAGGTTATTTCCTTGAAGAGGTTTCTTGTCCTACAGGTATTGCTAGTCTGAGGTTGAAATCCTATGAACTTCAGAGTGTGCCTCATTGAACTCTGTGGGCCTGGTTTTCATGTCTTTGAGGGAAATAAAAAGTCTACATTTTGGTGAGGGGGTGAGAGGTTTAAACAAAGAAGAGATTCATATTGGTGAGGAAACTTAATTGAACAGATTGTAAGATGAGATCTCATTGTGTAGGACAACTGTTGCTAAACCTGACAATTTCCAGACAAATTCAAGTCCCACCATCCAGAGCAACAATTTATGATGGGATCTGTACGTGTACACTACTGCCATTCTCTGTAAACCCCCTGGACTGCCTTGGAGACTAGCATTTTGAGTTAATTAACAGTAACTTAACTAATCAAATGAATCAAATAATTAGTGTTCGTAGTAATGAATTAACTTCCCAATTTCTAAAATTTAATATGATCAAATTAATTTTCAGACTTCCTGTTATAAGCTCTGCTTTAAGGTAGCTTCCTGGGTTCAGAGGGAGCATTGCTGGGTCAGATCATATTGCAGCAATGTTAATGACAAATCCCAGAACCCACTAGCAAGGCTATATCATTACTATTGATGTGACCCAATCACCATCTCATAGTATCTATAGCAATAGCAATAGCAAGTACATTTCTATACCGCTTATCAGTACACTTAAGCACTCCCTAAGCGGTTTACAAAGTGTAAGCTAATTGTCCCCAATAATCTGGGTACTCATTTTAGCGACCTCAGAAGGATGCAAGCCTGAGTTGAGCTTGAGCCCTTTTGCTGGTATTGAACTCACAACCTCATGGTTTGTGAGTCAGTGGCTGGAGTACAGGCATTTAACCACTGCACCACCAGGGCTCCTCTACCTAAATATTGCTGTGTTAACAGCAAAGTGTGGGTGCAGGTATTGATGTACAGTGGTGCCTCGGGTTACGAAATTAATTCGTTCCGCGGCACCGTTCGTAACCCGAAAAGCCTTCGTAAGCCGAATTGCCATAGGCGCTAATGGGGAAAAGCCGCGATTCCGTGCGAAAAAGCCGAAAAAAGCACCAAAAGTTTTTTCGTAACCCGAAAAAACATTCGTAACCCGAAACAATAATTCCCTATGGGATTTTTTCATATCCCGAAAATTTCGTAACCTGGGTATTTCGTATCCCGAGGTACCACTGTATCTGTTCACTGTCACTCATCAAGGTTAATAAGAATGTTTATTTGAGGAACAGTGCAAATAAACACTTAAGCAAACTAATGACTGTAATGGATGTGATTGGAATTCATATTCTTCTAAACCAGCAGTGGGCAAGGTACAGTCCTTCAGATCCTGTTGGAGTGCAACTCCCAGAACCCTTAGTCAGTGGAAAGGAATGCAGGAATTTGCAGTCCACAAATTCTAGAAGGTTGTACCCTGTCCACTTCTATCCTAAACACATTCCATTTACCATCTTTCAGTTCTAATCTAAAAATGCCACCACCCAAAAACTGTTATTCTGTGATCACTGAGGACTATAATTTTCAGAACTTCAAACTGCAGGCTCAGTGTAGATTGTGACTAACTCTGCATGCATTTGCAATGAATGTGTGTGTTGCTTATGTCCCCCTCACACCAGCTGGGACCTTCAAAATTGCTCCTGGAAAAGCACCATGGCTACAGGTGTCTTCATAAGGTTCACATTGCTAAGCCTGTGATGGCTCCCAATGAGAAAAGGTACACAAACTTTCCCCCTGCCCTTCCCCCATTCCATCTGTCATATTGCCCCTTCTCTCAGATCAGTGCATTCATTTCCTAAAAGTACAGCTTCAAAAAGTTATCTTTTGAACTACAATTCCCAGAATTCTCCAACCAGTATTCCACTGAGACAAGAACCACACTGTTAGTATTGTGTCCTCTTCTATCTCACCTTGACTGGTTGAATGATACTTACCGTGACTGTTTTTATTCGTCCCAGTTGCCTAGTACAGCTCCAGCCTGAACGATTTATTAGCAATGTGCACTGTTCCCCATCATCGCAGGGCTCCATCCCACACCACTGTCTGTTGACAATGATCTGAGCTGCCAGACAGAGACATCCAGAGAGAAGGAAGAAGGAAAAAGGAAGGAAGGTGTTGAAAGAAAGAGAGACAAACAATAGGAACAGAAATTAGGCATATGTTCACTAACAGATTTAAAAAACCAAGACACCAACTTTGTCTGCTCCAGTTGTGCTGGATTACATCTATCAGTATCCACAGCCAGCATACCTGCACTGACTAGGGCTGATGGGAAATTCAAGTTCACTCATCTGCTGAGGGGGCATCTCTGGAGAAGAGCCTTTTTCTGCTGTTCATTTTATAGTTCCACATAGATGTGTGGTTATGATTATCCTCCCCAAATGAACCCATAATCTCTTTTGTAGCAAGGTCTCTATGGCCTGAAAACTGGGCTTCATAATGCAGGGCTAGTTTTATACCAAGATTAAGACTACAACCCTACATGTAATTACAAGAGAGCAAGCTCCACTGGGGAAAAAGATTGGGCTTTATTTCTGAGTAAAGAGGTACAGGATTGTACAGTAACATTCTTTATCACAGAGAAAGCCCCTTGCAAAAGGAGGGGCAAGAGAACTGTGATGCAAAAGTAGGAGGATGAGTGGAAGTAAGAACAGAATAAAGTGTGTGTTGGGGAGGCAGAGAATGGAGAATGAATCAAATCTATTATCCTTTATACTTATAGTTATAACACCTCTGATTATGAGTTAACAGCCACCTACAGGCTTAGAATAGACTCAGACTCACCACACATACCCAACACCCACCCACAGGCAAGGGACACATTCCCCACACACATAGCAACACTGGATAGCATGTTACTGTGGCACAAGTGCAGCACATAGCAACACAAGGTAACACTTGCCTACACACCAGATCCTCAGGAAAGCCTCCCTCCTGCAAGGCCAGTGGGGACAAAGAGAGTATTCAAGGCATTCCACTTTCTGCTTTTTTAATTGTATACAGCAACTCCACAAATGTGATCAAGTAGGACAGTTTCCTATACTAGAAAGTAAAACTTCTGTGGAGACTAACAATTTTTCTGCAGCTCAGAACTGAGGTATCATGGGGCTCAGCATCCATAGAAACATTATATGATTGGAAAATAATTATTTTGGATTACAACTCCCAGAACATTCAATCCAAAACTTTTGGCATACATTATTCCAGTCCTCCTGCAGTTGGACTCCAGTTCCCATCACTCCCACCCAACCCTGGCAAATGGCAAAGGAGGATGAGAGCAGTGATTAAACAACATGAAACGGGAGGAACAGTTTTAGTGCACTGATTCAAACAGTTGCAAGAACTTTCTCCAGGTACCACATATGTCCCTTTCAATGCTTCAGAAATAATCTACAAGAAAAGGTTGGATGGAGCCCTGGTGGCGCAGTGGTTAAATGCCCGTACTGCAGCCACTCACTCACAAATCATAAGGTTGCGAATTCAATACCAGCAAAAGGGCTGAAGCTCGACTCAGGCTTGCATCCTTCTGAGGTACTAAAATGAGTACCCAGATTGTTGGGGGCAATTAGCTTACAGTTGTAAACCACTTAGGGAGTTTTAAGTGCACTGATAAGCGGTATAGAAATGTACTTGCTATTGTTACAGTTGTACCTAGCTTAGCTTAGTTCTTCCCATGCTGGAAGAAAAGGTCAACGATGCCCTCTTCACTCTTTCTTTTTCCTATTGTTCCCTGAATAGCTACTCTAGAGATACAGATGTAGGAAATCAAAAGTACCAATACTGTAGCAAACAACCTGAATCAATGTGGTAGCAGTGGTGAGATGGTAGTGGGCAGGTAAATACAGTGGTGCCTCGGGTTACGAAATTAATTCGTTCCGCGGCTAATTTCGTAACCCGAAAAACCTTCGTAACCCGAATTGCCATAGGCGCTAATGGGAAAAATAACTCATTCTCTTTTTAACTTCTTGTCTCTTTAGATCTATGTGTAATTTGCAATAGTTAATGTTGACCTCTGAGGCTACTTCCAGCTTCCACCTCTTCTAGCCAGAGAGAAGGGTGAACATACTCTTTCCATAATGGGTGCCAGAGTATCCAGCTTTAGGGGCTTCTCTAACCAAGTTTAGAGACTCTATCTTATCTTTGAATTTATCTTCAGAAAAAAATAAACACAAGTTTCCCTTTTACTTTATTATAAACATTCAGGCAGTTCTGTTTTGTAATCTTAAGTTTAATAACCATTAGTCCTCTTTCCATGGCTAGTATAAATACCAAGTATTCTTACATGGGGCATGCTCCAGAACAGCTTGAGAGGCAATACAATGGAGTGCTTGGAAAAATACTGACAATGGCCTGTTACAGACGGGCACCCTAGGACGGACTCAGTCCGTGCTAGGGTTAGAAAGGGGCGTCTCTTCCAGACGCCCCTAACCCTAGCACGGACTGAGTCCGTACAAAATGGCGGCGGCCGTTCCACACGGCCGCTGCCATTGTGACGTAGCAGACGCTCCGCGTCCACACATCGCGCCCCAGATATGACGACGCGAGTGCGTGACTAGTGCCTCGCAGCATCACATCCGGGGCCCAGGAAGGAGCATGATTCTCGCGCTCCTTCTTTGCAGCGTCCGGGAACTGCGCCGTTTGGCTGCTGCGGTTCCCAGACACTGCAACCAGCGGTGGCAGCAGACCACCGCTTTTCAGCGGTCTGTAACCCACCAAAGTCTCTCTTCCCACTCCCTTCCTCCAGTGGAAAGCCTCTGTTGGATCTGTTGGAAGATGCCCTTCTCTTCATGGAATGGCCAATCAGGTTCCAGTGAAGTGGGAGCATCATCTCACTCCTCATGTGAGGCAGGGGAACCTGTGGCCCTCCAGGTGCTCCCAAAAGCTATAGTAAACCTGGCCCCGTGTGTGTGTGTGTGTGTGTGTGTGTGTGTGTGTGTGTGTGTGTGTTGGGACCAGTAGTTCATCAACATCTGGGCAGAGGGGGTTGAAAACGCCACACCTACACAGGCATGCTTGCATTAGCTGTTCTCAATTGCTGCAGCACTTGGCAATGAGTTTATGTAAGTAGCAGATGGTGTAGAAGGACAAAGGGACCAAGAGAGCAGCCCAAAGAGAGATGCACAGATGCTGCATACTTTCTCAAAGGAGCAAAGCTATTAAAGCGACAGGCATGCTCTGCAAGTGAGCACCTAGCAACTCTAAGCCTGCATAACTTCAGCAGTATGGGAACAACTAATGGCACACAGATCAGAAGAAGGATTGTGCATTAGTGGCAGATAGCACTTTTTCAGCATGCAGGTATTACCTTATTTATTATTTATGGTATTTATACCCCACCCTTCAGCCCTAAAGGCTATCAGAGTGGCTTACAATTATTATTTTTAATTAGACGGTTCTCTGCCCTCAGGCTTACAATCTAAAAGACACAACACAAAAGTAGAAGGGAATGGTGGAGGGAAAGGGGATGAGGTCCAGTGGTTCTTCTCTCCCTCTGAGGCCTGGACCAAGGCAGATGGACTGGAGGGAGGGCTCTTCTTCTTCAGGCTAGCCCTGCCTATTCACTCCCTCATAGGCCAAAGGTTGTCAGTTATCATGGAGGGAGGGCTCTCTGTCAGGTAACACACTGTGTACCATGGAAAGATGACTGATTATATGTTATTGTTTTTAATAACCTCTGTAGGATAGCTGTGAAATTCAGGGAACTGTTTTTGTCACTTTCATTCAGTTCTGGGCTTTGCTCTTAAATTGCCAAGAGTTCTCATCTAGACTAAGTCATGTGTCTCATTCCAGCAGTTTGTGATCTGGGCATTTAAGGGTGAGATGCCTCCCTTGCTGAGACTGTGAGACACTCCAGATTTCAAGGATTATTTAACAGTACAAACAGACGTTTGCTACTGATCACCGTTTTCACTGGTGGACAAAGGGGAATCAGCCCTCCCAGCTGATCTCTAGAATGGGTCTAAAGGTAGGCTGCCAGATTCTCCAAAGCAGAGCCTGGAAACTTTCCTGCCTGCCAGCATGACTGGATTCTGTGAGTTGTAGTTCAAAAAACAAACTTTCCTAAACTCTGTTTCAAATGTGTACAGTGGATGCATCCCATCTTTTGAAGTGATCCCTGATGGAACTGCTCTATTTTCTGCAAGCGCATTTGCTTCTTCGGAATTCTTCTCTCACATGGCCTATCTGCTTTTTCCTACACTGTGAGTAAGAATCAAAGTTGGTAGATGACCTGTTTGCCTTGCTCTGATCTTAGTTCTTACTGGAGAAGTTTGTTAGACTTTGTAAATGGGAGCATTTTCACTTCATCTCCCATGACACTGAGATGTAGTCTTAAAGGGGGAAAAAATCACCAGTCTCTGCCACCACTGGGAAATTCACAGAGACTGTGATGTGCATCAAAAAAAGGAATGGGGGGGGGGGGGACCCTCAGCATATCTCAGTATTTTTTAAGATTTACTTGTCCCTGCCATGCCTGATGTGGGGCTCACTGGAGCAAGTTGTTTCTCTGAAACCCATGTTGACTTTTTGTGATTAAGGCAACTCCATAATCATAAAAAGTCAACATGGGTTTCAGAGAAACAAGTATGCCAGACAAATCTAATCTCTTTTTTTGATAAAATTACCAGTTTGGTAGATGAAGGGAATGCTGTGGATATAGTATATATTGATTTCAGTAAGGCCTTTGACAAGCTTCCCCATGACATTCTTGCAAACAAGCTTCTAAAATGTGGGCTAGACAAGGTAACTGTTACATGGATTAGTAATTGGTTGACTGGCCAAACCCAAAGGATGCTCAACAATGGCTCCTTTTCAAATTTGCAAATGACACCAAATTAGGAGGAGTAGCAAATACCCCAGAGGACTGGATCAAAATTCAATATGACCTGAATAGACTAGAAAGCTGGGCCAAAGCTAACAAAATGAAATTCAACACGGAGAACTGTAAGGAACTGCACTTAGGGCAGAAAAATGAAATGCACTGATATAGGATGGGGGACACCTGGCTGAATGAAACTATGTGTGAAAGGGATCTAGAAGTCCAAGTAGACCACAAGTTGAACATGAATGAACAGTGCAATGAGGCAGCTAAAAAGGCCAATGCAATTTTAGGTTACATCAATAGAAGTATAATGTCTAGATGAAGGGAAGTAATAGTGCCACTCTATTCTGCTTTGGTCAGGCCCCACCTGGAATATTATGTCCAGTTCTGTGCACCACAATTTAAAAAGAATGTTGAGAAACTGGAGTGTATCCAAAGGAGGGCGATTAAAACGGTGAAGGGCCTCGAAACCATGCACTATGAAGAACGACTTAGGGAGCTGAGGATGTTTAGCCTGGAGAAGAGAAAGTTAAGAGGTGATATGATAGCCTTGTTTAAATATTTGAAGGGATGTTATATGGATGATAGAGCAAGTTTGTTTTCTGCTGCTCCAGAGAACAGGACCCAGAGCAATGGATGCAAGCTACAGGAAAAGAGATTCCACCTCAACATTAGGAGGAACCTCCTGACAGTAAGGGCTGTTCAACAGTGGAACAAACTCCCTCGGAGTGTAGTGGTCTCCTTCCCTAGAGGTCTTTAAGCAGAGGCTTGATGGCCATCTGTCGGAGATGCTTTGATTGAGATTTCCTGCATGGCAGGGGGTTGGACTGGATGGCCTTGTGGTCTCTTCCAACTTTACAATTCTATGATTCTATGATTCAGAGTTACTGAGAGAGAAGTCAACCTTGCTCTTTAAGGCTTAATCCCAGTGTAACGTTGGAGGAGGAAAAGAGTAGAAGAAAATAGTATGCTATTAGAGTTATGATGTTTTTTACAACTGAGCAAGCTGCAGGGTATTGTTCTTGTGCTTTCCTGACACTGCCACTTCTGCAACTGGTTTTGCACTCAATTGTGGAAGCAGGTGGACAAGCAAGTGGTGTTGCTGGTTGTTTAACTTCTGCAACTAGATGTGCAACAGTTCTACAATTGGAAACTGCTTTAAATTTCACCATTGCATGAAGTATGGAACTGACTGTCCACAAGAGCAACATCATTTGCACTACTGGAATAATGCCACTGGCCTTACCATCCACACAGGCAGGTTTTGCTTTTGTTGTCCCAGCGACTTGGCCCCTCCTACAGGCACACCGTGCTGTCTGCCTGGCGATCATCCTCTTGGGATGGCTTATATCTCTGTCCAATGCCGTGATTTCACATGTCCCCACTTCCAGTTCCTTTCCTGCAAGAAGACATTGGATAACAAACCAACTTATTTCCAATGCAACAGGACAAGAATACAGCCTGATCCACCAGACTGGAAATCTAAGAGCCAAACATCTTAGGTTAACAGTACGGCCTAAGGTGGTGACAGTCCCAGTGGCACTGCATTAATTAAGAAACTAGGACAAATCCCGGTGGCAATGCACTAATTGAGAAACCAGGATCTAATCCAGGACAAGCCTGCAAACAGACCACTCATTTAAACCAGAGAGGCCTATTCTTTGATCTGGTGGCTGGGAGACTAACACATATGGATGCAAATTGACCAAATGCTTCTTGCAAAAGAATATCAGCTTCATCCATACACTTTTATTAAATGAAAGATCCCCTCATGGTGGCATAGACACAACATAATGCAATAATATACTGCTTGAATAACCATTCCCCATCTTATTGTACTGGTGTGCCCTGTGAAATGTTTGTGCAAAAGACCAAATTTTTTCTACTGAATTGTTTAATAATTATTATTTTGGCTTTCTCTCCTCCAATTCTGGAACTTAACTACAGGGGTGGGGATTAGCTGGGCCTGTACAGTTCTGGCTGGCTGACTATCGTAATGCTGACAAAAGGACATAGTTTACTATAGTAAGATAAATCGTGAGGACATTGTTCAAAACCAGTAGACTCAATTGTCATTCGCACAATTAAGCTTCATGGCATGTCGCTAGAGCAGAATTTATAAAATTTACTTTTTCTTTTCCAAGTTTTGCACTAAATTCAGAATATATGGAGTTCCTTTTCCCTTTCTCACCAGTCCCACATGGATTTAATGCTGGGCAACTCTCTAATCAGATATTTCAAGCATATATGCAACATGCAGATAATTATGAACCTGAGGTACCCAACATGGTGTCTGTGGGTATCACTGCTCCTGCAGGCACTTCCCTTGAAGCTTGCCAGATCCTCTGCTGACTTTAAGAACAGCTGAGGGGCTAAACAAACTGCAGCCACCCTTTCAGTGCTGGATCAGGACCACAGCAACTACATGCCACAGCCCTGATCTGGCCTTTCCACAGCACAAAAAGGAGCTGCAAAAAGCAGCTTCTTTCTGCACCATGGAAAGGGCACCATAACTGCTAGTGCTGTGGCTTTTCTGTGGTGCTGTGTCATTTGGATGTAGTGCCAGGAGCGTCGTGAAGCCACCCACTGCGTGGTGGGTCATGGGGCATCACATTGGCATGCATTATGTGGACACCATACCCCCACTCTGCCCTGATGCTGGCCTTTATGGCCAGTCTGTCAAGGCCCTAAGTGTCCTGCTGCACCCTTAAGACTAATAAATCTATTATAAAATGAGTAAATGTATTATAGCATGCAATTTATATTCCTCATCATCAGACAATCTGATGGCAGCTATTCTGCAAGTACACTCATGACGCTGTTTCAGTCTCAAATATACCGATTGGTTCAAAGTGCTTGAGAACTCCTACAATAAGCCAAGAGAGCCAGTGTGTATAGTGATTTAAGCACTGGATTATGACTCGAGACCAGAATTTGATTCCCAGCTCAGCCATGAAACCCACTGGGTGACCCTGAGCAAGACACATGCTTTCAGCTTCAGAGGAAGTCCATCACACACACACACACACACACACTGAACAAAACTTGCCAAGTAAACCTCATGATAGGTTTGCCTCAGGGTTGTCATAAGTCAGAAACGACTTGAAGGCACACAACACACAATAAGCCAAGTGTCCTTTCAATGAAACTCAGATGAGCAGATGATTACACACATTCAATCATTACAAGAATTCCAGAAGAAGTAATTGACTTTTTTACAAATACGGTAAAGCACATGGAGTGTCAAGCTGTTCTGCTGCCATCCATCCAGATATTTTACTTAAGAGAATTGTTTTGACTAGTCTGCAATCCAGAGGATACCATATAAGAACTGGTTAGCAGCAAAACACCCTCATGTACTGCTTGTACAATGTTCCTGGGGCACTGCTTCTGTGAATCCTGCTTCATCTTTGCCACTACCTACCCACACCTGCCCTCTGCCAACATCAATTAATATCTACATGGATTACTTCAACTCCTACATACCTCCTTTCAGTTCACCCTCTTGTCAGTTGTTGACCAGAGATAATGCACCAGGAGGTCCCATGAAGGTCTGAAATAATTACTGATGCACAAAGGCCATGACTCATTATTATTTATTTTACTATTGTTTTCCCAAATTCCCTTTAATTCTTTGCAAACCCTGCATGTTGCAATGTGATGTATAATGTACCTGAATCTTTCTCCTCTTTCTTTCTCTCTTTCTTTATCCTGTCCCTTAAATAAGTTCAAAAACTGCTCTGCTTCCTTTATTATATGGGTGACAACAGTTTCTCATTTCCTCACATCTTCTTCAGTGGCAGTCGTGTGATGAAAACATGCAAGATCCCTGGGATTTATACATGCACGTGCAGCAGCCTTTTCATATTTATTTGAGCTGTAATATATACATTCAATCTTCTGCTCCCTTTGTCTCTCCTAGAGAGTGTTATTTGTTATCTGAATAAGTAAATGTGAGAGCATAAGACATTTCTATTAGAACTACATTCCCTAGTTGTGATTTACCTGGCTGCCTCCTCTTTTAGAACTTTTCCTGCTTAGGATGGATTTGGGCCGGATCCTGTATAATTCAGACAGGGACGTAGCCAGGATTTTGGGAAGGGGGGGGGGGCAGACCAAGTGCCACCCTTATAATGGGGGTTGGGTGGGGCGGCGCAGCAACACACACCATTCATTTTATCTACGGGAGGGGGGGGGGGTCCGGACCCCAAGAACCACCACCACCCCCCGGCTATGTCCTTGATTCAGAGCTACTTACATAACAAATATGTTTTTCAAAATATTGTTGCTGTTGTTGTGTACCTTCAAGTCATTTCCAACTTAATGGTGACCCTAAGGTGAACCTATCATGGGGGTTTCTTGGCAAGATTTCTTCAGAGGTGATTTGCCATGGCCTTCCTCTGAGGCTGAGAACATGTGACCTGTCCAAGATAACCCAGTGGGTTTCATGGCTGAGCTGGGAATCAAACCCTGATCCCTAAGGTCATAGTCTAACATTCAAACCACTACATCATGCTGGCTCTTTAAAAATATGGGCATCGATAATCTGAAATTCTGTTCAGATCAGCCTATTAAAGGGTATTCCAAGGTACATACAAGGGACTGTGTCACTCACCCAATGTTGCTCAGGGTCAGGGTGGTCCTGAGGCAAAGGATAAGATGGCTTCTTCCCTATTCCATACATGGAAAATCATTCAGGCTTAACAGCAGAATTTTACCACACCTGCAGCACAACTAACTTAGGGAATGCAAGCTGGGTCAGGAGCAACTCACAGATCTGTCTTCCACTACTCTCTTGGACTCATCACTATCTGTCAACAAACACTCTTGTTGCCATATCCCACTCTGCCTAAAAGGGGGATGTTATTACTGGGAAGGCTGTTTCACACAGTGATTGTATTCACTGCAACTACATTGCATTTAACCAAGTAGCGGAACATACAATTAAGCCACATGAGGCAACTATCTTAGGGGGCAGGTGCTGGGGGCAGCAGTGACAACCCTCAATATTTTATCCTAAGCTTTCTGACTGTTTCCCTTTCATGTAGGTTGTGTCACACAACCTGTCCTGAAGCCTCTAAACTACTCTACTGTCTTCAGATGTGATGAAAGACACTACAAAGTTACCACTGTAGAAGTACCACAGCTACTCCAGGGGGTGCCATTTTGTATTTTGCTTCAAGCAGCAAAATATTTTAGGCTTAGAATCATAAGAGTTGGAAGAGACCACAAGGGCCATCCAGTCCAACCCCCCTGCCATGCAAGAACTCTCAATCAAAGCACTCCCGACAGATGGCCATCCAGCCTCTGTTAAAAGACTTCCAAAGAAGGAGATCCGAGGAGGCAGTGTGTTCCACTGTTAAACAGTCCTCACTATCAGGAAGTTCCTCCTAATGTTGAGGTAGAATCTCTTGTCCTGGAGCTTGCATCCATTGTTCCGGATCCTGTTCTCTGCAGCTGCAGAAAACAAACTTGCTCCCTCCTCTATATGACATCCCTTCAAATATTTAAATAGGGCTATCATATCACCTCTTAACCTTCTCTTCTCCAGGCTAAACATCCCCAGCTCCCAAAATTTCTCCTCATAGGGCATGGTTTCCAGACCCTTCACCATTTTAGTCACTCTACTTTGGACACTCTTGAACGTCCCCCATTTGGCCTCCTTGGCAGTGGGGACGACATCTGGTCACCCTGATCCAGCATGATCTGTGATCATGCCATGTTCAGGCCAGAAGAAGTGACCTCCCTGTCAAAAAAACCTCTTAAGACATGAGCAGTAGTTTGTGTTTTGTGTGTCAACTTTTGTGGTAAACTGGGGCCATAACTGGGCCCATGTCGTTTCTATGAATCGCCTGTCCCTGCAGGGTGGACATGTGCCAGATTATTGCAGCCAATTAGGAGCCAGTCCCGAATTTTTAGAGGTGTTCACCTGAACATCACATCTTGTATATTTACCACAGGGGATGCTAGTCTAGTCACAACAGACACAACTGTAGACCACTTTTTAAACAGACTAAACAGTTATATGATAAATGGAGCTGGGTGGGGTGGGGTTGATGCTATTTAGAAATAGAATTCAGCACCTTGTATAGCTCCATTAAACCTGAAGTGGATTCACTACCCCAAATTGGACTGGTAACCAACTGGGGAAAATTTGAAGGTAATAAACTCTGGGAAAGACTCTCCCTGTATCTACACACAGAACCAGCAGATAACTAACCATGACAGGAGTGGGAACTGTTCAGCCTCCCAGGTGTTGTTAACAGGAACTCCCAGAATTCCTCACCATTTGCTATGCTAGCTAGGGCTGCTGGGATCTGTAGTCCAACACCATCTGGAGAGCCATGTGATTCCTGACACTCATTTAGGTGATAAGTGGTCTACTAGGAAAGGCTCTAGCAAGATACTACCTGTACTGTATCACAAAAAATAACAGAAGCAAAATGTGGAATGGACAAGAATGATGGTGTTTCTGTGGATACATAGATAAAATGATGTCTGCCTTTAGATATAGATATTTTCTAAAGGAATATTGTAAAAATGATAGTTTATGGGTGAGATCTGTGAGTTCTCAGAATATAATTCAGCAAATGGAACATGTACCCTTGATCTTGTCCTGCCCATGTTCTCAAGACCTCAAGGTGTTTCTGTTCTTATTGTTATGTCCTGGAACACACAGGAAAAAGCCTTTGCAGATTGCCCCTCATTCCAGATAATAAAACCTAATAAAAGGCAATCCCAAATAGTTGTTTTTCTCAATGGCAGTGGCTCAAAACAGGAAGTTCAAAGAAAAATATTGCAGATACAAATTAACTTGTACTATGTAATGTAGTACTACCATCACTTGTTATCCATCGGAGTTAATTCTAGTACTTGGCTTTTGGAGTTTGTATTCCACTATAAGTTTTAGTGAGGTTACAAATCCAGAAGTAAAGTCTACTAGAATGGTTTTATAATAATGGGTTACTAATGTTCACCACAGTATGTGTGCACATGTTGTAAGAGACACTGCTTTACTCACATATTCTGCTTGATGCAGCATGTAGGACCATCTACCTAGAATCCTACCCCTACCTACTTCATACAAACGAATCTGCTTGCAAGTAGGTGTTGCAATTTGCCATTTCAAGCAGCATATTTATGTCAGTTGTGTATCACACACAAGCAATAGCAATAGCAAGTACATTTCTATACCCTTCATCAAGTGCACTTAAGCACTCCCTAAGCAGTTTACAACGTGTAAGCTAATTGCCCCCAACAAGCTGGGTATTCATTTTAGCAACCTCAGAAAGATGCCAGGCTGAGTCCACCCAGAGCCCCTGGATGGTACTGAACTCACAACCTTGTGATTTGTGAGTGAGTGGCTGCAGTATAGGCATTTAACCACTGCGCCACCAGGGCAATACAACAGCATTGAAAGAGATAAAGATGATGAAAGATAAGGAATATTCCAATATGAAAAAATTGAGACTCCACTCCAAAAAATATTGATTGAAAGAAAAGAGGGAAACATTTCAGCTGTTTTATCTGTCTGAGCAAAGAGGTGATCTAAGTACATTAAGGGATAGCTGCCATGGTCTGTGGTTTCAAAATATGCCCTAAAGTGTCAAAATGCAATTATAATCTGTGTCAGTGATTATAAGAGTAGAAATGGATGGTACAATTCGTTCAAGGATAATCCTATGCCGGGGTACAGACCGCCGCCGGTAGGTCCGCGGGGGAGCCGGAGCCTTCAGACGCTTCTTTTTGAGTCGCGTTTGTGACGTAGCGAGGCGCCAGGGGCGCACTCGCTACGTCATAAAGGCTGCGACACGTACGGACGCTCAGCTTCCGATACGTAAAGATGGCGGCGCCCGTATGAACAGGGCGCCGCCATCTTGTACGTATTCAATACGTACTAGGGTTAGGGGGGTGCGGAAGCACCGCCCCTTCCTAACCCTAGTACGTATTGTATACGTACTATTTGGCGGTCTGTAACCCACCCATGTGAGATAAAAATGGTTGCCTTTCAACATGCAGACTCCTGGTTTTCTAGGTACACTTACTGATGCTCAACAATTTTTCCTTCCAGTTCACATGCAATGATTCCCCCCACCCACCCTGAGTCTCAGTTGGAACACAAGAGATAAGTACTAAAAGACTGCACCTTATCTCCCCTGTTCTATTTCATTCTTCATTATTTGTTGTTTTCTGATTACATGACTTGTGATGAACAAGTTGGAAGGTATTTGAAAATTATCTAGTGCAACCCTCTGTCCTAAGGCAGGAAACGTATTGCATCCAAGCTCCAACCACACTGGACATCAAACCACCTAGAGATTAATTATGAGTAATGTACTAATCCATCACCAGACAACTTACACTAGACTGGCAAGACTTTCTGACTTTTAGTTGTTCAACAAGAATTAAAACAGAAAGATTCTGCTTTCTCTAAATTAGATTTTTAGAATCCCTGATACATAGTATTGCAGATGAAGACTTGTACTTACACAAATGGATTGTCCCAGTGGATAGGTTATAGAACACAGCAATTTGCCTCTCCCCTGGATCAGCATTTTCCATCTGGCTCTCCAGATTACTTTATACCTGCCTCTTGTTGGTAGACAAAAAGCAACAAGTACTGGTAATACCCAATGGGAAAGAATGTAGAGAAGAGACAAAAAGTTTAAGGGTCTTTAAAAAGATAATTTTATTCTTCCAATTAACCCAATGCGTTTCAGTATAGTAATATTGAATGGCCTTTTTCAAGGGATGCAACTTTAACATCATCTACAGGAATTTTAAAAATATGTTTTCAGTTGCCAGGTGTAAGCGCAGAAAACACTTTTCTTGGAATCCCTGCAGGCAATTTTAAAGTTGCATCCCTTAAAGAGGGCCATTAAATATTATTAGGCTAAAATGTCTTGGGCTAATTAAAAGAATAAAGTTGTCTTTTTTAAGCACCCTGAGATTTTGTCTTTTCTCTACATCAGTTTGTTGGTAAACCCACAGTGCTGTAGTCTAAAAGAAAGCAAATAGCACAAACCTGAAATCTGCTTGTACCTGACCAAAACTATATAATAAAAGCAGAGAGAATGAGCAAATAAGAAGCTTCATGTGACTGTAATGAAAGTTCCAAAATTACTTACTGATTTGGTAGGGAGGCTGAAAGACAGAAAATCCCAGGTATACAAAATTCCTATTGGTCACAAGTGAATTAATATTACAATCTCATGCATATCGACTTCTCAGTTACCTAGGAACAAGGGTTGTGGCTTAAGTGGCCTCTAGGCAAGCCATTCACTTAGCCTCAGGTCCATTAGTAATATGGGGGCAATACTCCTTCTTCCTACTCTGTGCAAGCTATTCCTGTTTTTGGTTTTTTTGAAGTTTTTTCTTCCCTCCCTCCACTTCTAGATGTTCCCTACCTTTTGCCATCATGACAGTTATCACATGCACATCTCTTTACATTCACAAAGAGAATAATTAGTATGGGCAAACTAATCCTCATATGCTTCATCTAATGCAGGGCTGACACATTTATCTCACTTTTGGGAAAACAGCCAAAGGCCCCAAACAGTCAATTTTTTAACTTTGGATTTACACTTATCTCACAGATTTGACTGAAATTACCCCCACCTTATACATAAAGCCTATGAGAATGATCAAACAGAAGTCCCAGTGATGCGTGACAGCATTGCATCAGGGTTTTGCTCAGAGCACAAAGCCTTAGTTCACACATCACCTATATGAATTAACACACAACACCTGTGTAGTCTGCCATGTATAACAATGCTGGACTGAAATTTTCTGCTGTGTATACAAAACTTTGCAAATATCACAACCCACCAGATAGTAAATCATTCTAAAGCCAGTATGCATTGTACTGACTGTGACAGAAGCAGAGGGAAGCTTAATAACACTGGATATCAAACAAATTTCTTTTCTTTTTTTAAAGGAGGCACTCCAAACTGTGAGCATCTCCAAAAATACAGAAGATTGAAGCCTATGTTGCATGAAAATGAACAGTCACTGCCAGTGAAGGCTGCTTCATTACATCAAACAGGGCACTGCCCCAACCAGCTCAGCCTCCCACATCCCCAGCCCACTGCTGCCTGCCTCCTTACTCATAGCTGGCCTATGGAGGGACACTGTCTGTCAGCTTGCTCCTTAGTCAACCTCTCAATCTTGTCTTCAGAGAACTCAGCACGCAAGTCACCTCCCTAGAAATACTCATAGGCACACAGCACCACCCCCTTAAAGAAACAGGGGCATCTTCCTGGGTAAAGGTCTCTACACTTAAAGAAAAGCAATGCTGGGGAGAACAAGGGGATGGCAAATTTAAAAGCTTAAAGGGTTGGGAGGCTGATTGTTTGAATTGAACTGAGTTGGCGAGGAGGTTATTTTAAGGTGCTGCAGTTTCTCTGCCATGAAGGCACAGCAATGAACCACAAGCAATCATCATTTTAGCTGCTTTGCAAACTGCTCAGTGAAGAAAGCTGTGCAGCAATGGGCCTTAGGATCTACAACACACCTGAGCCACTAGCAAGAGAGCTGAAAATTTGGCAGTGTCTCACATTCATTGCATTCTGGAGGGCAGCCTTCAGCTCTGAGCTCCTGCTTGACTGGCTAAGGTTGCATTGTTTGAATTATTTGCACACATGTCTTGTTACAGTTTGCTAATTGTGACATTATTTATGGATCCACAACAGATCTGCAAAGTGCCCCTCACATCCTTGTTTGCTCATGGCCCTGTCTTGGGAGCTCTCAGTGGAACGTTTACGCTGACAGTGTTCTTTACTGTTTCTGGGTGAGTGAACATCAGCACAGAATTTCTTCTGCAGTTTCTCAGCTTGCAGGGCTGTTTGACAATGTAGTCTGGGAAAAATCAAATGGGGGGGGGGGACCAGAGTGACAAATCAGTGACTCAACAGAGCTTGTTCTTGCTACCTTAAAGGACAGATTTTCTATGAAAAGGAAATGCAGATGGGCAAGGAATACAGATGGCTGAGTTGCCTGGCACCCCGCCCCCCCCATCCCTAAAAATTCCTCCTGGAAGGGAGATTTTGAAAAGTGGGACCTCAGTTATTTATGTATGTATGTATGTATGTATGTATTTATTAACTTTCTTTATAGCCTGCCATTTTCCCAAGACTGAGGCTCATGGGAGCATACACATTAAAAAGATTACAATCAAAAACATACAGAAAGCAACATAGAAACTTCATTAAATTATGAGCCATATTTAAAAGATACACTGTAAAAAATTTCAAAACAATACAATTTAAAACAATACAACCCATATAACACTTTGTTAAAAGCCTTCAATTCTAAAAAGAATGTCTGAATTAAAAAAAAGATGCTTGCCAAACAAAGGGGGCCATCTTAAATTCCCTAGGGAGAGAATTCCAAAATTTGGGAGCAATCACTGAGAAGTCCCTCTGTCATGTTCCCACCAACTATATCTGGGAAAGTGTTAGGACTGAGAGAAGGGCCTCTCCTATGGATCTCAGGGTCTGAGCAGGACCTAAGCCATTTAGCACTTTGAACTGTGCTCAGAAATAGATTGGTAGCCGGTTGAGCTGTTGGGGCAGGTGAGCTCTTTGTCCCAGCTGAAGTTTCTGAACATTTCAACTCAAATAGAACTCAATCATAGCAAAACTAGCACACCCTGCATATTAGTGTGGTGAGGTATGCATGTATGTGGAAGACGTTGTTTAAATCTAACAGTGTTGCTTGATTTGTTCTAGCCTTCCCTGATTCCTTCCAGATGTGTGGGACTATAGCCTCCATCATCCCTGGGAAAGATGGGAGTTGCAGTCCAAACACATGAGGGAGCCAATCTGAGGAAGACTTGGTTTACCTTTATTGTAAGTGGCTTTGTTAAAGGAAAAAGGCAATTCCCAAATTTCAAAAGGTCCTGAATCCTATATTTAAATTTCATAAAATGTCCCCAGACCACATTCTAAAAACCAAAGAGTTAATCAGCTTGGTTGAGAAGTCAAAGTATTGAGATGCCATATCTGAGATCTGAGCATCGTGGTTACTACAAGTTGAGTCTCAGTTATCCTAAATGTTTGGGACCAGAAATGTTTTGGATATAGGATTTTTGGGGGGAAATATGAAGTCCGTACAGACAGGCCAAAATAAAGCTGCTTCGGGTCACTTCGGAGGTATGCTGTTCAAATGATGCATGTGTCCTAAGAGGCCAGAAGCTGCGCCAAAGCCACACTCCAGTCCTAAGGACTGGAGCGCAGCTTTGGTGCTGCTTCTGTCCTTTAAAATCTGCGTGTCATTTAAACAGCAAACCTCCAAAGTGACCCGGAGCAGCTTTATTTTGGCCTGTCTGTACTGGCCCAAAGTTTGTACACACTGAATCACCAGAAAGCTAAGGTGCCAATATCTCAGCCACCCAGGTGGACAGTTTTGGATTTTGGAATATTTCAGATTTTAGTATTCCAGATAAGGGAGACCCACCCGTAGTTTTTCTTCAAACAGCCCAGCCCCAAAGGCTGAGAGGGACTGAGGTGGCTTTTCTTTAGGAAAGTAGTCTCTGGAAAGGCAGGATCAAAATTTCAATGTCCTTCCTGTCTTTTACATAGGCTTAGCTTATTTCAGTTTCTGTCCTTTCATTTCCCACTCCTTTGATATCTTTCACCCATGAGCTTTAGGAACAAAATAGACAAGCAATACCTAAATATACAAACAATAACTCTGAGGATTACGACACCATTTGCAAACTGGAGACCCATTACCCCCTACTGTATAGGGCTATGTGTGTGATAGGAGTTAAACCAAGGGTAAGAATTGATTGGTCCTTCAGACACTGTAAAACTCCAGTTTCTAGTATTCCTCACCATTTGCTAGGCTGGCTAGATCTTCTGAAAGCATCAGTTCAACAACATCTGGAGTGCCTCAAAGGACATGGGGGAATAAACTTGCATGGCAAAATGTGCTATTTAAATTGCAAATCATGCATATCAGATTTCAGGGGGATGACACTTTTGAGGGGTACAGATTTTTTCAGAGGGGGGTCAGCCAAAATCATGAGGGAGCCAAAGTGTATCCCCAGATCCTCAAAAATTACCCATATTGTGACAGAGACCAGTTACAAACCTCCACTCAACTATATAAGGGGAAACAATGTACAGCACCATGACCTCTTTGCAAAGAGAGGTCAGGATATTAAATGTACAGTAGTAATAAACATATAGATAAAAGAAAGCAACCTAGTCAGGACCACAAGCCCAAACTAGATGCTAGATTAGAATCTGATACTGCTGTTTAGGATGCTGCTTCATACTGGATCAGAACATCAGTTCCTCCAGCCTATTGTTGCCTGCTCTTTAGGTGGCAATGTTCCTCCAGGATTTTAGACAGAAGACTTTTCTATCACATGCCACTTGGTCCAGTCCCACGTTTCAGTTCCACAGCCAAGTGTCATCAGGAATAGGTTCCTCACTTAACAAGACAGCAGGCTCTGGGATGATTTATCCCTATTGTTCAGTTTTTAACTACTGTACACAGAAAAGCTCCCCCCAACCTTGCAAAAGCATTACAATTTAGAACCTGCTTAGTAAAAATGTGCTACTTGAAGTCATGGTCTATAAACCCATGACAATCCATGAGCCATCAGCTGCCAGTCCACAATGAGCTCCCAAGAAACTATGAAGATATGATGAAAATTGCTGGTCTGCCACACCAGATAGCTTGAGAAACACTGTGGAAAGCAATTCACCTTGTGGACAGAAGAGGCCAGAAAGAGCGGAGCCAGCAAGAGAAACAAGGTGCTGAAAAATGGGCAGCTCCTTATGCTGAAACTATGGGTAGGAAAAATATCTCCATTAGGAAGAGGAGCTGTTGTTCACCCATGAATTCCTGGCTTATCATTTTAGCATTGTCAAATTAGCATTGCAAGAATACCTGGCTGAATTTTTAAGACCTTTTCCTTACAGAGCAGCAAATATAAGACTCAAGCAATCCTTCAAGTTCCCATGTGTGAAACAGAAACAGACTATCATCCTACCACATGCCACTGCTGCTCAAAGTCAGTAACAGGGCTCTGGCAAGTCTCCAGAGAAGGTAACTCTTTCTTTCTTGGGTGGAACTCTCTGATAAATTTGAACCTGTAAGCCTCAGATGACTTTGTAGTGCAAAAATCACTGAGTACACTAGAACAAGTTGACTGTGGAGGAATCCTAGTGGTATACCTCTGTAGAATAGAAATATGATCACTCTGAGCAACACAGTATCTGTGAACTGCTCACCATAAACAAGGTGGTAAAGACAATAAGGGTGATGCAAAAGCAAACTCACCAGGCAAGTGTAAGTGTCTTCAGAAGTAAATCCCACTGAATTATAGATTAGGCCAGTATGTGCAACAGCCTTCTCTAACTAGAGGCCCATTCACACTGCAAAATTACAGTGCTATATGCCACTTTAAATGCCATGGCAACATCCAATGAAATCCTGGGATTTGCAGTTTAGGGAGGGACTTTTAGAACTGTAAACCAGAGAGCTCTAGCGCCTCACCAAATGACAAGCCCCAAAATTCCACAGGATGTTGCCAAGGGAAATAGTGCTACAGTTGTGTGTTGTAAATGGGCCCCTGGTGCTTTTAAATGTGTTGGACAGTAACTTCCATGTTGCGTGATGGATGCTGTAGTCAAACACAACTGCAGAGTGGGGAAAGCTGCTGTATAGGATTGTAGCCTTCACTTAGGATTCACATCCTTTGATGGACATCAAAGTTTTTTCCTTCTTTTGAATATGTCCCTCTTTGGTTGTTTAAATTGGATGACTGAGTATATATATTTTATTTAGTTAGAAGAGTTGCCCTCTGTCCTGCTTAGGAGCCCATCAAGTTCTGAAGCTTCTCAGATAAACTTGTTATTCAAATCTCCTGCATCCTGAGCCTTTGCTTAGAAGCCCCTCTGGCTCTCAAAGGTCTCATTCTCACATACCTCTATAGAGGATTACAGCTTTCAAATGACCCTGTCTGAAGAAAGAAAAGAAAACCTGTAGGCAATTAAAAAATGAAATGAAATTGAAGTCTTGAAAATGACCCAGGGAGAGACAGAAGGTCTGGGATTGGTTGAAAGTGATGTCACCAGTCCCTGGCTCTTGCTTTTACTCCTCGCTGTGTTTGAAATAAAATGGGGAAATCAGTTCCTTATTTATTTACTTAGGAAAACCCCTAAACTTTGGATTGGAATGTCACTAATCAAATATATCCACGCTGTCATCTTTGCACAGCCTAGACTTGACTCCTGCTTTAATGGTGGGGAGGGCAGGGACTCTATTGCCAAAGCTTTATCCAAGCTGTGTGCCTGGATAGCCCAGATGTTATTATGTCAATGGGTCAATATTTTAGCTGGCTCAGGTTTCTTTGTTCCCCCATCACCACCACCATCATGTCTCAATATTTCGGCTACCTTTTGTTGTTCAAAAATGCAGTTTCTTTTAAAGTATTTTTGCCATTTGGCCTGTGGGACCTTATGCACATGCCACATTTTCTTGGCTGAGAAAAAAGTATTACACACCTATTTGATGCCTTTACAGCATTTCTCCAGGCAAAGTAGACCAAGCCTATATAGGAAAGTCTTTTGCTCCGTTAGTCTCAAAGGTGCTGCAAGATCTCTTTGCATACTGCTATTCCAGACTAACATGTCTCTGAATTTTACCAGCATTTATCCAAGTGAGTCTTGGACCCCCAAAGCAAGCAAACAAGCAAAGAAGGGATTCCGAAATCTGTTATTTCTGTATGACTTTCCCTTTGCCCTCTCCCTTTGCAGCCTAAATACAGGAATGGCAATGATGGCAAAATGCCCCGGGGCAGAGGCGCTCCATTTGTTGTTGTTGGGCTGTGCTTCAAGTCATTTTCTGACTTAGGGTAACCCTAAGGCGAATCTATTTTTTGTGGCAAGATTTGTTCAAAGGGGGGGGGGGGGGTTGCCATTGCCATCCTCTGAGGCTGAGAGAGTGTGACTTGCCAAAGGTCACCCAGTGGCTTTTGTGGCCAAAGCAGGAATTGAACCTTGGTCTCCAGAGTCACAGTCCAATGCTCAGACCCCACACTACTGTCTTTTTCCAAGCAACCCTTGCCCTCAGCTATGGACAGAAGCTGCAGAGAGGGAGTCCACCCTCAACCATCCCAAACCATCCACACTGGAGAAATGACCCGGTTTGGCACCGCTTTAACTCTTTGTCTGGCTCTTTGCTATGGAATTCTGGGAGTTGGAGTGTGTTGTGGGGCCCAGAGCGGAGTTATTTCTCCAGTGTGGATGCAGCCCTACCTCTCGTGAGCTCCCTCCTCCTGCCTTGGAGGCTAAAGGGGGGGGGGACCAGGCAGAGGCCAGGAGGCCCCTTTCCTGCGGGAGCACGAGGAGCGGCCGAGAGCAGCAAGGCAGAGAGGCTGAAGACTGGGCGAGGGACTCACCTTCCTTCGTGGGCTGAGAATAGAGGAGCCAGAAGAAGAGGAGGCAACCAAGGACGGCGCTGATCCCTGTAGAGAGCTCTCTCCATCCGGCCAGCATCCTTCTAGAGGGCTTCCCCAGATGGGCCCCCAGCCCCAGGGAAGGCAGGGCCCGCCACTCCTGGCCCCGGAGCCTCCTCTAAGGCCGGCTAGCAGGGGAAGAAGGGCAGGCTTCGGCTGGAGCCCCTCCAGCTGGGAACGGTGCCCAGCTGCTGCATCCCTTGGACAGCCGAGCCAAGGCAAGCCGGGCTGCAGGCGGCTGCATCAGGCGAGGGCTTTTCCAAAAGGATTTCGATCAGGGAAGAGGAGGAGGAGGAGGAGGAGGAGGGGAAGCAAGCCAGGGGCAGCTCCTCCGGCTCTCCTCCTCAAATGCCTGGCACTCTCCCGACAAAACACCAAACCAAACACCCAGCGACAGCCCCGTCCCCGGAGCTGGGACCAAAGGCTTCTCAGTCCATGCTGCTGGGGGAGCCCAGGAAGGAAGGAGGGAAAGCGGGAGAGGAGTTGCAGCCCAAGTCCTCCAAGGTCTGGCTGGCCGTCCTCCTGAGCCTGGCAGCAGCAGCAGCAGCAGGAGGAGGAGGAGGAGGAGGGGGCCTCTCTTCCCGCCCTTCAGCCGCGGATGCAGGGGGCCTGGGCTGCGCTGGGCAGCAGCTCCCTCTGGAGGGGCCCCGGGCCGCCCTCGCGCCTTCCTCCTCTTCCTCCTGCCAGAGCGAGGGGGCTGCTGGCTTCCTGGCCCGGCCTCCTCCTCCTCCTCCTCCTCCGGGCGCCCAAGGCAGAAGACGACGGGGAGGCGGGAGGACTCCTCATGCTTGGCTCGGAGGGAGGCTGGCGAGGGGCCTCCTGGGGCTGGGGCGACCTGGGGCTGCCCTTCCCTCCGCCTCCCTCAAGGCGCCCCACTGCGGCTTTCCTCTGCTGGCTTTTGGGGAGGGGCTCGGTTTCTAAGCTGAGGGGGCTCCTCTGGGCTCCCCTTGTCAGGGATGGAGAGGGAAGGCCGGGGCTGCAGTCCCTGGAGGCAGCAGAGGCAGAAGCCAGGCTGGCGGCTGCTCCTGTCCTGCCGCCTTTGCCAGTCGAGCCCCAGGGCCAGCCGAGGGCCTCCTCCCGCCCCAAAAGGCAGCCCTTCGGGGGAAAGGGGTCCTGAGGCGCCCCACGGAGGACATGCGGAGGGCCTCCCGGAGAGAGAAGGCAGACTCCGAAAGGAAACGGAGGACGGGACCCAAGCGAAGCAGGGAGGGCCTTGGGGAATCCCTCCCGGAGAGAAGGGGGCAATGGGGGACAGGTCTTGGAAGAGGAGCCGATGTCCTGAGCGCAAAGGCTGGAAGAAGGAGGGGAAATGGAGGAGCCAACCCAAGGTAAGACTCAGGCCCTGCTCCTTAGTCCTGGAGAGATGGCTAGAAGGAGGGGAAGACAAATCTGGTCCAGGGCCAGAAGGCGTCCTCCTGACCTGAAAAGTGGGCCACCAAAATGGAGGACAACAGGACCCAATGGAAGCTCCAAGAAAGACTCCGTCCCCCTGCTCCTGAGTCCTGGGGAGAAGGCGGGCATGGAGGCCATGCCTTGGAGGGGAAAGCAGCCTCTGGCCCAAGGGCAGCAGATGGCCTCCTGAGCACAGAAGTCCCCCAATGGAGGACAGGAGCCCAGGCACAGCTGAAGCCTCTCAGCAGCTGGCGCTGGTCTTGCTCCCGACGATGGAGGGCCTTTGGGGCTCCCTCCGGGGAGAAGAAGGCAGGGCGGCCCTGGAGGAGGAGGAGGAGGCCCTGGCTGCAGGGGACCCCCCGCCCGGAGGCAGCGGCAGCCCCCCCTCCTGCTCCCTCCGCCGCAGTGGCCCCCGCCCCCAAAAGAACCCAGGCCTCATATAAATAAATTATTATTATTATTATTATTATTAGCTTACAGTTGTAAACTGCTTAGAGGCTGCTTAGGCAGTATATAAATGAAGCTGCTATTGCTATAAAAAGGGGTTGTGGTGGCCTCTTGCCATCTGCACTGCAGGGATAACCCATTTGCACTCTGCTTTAGCTATGAGAAGAGGCTCATATAGAATCACAGAGTTGGAAGAGACCTCAAGGACCATCCAGTCCAACCCCCTGTCATGCAGGAACTCTCAAGCAAAGCATCCCTGACAGATGGCCATCCAACCTCTGTTTAAAGACCAACGTGATGCCTCCCCCAGAGAAGGTAGTTTTGACGGAGTGCCCCCCCCCCCCCGACCGGCGCCGCCCCCCCCCCCCCCCCCGTGGGTAAGAAGATAAGAAATAAGCTGCATTAACCTGCAGAAATAACCCACATTAACCACGCTTTAATTACGAGGACAGTCTCATAACAGGACACACATCACCTAAGATGGAGCTCAGCCAAGCCAGTGCCCCCTGGCAGTAGGTGGCAGCCACCCCCTTGGATAAGAAGGAGGACACATCTGCACTGCAGAAATAACCTGCTTTGACTCAGTGGCATCACCAGGGAGGTGTGTGTGGGGGTGTGTGGACCACACCAGGTGACACCCCAAAAGGGGGTGACACCACTGCTCCTCAAACACCTACATTTTGGCAAAAACAGGCTGAGCCCAGTGGGAGGAGAAAGGAGCAGCCACATAATTTTTAAAATTCATAGTTCAAATTTCAAAATTCTAATTTAAAAAACTGTCTTTTTTGACATTTTTATTCTTTTAAAAATTTCTTTAACAACATCACATTTTAACCAAATCTTCACTGTGTATGTGTAAATACATGTAGGCTGTGCATATAATATTGTAATTTGAAGGTATAATCCAGTATAAAGCTAACAATCCAGTATAAACTGATGGTTGGGGACTAGACCATGGTCACCCATGCTTATTTAAATTTATATCCCCCTTTCAGCCAGCATGTGATCCAAAACAGTTTACAATAGCAATACCAAGTACATTTCTATACTAGTTCTTGCTGCAAACTGTGCCATTTCTGACTACCTGGCACTTGACTTTCCACTATCTGATCATCATTTAATCTCCTTTGCTCTTACTTATACTCCTCCTCCTCCTCATACTGTTCAACGCCATTTTCGTAACCTTCAGTCTGTTGACTCTAACCATCTTGGTCTGACCCTGGATTCATCTCTCTCTTCCCTAAATCTCAGGGATTCTGCTGATTCAGCAATGTCTTTATTTAACTCCACTCTTTCCTCGACTCTTGACCGTTTTGCCCCTGTCTCTGTATGCACTTCTTCCTCTAAGACTAACCCTCAGCCCTGGCTTACCCCCATCATTAAGTTTCTCCGGTCCTGCTCTAGAGCGGCCGAACATCTTT
This sequence comes from Sceloporus undulatus, assembly GCF_019175285.1. NCBI lineage: Eukaryota > Metazoa > Chordata > Lepidosauria > Squamata > Phrynosomatidae > Sceloporus > Sceloporus undulatus. The sequence goes on along the minus strand of NC_056525.1, from coordinate 67,602,887 downwards.
GGAGAAAGTCCAAAGAGTGGGCTGATTTTATCCATTTCAAATTTGTTCTTTCTTCTTTCTCGCGCGCCCTCTCTATGGCAAAACAGAATTATTACAAATCATTGATCTCCGCCAATGAGAGGCACCCTCAGCGTTTGTTCTCCACCTTCAACACTTTGCTTAAACCTCCCTCTCATCCTGTCTCTTCATCATTCTCTCCTAATGACTTTGCTAATTATTTCATCTCTAAGATTACCACTATTTGCTCTGAGATAGTCCCCCCCCCGATTCTTCTTCTGCTCTTAATCTTCTATCACCCTCGCCTAACAAATTTTCTGTGTTTCCTCCTGCCTCTTTGGATGAACTCTCTACACTTCTGAACTCTTCCAAACCTGCAACCTGGTCTCTTGATCCAATTCCTACTCGTCTTCTAATTTCCATAGCTCCCTCTTTTCTGCCCTCGCTTCTCCATATCTTCAATCTCTCTCTGTCTACAGGCTCCTTCCCCTCGGACTTCAAACATGCTCTCATTTCCCCAGTTCTGAAAAAAACCTTCTCTTGACCCCTCCTCTTTGTCTAGCTATCGTCCGATTTCTCTTCTTCCCTTTCTTTCTAAGGTTTTGGAACGGGTTGTTTATTTGTGCTGTCTTGAGTTTCTTGAAGCCAACTCCATCCTCGATCCCTTTCAGTCTGGTTTCTGCCCAAGGCATTCCACAGAGACAGCTCTCACTAAGATCTCGAATGACCTTTTACAGACCAAGGCTAATGGCCTTTACTCTGTTCTCATCCTTCTCGATTTGTCTGCAGCCTTTGACACCGTTGATCACTTTCTCCTAATTGACATACTCTCTGACCTTGGGTTCTCAGACTCTGTTCTTGACTGGTTTAGATCTTACTTGTCTGGCAGATCTTTTGCAGTAGTTGCAGGAGGTCAGACTTCTTCTCCTGTTCCCTTATCTGTTGGAGTTCCCCAGGGCTCTGTTCTGGCTCCCCTTCTGTTTTCTCTCTACACACTGTCCTTAGGAAAACTCATTAGCTCTTTTGGTTTTTCCTACCATCTGTATGCCGATGACACCCAGTTATATCTTTCTGCCCCTGACCTTTCTCCAAGGCTTGAACAGCAAGTTTCGTCTTGCCTCACAGCTGTCTCGCAGTGGATGCGCCATCGGCGTTTGAAGCTTAACATGTCCAAGACGGAGCTTCTTGTCTTTCCTCCTAAGCCCAACCTTCAACACTCCTTTTCTGTCTCTGTGGACAACATTTCTATTCAACCAGTCCAGCAAGCCCGCAGTCTTGGCTTTATCTTTGACTCTTCTCTGTCGTGTATCCCTCAGATCCAGACCACAGCCAAGGCTTGTAGATTCTTTTTGTACAATATTGCCAAAATCTGACCATATCTCTCCGCCTCTACTGCCAAGATCCTGGTCCATGCCCTAGTGATCTCACGACTTGATTACTGTAATGTCCTCCTGGCTGGGCTTCCTCTTTCTCACCTCCGTCCTTTAATCTCTGTCCAGCATTCAGCTGCACGCATTATCACTTCCACCCACCGCTGTGACCACATCTCTCCTGTGTTGGCATCCCTTCACTGGCTCCCCCTCCCTTTCCACATTCAGTATAAGCTCCTGCTGTCGACATTTAAAGCCCTCCATGGACTGGCCCCTCCTTACTTATCAGACCTTCTTTCTCCTCACCCTCCCACTCAGTCCCTCCGTTCTGGTAGTCAAGGTCTGCTGTCTCAGCCCAGGATTTCCTCTGCCCCATCCCGGATTCGCCCCTTTTCACTTGCTGCCCCTCACTCCTGGAACCTTCTTCCCCTACAAGCAAGAGCCATCACTTCTTTAACCAGCTTCAAAACGGAGTTGAAAACCATCCTGTTCAGAGAAGCCTTCCCAAGCATTGCATAATTGTCGCTTACTATTTGATGTTCTTTTGGTGCCTGTTTATCGAACCATTTCCTGTATTGCTATGTACTGTATATGTATTATCCTACTTGAGAGTATGTATTTTCCCTGGAAGAAGATTAACCATCCATTATGAAGCCAAGCCCTCCCTCCAGTCCATCTGCCTTGGTCCAGGCCTTGGAGGTAGGGAGGAACTGCTGGACCTCTTACTCTTTCCCTACACCACTCCCTTCTCCTTTTGTGTCATGTCTTTTTAGATTGTAAGCCCAAGGGCAGAGAACCGTCTAATTAAAAAGATTGTATGTACAGCGCTGTGTAAATTTGCAGCGCTTCATAAATAAAGGTTAATAATAATAATAATAATCAGTGCACTTAAGCACTCCGTTTGCAAATTATATAAAATGAAATATAGCTAAAACAATATATAATGCAAAAGTTAAACAGACAATCCAATTAAAATGTATAAATGGTTAAAAACACATTCAAAGTACAGTTAAGGCTGAAAAAATGCAGCACATCCAGCAAGTTTTGTGCCTGACTGGGTATTTGAACCCTGCCTTGTCTTGGTTCAGCACTCTCATCATTGTACCACACATTGTAAGACCCAGAGGTAGAGGACAGCTGCAGGCCAAAATATATCCTGAGATTTAAAACCAACCTGACAAGGTAGCCTTTGCACCAATCTTGTCTGTGCACTCAGCCTGGACTGGTAGAATCTCAGGTTGTACAGGACAACCCTAGGCAGCAACAGGTGAACAAAACCCTGCTCACCCCCTATGTTTAATTTCCAGCTGGAAACAATAAGCAATGAGCCCAACGACTATGTACTAGATTCTGTACTGAGCCTATAAAATAAGCACACATAAACTTATAATGAGGTAGTTTTATTTACAAAGGGAAAGAGAGAACATAAAAATGCATAACAAGAAGAGAAACAGTGGGAATATGTACAAGGGCAAAAGAAGAAGGATAAATGAACATAGCAAAACAACAGTGAGGTTCTCTCAAAACAGCATTAGCTTGAGGACCCCATGGGACAGTGACATAAAGGGAAGGTATTGGCTCCATATTTATATTCCTTACCCATAATAACCCAGCAGGTTCTGGTCAGCCAATCACAGGCCAAACAGACCCAGATATTTTAGCATTTGGCATACATGCTGATTTGCACAGAACCCAATGGAATTACTTTGATTATCAAAGTGCAGTGTGTTGAATTTACCATTCCCAAGCTAGTGATAATACAGGTGTTTAGACCCTTGTTTTATGCCTTTCTTTTTCCTTCACGTCAACTATGGTATGTTTGTCAAATGGTCTGGTCCTCTTGGCAAGATTTACTCAGAGATTAGCCTTCCTCTGAATATAGCTTCCAGTACCCAATACTATCTGGTGGTCTCTCTTCCAAGCTCTAACTAGGCCTGAACCTGCTTAGCCTCCCAGATCAGACAGGATCTGGTGTCTTCAGGGTATCAAGACTGAGATTGTTGCTTTAGCTCATCCTTTTGACAACAGAAGTTGCTCATAGTAAAACTACCAGAAGTGCTCAGAGTGAAAGAAGCAGGAACACCAAAGTAAGGACTTGGGTTTTTAAGTGCAACATTCTCAGGATGCTGAATTGCTTCCAATACCTGTGTCATTTTGCACAGCTTAATAGCAGAACCGTGAAAATCACACATTATGTTATCTTTTGTGGCTACTCTCAAATAACAGTAGTGATGGGTTGCCTTTCCCCCCACTCCCTCTGCAGGTTGGCTTGCCTTTGGCAGTTAGGTGGCCTTCACTAGCTTTCATGGCTGACTCTTTCCAATTTCAGGTCACTCTTGGACTCTCTTCTAAAGACTCATGCAATAGATTTAGTTTCCTTCATTCAAATGCAGTAAAAGAAGCCTCCACATTGCCATTGGTGGGTTCAACTGTAATGAAAAGCCCATGCATTCTCTCTCTCTCTCTCTCTCCCCTCTTCTTTGATTTGGGGAAAATCAATACATGTGTTCCACCACAGTACTGCCTGTGACTGGTTTGTTAACTATGAGGGACACTGAATGAATAGCACTCGGGCGGGTAATTTACCATCAGATCTGTGGGGATAAAGGGAAACCAATATAAATAGTCAGTAATAAAACTGTTTACTGACACTGGGTGTTCTTTAAATGAGATTTGTATGCAGGGGAGTACACCTCAGATAAGCTCTCCAGCTTACAATTATTGACTCTCTTGTCCAGTGGAGCCAGGGCTATTATTAGCACCAGAAAGCTGGGAGACTCTGTCTTCATAATGCACCTGATCATATTAATAAAGAAGGCAACCATATCATAGTTGAAAAGGTGCCGAAGCGCAAGTCAGCATTATTAGTCCTGCTTAAAGAGTAATTGTTGACTGCTGTCAGGTCAGACATTCTTTACAAGGGGCAGTGCACCAAGATCCATTAGACGGGTATTGATTTTTCATCAGGAGTGAAGCGTGCCAGAACTTCATGGGACTGGGACCAAAATATAGACACGTGTACATCTCTACACTCATTCTCATGCACACACACATGGGGGAGAGTGTCTCATCTCTCATCATCTACTTTTAAATATGTGATACCTCACATGCACACTGTCTAAATAAATTGACTTCATCTTTTGCCTCAAAATTTAGAAATGTTACTTTTTAAAGCTGTAGTTCCCTGAATTCCCTAGCCAGAATAGCTGGTAGCTATGCCAGTCAGGGAATTATGGAAGATGTAGTCAAAAAAGTAACATTCCCAAGCTCCACTTTGCCTAAATGAATAGTTTACTCTAATTTTGAATATTTTGTCTATATCCTTTTAAACAAATATTTAGCAATATGCTTGTTATTATGCAGAGTAGGATGAAGTGTGCACAGAGTTATGGCTTTTCCTTATGTCCAAAGTCTAGCATTCTTTTAGACCATCTATAAATACATAATTTGTATCAGATCACCTAGTGGTAGGAATCCTTTAAGACACTGGAATGGTTTGCCATAATATCCACATCATGCTGAAACACATGACTGCTATTCAAGGTATCAGCCAAATACATGTAACAGTCACTTGCAGGGCATACTTAAAGCACCATCTTTAATTGCAGGTTGATATTATGCTAGCTCATAAAAGAAGAGTATGCAACAATCCAGATGTGGTAGGTTAACTGTACCGTTTGGATTCTGCACCACTGAAATAATGTAGGGAGGATCTCTTCAATTCAATTGCAAGAGGAATTGGCTATGGCCTCCAAAGAAGCTGTTTCAAGAATATGTTTTCCACAGAGCTTGGGAAGTATACTTAAATTAGTAACACTGCAACTCACATGACCAAACTATCCACAATAACTTTCCCAAGCTCTGGTTCTCACAGGAGGAAAATCAGGGGTTTAAACAGAGATTTTCTGTGAAAACCACACAATCATGATTAACATTTTCACACACATCGCAATTAAAGAGCCATTATCCCAGGAATAAACAGCAACAAATCATTCACAGGATTTCCCCATGAATGACTTGTTGCTGTTTATTGCCTGTTTATTCCCGGGATAATAGCACTTTAATCACAATGTCATGTGAAAATGTTAATCACAATTGTGTGATTTTCACAGGAAAACCCCTGATTTTCCCCATGTAATCAGTAGTAGTAGTAGTATGTGCTTTGACCTATGGCAACACAATACATTTTCCCCTTCAAAAGCTGTTCATTTCTTGTATTTGAGAACATATCCAAGGATAGCCATGCTGGCCATGTAGCAAAGCAGAATAACATCCAAAATCCACAAAACAGTGATATCGTTATTGGGCCAGCCAAAATGCATTTTGTGCATTTTGGCTGGACCAATAAAGATATCACTGTTTTGTGGATTTTGAATATTATTGCAGTTTGTCTCTGAGAAGTTATTTCCTGTGCCTTAGCTTCTGGTGGAAGACGCCGAATCCTATGTTGGGGGAGAGGGAGAATCTGCTGTGCAGTTGCCCCCCTCATTCCTTCACTGTGACTGTGTGGACTGAAGTGTCTTATAAAGTGCTTACCAGCCTAGTGAAAGTTACTAATGAGATCCTAATTAAAGCCAATGGGAAGGAATTAAAAGTCGGAGAAATTAGGGCAGTAGAAGCACAATGGGAAATAAACTGTTTTTCAAGGAACTAATGGGAAAGAGATCAAAGAAAGGAAAGGGAAACACAACCCTGCGCCTTCACAGTGTTTAGAACTGCTTTTCTCAAAGTGATCAGCCCATCATAAAATGGTGAGCTTTTCTGGCACAGAAGGGTTTGACTTAATCATAGGTCAGTTATTAGGGGCATCTCTGGCTACACTGATTCATTGCAAAACATGACTCTAGAGCTCAGCCCTCATCCCCCTTACCTTGACACAGAAAGCCTTTGTGTTCACAGCTAGCTAGGAAGACATAAAGAAAACAGATAATAAGGTGCTAGCTTTTAGACCAGCGCCTGTGGATGAATCAAAATGTGTTTGAACTTCATAGAGCTGCTTCTTCAAGTAGAAATATAAAGAAGTATCACCTATCCTCTTTGCCAAACAGAAAAGGAACCAGCTCCTTAGTGAGATGTGTTATGATATGCAGGAATAAGGGTACATCAGCAGTGGTAGATCAGTGAAAAACTGCCAGAGTTTCAAGGCAGGTAATCAAGCTTTAAAGTTAACTATTTTGCATTCAATAAGAATAAAATAACATTAGTGTTTTCAAAACTTGACTATCCCTCATGTTTGACTGAAAGATTAGTCTGGTGAGTTCATTAGACAGAAGACTAGGAACATTGTTTGCTGAGTCAGTTCCTTATAAGCCACTTAAGTAAAAGGGTTGGATACTTACTGATTTGTTTTAATGGTAGCTGAATATTCAGGAAAGAGGCCTGGAATAAAGTGTTGTGAATGTACCTTATACTGGAATATTGTGAAAGTATCTTATACTGAGAATTCAAAAACCACACCAGATGACTTGTTGTGACATGTGACTGTGGCCACTGACTGGTAATTATTCTCCAGGCTTCAGAAGCATCCTTTCCCAGTTGTATCTGCAGATGTTGAGACTGATCCTGAAGCCTTATGGATACAAAGCATAGACTTTACCTTCAAATTATGGCCTTTTCCCAAGAGCTACCTTTGTGAGGAGGAACCTCTGAGAAAGAAGGTAGGGAAATTTATAGAAAAAAGTGAGATGAAAGAAGAGAATAATAAAGAATATTAATGGCAAAGGTGGAAAAGTATTAAGGATATTTCAGGCACTGCATAACAAGAGGACCTGCTTTACTACTTTACAATTGTTTGTGTTATTCTTATATATCACTCTCCTCTTCTACTGGTTTCTTAAACGAAATGTACCAAATCATATGGCTAATTGTACACACCCACTTATCCTGATTCAACTCGTATAATTGTTTTATGTAGTTCTCAAGCTGAATCTGTCCATTCTGTTCCTCTGTTTTGTCATTTCTGTGAAATTCAACCCCCTCAAAGTTTTGTCACATAATTCCTTTTACAATTAATGTTGCCTGTTGACTCCAAGCTGTTGCTGTTCTTCTTAGGATCTTTGTCCCAAAGCTGATGTGGACTCATAAGCAATACTATAGCGCAATACTGATAGATATTTAGGCTGTAATCATTTGCACACTTACCCTGACAAAGATCTATTTAACTCAGGCAGAATTACTTTATGATAGTGAGGACAGCCTACTAAGCATACTCAGGGCTGGACTGTACATTGTAAGACACACAGGACAAAAATGGCAGCACCATGGCCCCAATTTCCTACAAGTCTCTTCTGCCCATCTATGATGAGCCTACAATTTATCTTATTCTATTTCATAGAATATACATTTCCATACCTCCATCATATCATTGCCTGCTGCTAGTAGAAGTGGAGGAAGTCAGGACACAAAGAAAGTTGTATAGTTTAGAATGGATAATGGGTCCAAAGCCAATTTTAGTCCTAATTGAGTAGACCAGTTGAATCAATGGACTTTAAGCATTGACTTACTAAGTTCTTATTGATTAAATTGGTCTGTTCTAACTGGAACTAAGCACTGTGGAGTTTATCACATGAGATGAATCCCATGCAGAAGTTAAGTTTAAACTGAAAACAACCCACATTTGTGGGATGTTTTTCAGACAACGTTTGTGTGAAAGAGAAATAATGCAAAAATAACCCGAACACAAAGTAATCAAAACCAGCTTCTTTTTACTTTCACTAAATTCCGAAAGTACAAAGGAGCTTTCCATTCAGATTATTTTTGCATTATTTCTCTTTCACTCCAACGCATCTGACAAACAACACCCACATTTTAAAATCCTGTTTCTGCATGGGATTTTACCAATTCACCCTCTGTGTGATAAACTTCTGTGTTATATCAGCTTGCAAAGAGACAGCCATGTTTGTCACCATTAAAAGGAGGGAAGGGAGGGAGGGATTTCTTGTTCTAAGTGGAAGCTGGAAGCATGTCAATATGTGTAGTTATCAATAGGTTTATGACACAGTGTGATATCCATTATATAGTTGCATAGTGATGCCAAGAAAGTGAACTTGTTGCATGGACAGAACCAGGCTCAGGTTTGTGATAGTGTGAAACATGTTGAAATTCTGGTGGAACTTCTCAAATGATTCAAATGAGTCCTGATAAAGTGTTAACAGCACAGTTCAGACAGAAATGAGGTCTCTGGGTGCAGGAACTAGTGAAGAAGCATTGCTCTAGTCAAACCTGAAGATAGTTTTTTGTAGGTTTTTCAGGCTATGGGGCTGTGATCTAGAACAGTTTATTCCCAACATTTTGCCAACAGCTGTGGCTGGCATCTTCAGAGGATGCTCAGAAGGGAGGCTTCAGAGGTGGCTGTGAAGATGCCAGCCACAGCTGCTGGCAAAATGTCAGGCATAAACTCTTCTAGAACATGGCCTCATATCCTGAAAACCCCACAAAAAACTATGTATGCAGGCTATGAAAGCCTTTGACTTCACAAACCTGAAGATATTTGCATCCTGTGCTGCCATGTGAGATTCCTTAGCTGCCTTTAATTTGAAAATGTACATTATTTCCAAAGTGATGTAATTATGAGTGAATAGCAAATGTGACAGAATATAGTACTGTAGCTATATGTCTTATAGCTCCAGTCAAAATGGTGTGATAGCTCATGGTCCATCCTTGAGTCAGGATATTGGAGTGGAATAATTCAACAATTCTACTGTCTAGAAGGGTGTTATCTGGGAGGTGGCATATAGACTGTATTTTCCTCAGGAAGTCAGTAGAATCCTCACATATCTTGGAGTATTTTGGCAGAGAATCATATATCTAGATGGCTTGACAGTGAGAGTTCCAATGCTTCAGACAATGGACTTGTCTGGTTACTTGATTTGTTCATTTTGAATAGGAGATTAAAGCTACTTCATTGTGACTCCTTGGGAATGTTCATCTGTGGGAAATTTTGTCAGTAATTTATAAAGTTCCTTGTTGTATTATTCACCAATAGGTGAATATAGTGAATATAGTGTTATGTCATTGTTTTATGGGGTACATTAGATTAATCAGATTAGACAGCTTCAGACACCCTTCCCACTAAATTAAATTAAATTCAAAATTCCACTGAAGACCTATGTTTAGAACCCTGGCAGGACACTGTATACAGTATAGCCCTGCTAAATAAAAATGTTTGTTATCGGCATTTGGGTAAAGCTTGATTCCAGCACTCAATATTAAACAAGACAACTGAGTCCCAGAGGTACAGCCTTAGAGGCCTGTTACAGACAGCCAAAATAAAGCTGCTTCGAGTCACAGTGGAGGTATGGTGTTTCAATGATGCATGCATCCTAAGAGTCCAGAAGTCACACCAAAGCCACGCTCCAGTCCTTAGGGATGGAACGTGGCTTTGGTGCGACTTCTGGACTCTTAGGACACGTGCATCATTGAAACACATTAAAGAGATCCAGGGAGGTGGCGGAGCGGAGTTCCTCAGGAAGGGTGTTCCAGATCCCAGGGGCCGAGATAGAAAAGGCCCTTTGTGAGGGATCCTCAACAGATTCTTCCCAGACGACCTGAGTGTGCGGGGTGGTGGACTATATGGGGAGAGGCGGTCCTCCAAGTACCCTGGGCCCAAGCCATTTAGGGCTTTATAGGTTATAACCAACACCTTGTATTGTGCCCAGAAGCGAACAAGCAGCCAATGGAGATCATTCAGAATCGGTGTTATATGGTCAGACCTGGGACATCCAGTGACCAACCTAGTTGCCATATTCTGCACTAGCTGAAGCTTCCGGGTTTGGTACAAGGGTTGCCCCATGTAGAGCGCATTACAGAAATCCAACCGAGAGGTTACCAGAGCATGTACCACTGTTTCAAGGTCCTCCCGGCCTAGGTAGGGTCGCAGCTGGCGTATCAGCCGAAGCTGGTAACAGGTGCTTCTGACCGTCGCATCCACCTGAGAAGTCAGCTGGAGCGACGAGTCCAAAAGCAACCCCAAACTGCGAACTGAGTCCTTCAGGGGGAGCGTGACCCCATTCAGGACAGGTGGACAAATTTCACCACCTGGACTGGGCGAGCCTATCACTAGTACTTCCGTTTTCTCTAGATTCAAGCTGATTTTGTTTTTCTTCATCCAGCCTATTACCGACTCCAAGCAGGCATTTAGAGGAGAGATGCCATCCCTAGTTACTGCATCAGTCGGGGACACAGAGAAGCATATTTGGGTGTCATCAGCGTACTGATAACACCACGCTCCGTGTCTCTGGATGAACTCTCCCAGCGGTTCCATGTAAATGTTGAATAGCAAGGGGGACAGAATAGCTCCTTGAGGGACACCAGATGTAAGCGCCCTCTTATCAGAGCAAACGTCTCCCAGCTGCACCATCTGGAATCTACCCGAGAGGTAGGAACGGAACCACTGGAGTGCAGTGCCCTCAATACCTAACTCCCTCAGGCGTTCCAGAAGGATACCATGGTCAATGGTATCGTAAGCTGCTGAGATGTCCAAAAGCACTAACAGGGACACGCTTCCCCTGTCCATGCCCAGACGGAGATCATCAACTAAGGCGACCGTGGCAGTCTCAACTCCATAGCCCACCCAGAAGCCGGTTTGAAATAGGTCTAGAAAATCTGTTTCTTCCAAGATCCCTTGAAGCTGGAAAGCAACGGCTCTCTCGATCACCTTCCCTAAAAGAGGCAGCAGCGAAACAGGCCAATAATTATTCTGAATCAGAGGGTCCAGGGAGGGCTTTTTTAGCAGAGGTTTTACTACTGCTGATTTTAAGCTCGATGGAAAACACCCCTCCCTGAAGGATGAATTAATTATACGTCATAACATAGAGGTTACCGCCGTTCCCCCCTGGGCCGCCAGCCATGAAGAACAGGGATCGAGAGAGCATGTTGTCTTTCTAACACTTCAAAGAATCTTGTCCACTTCCTCCGTACTCACAAACTCAAAATGATCCAAAATGATATTGTGACACCATTAATTTCATAATGTTTTTCTTAGGCAAGGAATACTCAGAGGTGGTTTTACCAGTTCCTTACTCTGAAATATAGCCTACAATTCATATATTCATTGGCAGTCTCCTATCCAAGTATTAACCAGGGCTGACCTTGCTTTGCTTCCAAGATTAGACAGTATCTGGTGCCTTTAGGGTGTTTAGACCACTCTAAATACTAACAGAAGCGGGATACAGACCGCCCAAAATTTTGCTATGTGAGGGAGCCGTAGCGGACAAACTGCATGGCTCCCTTGCACAGCAAAAAGAACCTGTAAAAAGCGGGTTCTTTCTGTGGTGCCATTGTGATGCCGCAGTGCGCCAATGGTGCACTCGCAGCATCACAATGACACTGGGACGTGCATATACTAGGCGTTCATCACGTCAAAATGCTGGCGCCCATGTGTACAGGGCACCGCCATTTTGACACCCTCGTCACATGCTAGGGGTGAGGCATGTATGGGCAGTGTGTCCTCGGCCAACCCCTAGCATGTGATGAGGGTGCACTTTACGCTGGTATGTATAGCGCCATAGAAAACCTGTAGATTTAAAATAGTTATTTACCATTAAAGGAGAGAATGGCTAGATAGAAAAATGTGAGTGGTACCAATAGAGACCTGGCCCAAGATATTTTGCTGCCTGTGGTGAAGCAACAAGTAACCCCCGCTCTATTTGAATCAGTTATATAATGTACTACTAAACCTAAGTTGCATAATCCTGAAACTTTGATCTATGAGGTGCCCTAAGGCAGCTGCCTCCCTTTGCCTAATAATCGAGATGGACCTAGAGTCAGCTAAAGTGTGAAGAAGTCCAGAATAACTTCAGAGTAATGTCATCAATTGAGTTGCCTAGGCAATATCCTGATGTTTAACATTATTTTAATACATTTTTAGCCTTTATTAACTTACTGTGTGTCTTATGTGTGAGTGTTTGAATTGGTGACCTTTACAATCAATTGCAGGTCTCCAGTCCCTCTTAAAGGGAAAATTTGACTCCACTGGGATGTCGAATAACTTGATATTGTCATCTAAGGAAGTAAAAATGTTGAAAAGAGATAAATTATACAAAGTACCAGGATCTGTTGGGGGATGGTTTTATGTTACTTTCTCGACTAATGAGTGTTTTAATGTAGCTGCTTCTAACCTTTTCATAAAGAACACTTCTCATACAGTAAGGTGTATTCACTTGAACATGATGCAGACTTCAGAAGTAAGAGACTGAGTTGTCTAATATAGATGCCAACTTCTGTAGGGATGGAAGGATCCAATTCCCAGTAATTGCTGGGAAGACAGCTCTGTACAATGCCTGTGCCACTCACTTGTAAGTGATGTTTAGGGTTGTACTATCAGCTACAGAGTGTTGCCTCCCAGGACAGTTCTAAAAGCTTGTCCATACAATTTTGTAGCCAGAGGATCTACCACCCTTCATCTAGAGGCAATCCATCCTTGCCCCAATAATAACTGCAATAAATGCATTCAGATCCACAGTACACAGAGGGTAAAAACTGCCTTGCTATGTAGTGTTTTTAGTTTAATTTTTCTACTGAAAAATATTTAGCAGTTAAAGTCAGTCAATCTCCTTCCTTCCTTCCTTCTAGAGCAGGGGTAGGCAATCTTTTTGAGCCGGGGGCCGGGTTGCTGTCCCTCAGACAACTGGGGGGCCAAAGCCAAAAAATAAATAATTAAATATATATTTTTTAAAAAAGTAAATATATAAATAAACCAGGACAAATGTAGGACAACATTTTCAAATGGAAGACACTTTTTTTAAAAAAATGGAGGACACGTGAAAAAAAATTGCTGATTTTTTTTTTTAATGTTAATATAAATGCATGTTTCTGAGGCTTCTATAAACAATTGCCCCCCAAAGGCCCTGGTGGCAATCAGTGGCAGGACCAGGCTGGGGCCGGTCCCAAGGCCTCACCGGGCCGCATCCGGTCCACGGCCCCAGGTTGCCTACCCCTGTTCTAGACTCATACTAGCCACAGAAAAGGGAGAACACAGCTTTAACAGACATAGGTTGGAATTTATTTAGGCAGCTTACAGATGAGTAAATCACCTGTAGCTACACAATGACTCCTGGCTGACTCTCCTCTCAATCCCCACTTACTGAACAGTAGGTACCGTGATTGACGGAAGTCTGTGGGTGTGGCGGGTGCTGATCACACTGGGTGACACTCCAGAGTGGGGTGATTTCTGGTACACCGAGTGGGACTGGCACGGTATCAGGGTGAGTGAGAAAGGGTTCTGTGTCCCTTTCTCACTTGCCCAGCAGCTGTGCAAGACCCAAAATTGGCTGTCTGGAGCCATAGCAACACCCCCACACACACACTGCTACTGGGTTAGATGGTGCTTTTGATTTGGGATCTGGCCTGGCTGCTCCCAAACTACTGTCTGGATGCCACAGCACTGCCCCCCCTCCCACCAGCAGTGGCCACTGATTGGGGGCAGTGGTGTCACCAGGGAGTGTGGATTACACTAGGTGACATGCTAAGGTGGGATGACACCACTGCTCCCCAAACATCTGCCTTTAGGCAGAAACAGGCTGTGACATTCACCTGTTTTGCTTTAAAATGCTGAAGAGTGGGGTAAGGTTCAGTGGGAGGGTAAAGAAGGGGCCCCAGGTTTTTAAAAAATAAAATTTCAAATTTCAAAAATTAATGTTTAAATTTTAAAAATTATATATATATATATATATATATATATATATATATATATATATCACTTTTTTCAAATTTTCACTATAATCACACAAAACTATATATATGTAAATACATTTAGGCTGTGCGCATGATATTGTAATTTAAAGTTATATTTTTAATGTTGCTAATTGTTTTATGTCACAACTGTTACTATTACATTCAGTGATATATAGAATTAGGATTTATGAGCAACATTAGTACAAAAAACATTGCTAAGGTTTCTGTATAGGGTAATATGGGAAGAGGTCAGTGGGGTGGCACCATGAGTTACTGCACCGGGTGATGCCACACTTAGTGTTTGGGGATGGTTCAGAGTCTAGAGTGACAGCCATGACAGGCTCTGAAGGGCATTCAGAGGCTGCAGCACCCCCCCCCCAACAGTGGCTGCTACTTGGTTGGGGGGGATTCTTCCCTTCAGAGTCCAGCATGACAGCTGCACCAGGCTCTGAAGGGCACTCAAAGGTTGCAGAACTGCCTCCCTCAGCAGCAGTCTGGAGGGGTGGTAGGCAGCCAGGGAAGGGGGAAGTCACTGAATTGGGTGATACCAAAGGGTGTAATGACACTAAATGAATGACCAGTAAGTAAAGACTGTGGGACTGTCACAGTCCCATTGCAGCACCTGAGCATGGGCATGTGTAGGGATCACGAATATGAAACCAAATGAATGCTTAACTGTAGGTCACACATTTGTAACTGTGACAGTGAATTCTAGCCATAATTTTTAACATAGGCATTCAATCTGGTATGTTTAAATCATCTCCTTCAAACATAAAAATGTTTCAACGGGGTGCACTGGGGATGGGTTATAAAATCACACAGTTGACTTCTTGCAGAAAACATGCACTACTTTTTCTTTTTCTTTTTTTTTGCACAACAAGAATTGTTCTGAAGTGGTGAAGCTGAGAAAGCCCCACAAGAGAGTTCTGCTGCCACAGTCTGCTTCCCAAGACTGATTGGTCACCAGAGCAACCAAGGTTGTATCAGATCCCAAATGAGGCTCGAAACCAGACTGAAATCAATCAAGATAATCAGTCTAGTGCAGAAATACCTGGAGTTGAGTTGTTCTTACAAACTCAAGTATCTTGCCCCCTGATGCCCAGCAATTATCTAACAGTGAGACTTAAGAAGACTTTGTCTTTTCTTTTCACTACAGTAGATAATTGCTAGGTATCATAAAATAAGGTTTTTTCCAATTTCTACATATAGTTGTGAGAGCTGGACAGTGAAGAAATCTAACAGGAATAGAATCAACTCCTTTGAAATGTGGTGCTAGAGGAGAGTTATATGGATACCATGAGCTGCCAAAATGACCAATAACTGTGTCCTACAGCAAATGAAGTCTGAACTCTCCCTAGAAGCCAAGCAGATCAAATGAAGCGTGTTTTACATTAGCCAAATCATGAAAAGACGATAGCACTTGGTGAGGTGGAAGGCAGTAAGAAAAGAGAAAGACCACTTTACAGGTGGATGAACTCAGAGCAGGAACCCACAGCTCTGAGTCTGCAGGGTCTGAGGAGGGCAGCTGATGAGTGAGTGTAATGGAGAGCACGCCCAGCTGACCAATCAGGAGGCAGCTGAGGGCCAGCCAATGAAATGAGGGCTGGGTTTTGTGAACATTCCGGGGGTCCGTTGGGGATGGGCAGTTGGAATGTTCGCAGTTATGAGGCAGTTAGAGGGTTAGAACCCAAAGGGGAAAGGCTGAAGGAGAGGTTGGGGAAGACAATTGATAGGAGTAGGTCCAGAGAGGGACAGGAGTTAAGTTAAAGAGTCTAGAAAGGAGAGACTCTATGTAACCAGACCCAGGCAGAGGGGTTTGAGTTACTAGTTTGGTTGAGATATAGAGCAGCCGTAGTGGCTGGGGTATTAAAAGAATTACCCAGAGAGGGACAGAGAAGTCCTAGGATAGATAAAGAGGATAGAGGGGAAGAAAGGTACATAGTAATGAGGGGAAGAATACATTTGTAACCTAAACGAATGTGCCTGAACTAAGTTCAAGTCATATCTGTTAAGCATCTTGTTCAATAAAGTTCATATAGTTTTGTTTCATCTTAAAGACGTGTCGGCCATATCTGTTTATCCACGCTACTATATTGAATAATACTGTGAACCCGCCATATATAAAGGGGGTTTGTTACAGTAATTGGTGGGATAATAGAAGTCCCAAGTGCCTGCCACAAAAGAAAGATTAGCCGTTACAGTCTCTCATTCATAGGGTTGCCATAACTAACAACTTACTTTTTCCACAGTCTCCTTCACACTCTTTGATAGAATATTCTCAAGAATACATTGGTCATTATTTCATTTCACTTCTGGCAAACTGGGGAAGTTAGACCAGCAACAAAATGTTAGAATGTTTTGGGTATTCCTGTTCAGGTTCTACTCTATGAACCAAGGTTTTTTCCCCCCAGGAAACTTCATTCCCCCCCCCCCCCCCCCCGCCACCGCCAATTTTTTCTCCTGCCCAGCCGGGACTTAGCATTGTGACCACCCAATATCATCAATTCTTATTCTCCACTGTGCTATTCTTATGCCCTCACCACAACTTCCTTTGAAGTCCTTTTCCTTTGAAATCTTTTTCCTCTGCAAACTTGGGTTTCTCCCTGAACGTCTTGGGTTGGTAGAACTCACAGAATGTCACTGTACGATGAGTATCAAGAAAGGACAGGGACTTATAGTGTGCAAATGATCGGTCCCTTTCTGACAAGGGTTCTGTTCACATCCTTAGACGAAACAAAAGTTATCCACAGAGTATCTACAAACAGTTCCTGGGGGTAAATCTAACAGTTCTCTGAAATCAGGGAAGGAATTCAACAGAGCTCTGCTCTTTGAGTAAATGCAGAGTGAAAGTATATTGTTTTCCCTTGATCCTTAAACTGTAGCTGTAAAACCATTCTGTGGCATAGAACTGAGGGGCATCACTAGGGAGTGCAGTGCGTGTGGACTGTACCAGGCGACACCTCAGAGAGGATAAACACCCAGAGAGGTGATCACTTCTGTCTGTCCCAAGACACACACCCCCCCCAGCCACATCCCTCTCCAGTCAAGGTGCCAGCTGTGGCTTCTGGTGGGGTGGGGCTCTGTTACTGCCTGGCAGCTCCTTTTAGGGCTACTGGCCAAGCAGAAAAAAGGCTACCAGGCACCAGCAACAGCTCATCCCCTCAGTGGCAGCTGGTGGGAAGGAGTCTTCTTCTGGGTTTGGTGGGGTGGAGTAGTCTTTTATTCACACCTAGCCAGTAGCTCCAACAGACCCACAAAGACTACTGAAGAGATGGGGGAAGGGTATTAAAAATGATCCACAGTGATGTCAAATATACTAGGTACACCACTGATAAAATCTATGACTTGTGCTACAGATCTACCGGTAGGTGCAAATAACTCTTGCAAAACATGGAAAATACATTGGGCCCCAAATGTAACTTTTCCCTTTGCCATACAACTTGGAATAAAAACAGCAACACTATTTTTATAGAATCATAGATCATAGAGTTGAAAGAGACCATAAGGGCCATCCAGTCCAACCCCCTGCAGTGCAGGTAGACAGAAAATCAAAGCACTACCAAAAGAAGGCCATCCAGTCTCTGTTTCACAACCTCCAAAGAAGGAGACTCTACCACTCTTTCAGGAAGCATGTTCCATTGTTAAACAGCTCTTACTGTCAGGAAATTCTTCCTAAAGTTGAGGTAGAATCTCTTTTCTTGTAGTTTGAAACCACTGCTCTGTGTCCTAATCTCTGGAACAGCAGAAAACAAGATTACTCCTTCTTCCAGATGACATCCTGGACCAGCTGCGTTTTCTTCTTCTGAATTGCCTCCTACATCCCTCCCCTTCTCACCAGTGAAAAAGAACCACAATGGCCCCACATGTGGCTTGAGATTTAGCAGGGAGGAGACACAGTACTGCATGGGCAGAGCATTATGCTATGCCCACTTGATGTAGGACCATGGCCATTGTGACCCCAAATACAACCTCATTCTGGTGATGTAACATCCTGACTGATGGTGGCTGGGGGCTTCCAAGTCAGTGGGGTGAAGAATCCTTTTTGGGTTATAGTCTGAACTTTAAAAGAGCTATCCAAAGCAATTTTGGAGATAGGGTTGAGCACCTTGGATACTGCCTTTAAAGTCTGGACTAAAACCCAGAATGGATTCACCACAATCCCACTGACTTGGAAGCCATAGACACCATGGCAAAGGGTGTAAAGTTGGAAAGTCCACCCTGGGGCACATGTTATGAAAGCCATTTATCTATTTATTTATTATTTCTAATACTCCTATGCCTCTTCCTTGCTCCCAAAAATAACTCCACAAAATGCAATCAACGATCACCTGGAAAATGCATCACTAAAAATAATTCAAAACAATAATTCCTACTCCCCCCCCTAAAAACATACAACGACATGAAAGCACCAAGAAAAGAAAACAGTCTTCACATATTTATAAGGAGAGAAAAGCTTTTCAGATGAAGTCTTCCCTAAACAACTAGGTCTTGGCCAAACAGCTCAAACTGTAAACCATTTGCTAGGGTGCCTCAGGCAAAAATCTCAGTTTCCTCAGCCTCAACAGCCTGAATGTAATAGGGGATAATAACACTGGACTAATATCTTACAAAGTTGTTGTAAGGATTGTTGCATGTGAAGCATTTTGCACATTTGAAAAGGCAGTGTATATGTTGCTGTTGTTTTTGTTGTGGAATGGAAACTGGTCTTATTGCATGCTTTTGGTATTATTACAGTCATGAGGTATTCCTGATCATATGGGTAACTTCGCCTATGTGGAGAAACAGTATTAAAGGAATAACTCTTAATGCAACTCAGTTCCCTAACCAATGAGAGACAGTGGGGTACTGTTATTATATATACCTTGACCAGGAAAACTCATGTCCTTTATCTTGGTGGGTATCCTATCTCTTCATTTGTAAAATGGTAACATTCAGGGTGAGATCCATCATGATGTATTGGTTTGAGTGTTTCACTAGAACTCTGGAAGACCAGGATTCAAATCCCCACTCAGGCATGGAAGCTCATTAGGTGATGCTGGGCAAGTCACATTCTCTTGGCTTTAGAGGAAGGCAATAGCAAATGTTATCAGAATAAATCTTGCTGAGAAGCTCCCAGGATAGGTTCTCCTTAGGATCATCAAAAGTCAGAAATGACTTTTAGACACCCAACAAGAACAATGTTCAGTGTATGCCTTATTCAAGCTATTGTGAGGCAAGGTTTGCAGACAGCAAGATATTGTATTAAAACTATTAGCAGCACCTCTTAATTTCCCCAGTCTTCCCTTTTTTTCTACACTACTTTGTCTTTTGTGTACTTGCATTGCTTGACTCAACCTTTTTATAAGCATGATTGGATTATGGATTTAATTTTAGTAAGGGCTATATACACAATGTTACTAATGAGGATGAAGGAGGATAATGGTGGGAAGAGGTGGGTGGGTCAGAGATAATGTTTGGTATATTTGTGCTGTGTTAAAAAAACTAAGAAAAACTCCAAATTAAAAAAAAAATAGAAATAAATTGTTGGTGCGGTTGTGTGCCCTAGTGCCCTCTGCTGCACAAAGCTAGAACTGCTTCATGGATTGTCATGATGGAGGTAGTGTTTCTGCTCTTTTGTTAATATAGTGGGTCCTTGTTATCCACTGGGGTTTGGTTCCAGGACCCCCATGGATAACAAAATCCATGGATGCTCAATTCCTTTATGTAAAATGGAAAATCAAGATTTGCTATTTGGAGTTTATAATTTTTTTGAATGTTTTCAATGTGTGGATGCTTGAATCCATGCATAAGGGCCAAGCTGACTTCTACTTATGGTGACCCTATGAATGAGAGACTTCCAGGTAACTCTGTAATCAGGAGACCGGCTCAGATCTTGCACACTTAGGGCTATGGCATCCTTGATTGAGTCTATCTACCTGTAATCAGTTGATCAACTTTGGTTGATACGCCAGATGCAACCCTACCTGGACCAAGGGGACCTAGAAGCGGTGGTACATGCGCTGATAACTTCTCATCTTGATTTCTGCAACACGCTCTACATGGGGCTACCCTTGTGCCAAGTTCAGAAACTTCAATTAGTCCAGAATATGGCAGCCAGACTGGTCGCTGGCAAATCCAAGTTTGACCATACAGTATAACACACACCTGTTCTAAAATCCCTCCACTGGCTGTCAGTAGTTTCCAGGCACAGTACAAGGTGTTGTTTATCATCTTTAAAGCCCTACATGGCTTGGGTCCAGGTTACTTGTGGGAATGCCTCTCCCTATATAATCCACCCTGCATTCTCAGATCCTCTGGGAAGAATCTACTCCAGCCACAGAAGACCAGATTAGCTGCCATGTCCCAGAGGACCTTCTCTTCTGTCACTCGGAATTGTGGAATGGCCTGCTGGAAGAGATCCGTCTTATCACCACTCTAGACGCCTTCAAAAAGGCAGTCAAGATGGATCTTTTCTGGCAGGCCTTCCCAGACTGACCTCCCGAAGAAGGATTGCCCCATCTGCCTTTAACTGCTGTTAACTGTCCACTCCAACTTGCTTATTTTAGATTATGTTATCAATGTAATTATTTTAACTGTATTGTATTTTTATTATTTTTAATGGTGGGAGGGTCTAGGGGTCATTGTAACTTTTTATTGTGTCTTTGTACTTTATTTTATGTTGTAATCCTGCCTCAATCCACAGGGAGAGGTGGGAAATATAAATTATTATTATTATTATTATTATTATTATTATTAATGCAGTCTTCCTTTTCTCCTGCTGCCTTCTACCTTGTGTGTGTGTGCGCACATGTGCATGTGCCTTCAAGTTACCTGTCAACCTATAGTGACCACATCAATTTCATAGGGCTTTTTAAGGCAAGGAATACTCAAAAGTAGTTTTGCCATTTCCTTCTTCTGGAATATGGCATGCAGCACCTGGTATTCATTGGCAGATTCCCATCCAAATACTAACCAGGGCTGACCCTGATTAGCTTCCAAGGTCAGATGGGATCAAGCATTATTGTCTTTTCTAGTGAGGCATGTCTTCTCATGATGTACGCCAAATGTAACAGTCTCCATTTAATAATCTTGGCTTCTAGGAAGGGTTCAGACTTGGTTTGCTCTAGGACCCATTTATTTGTTTGTTTTTAGTTGGCTATGGTATCTGTTGAACTCTTCTCCAGCATGACATTTCAAAATGCACTGATTTTCTTCTGATCAGCTTTCTTCACTGTCTAGCTTTCACAACTCTATGTAGAAATTGGAAATATGATGGCGTGGACCATCCTAACTTTAGTATTTAATGATATATCGTTATACCTCAGGATTTTGTCTAGTTCCTGCATAGCTGCCCTTCCAAGTCCTAGTCATCTGATTTTTTGACTGCAGTCTCCATTCTGATTAATGACTGAGCCAAAGTATGCAAAATCTTGAACTATTTTTATGTTTTCATTGTCTAATTTAAGGTTCTGTAAATCATCTGTGGTCATTATTTGTATTTACTTTTGTTTAATTTAATTTTTAAAATCTGACTTTGCACTTTCTTCCTTGATTTTCCTCAACAATCATTCCAAGTCTTTGCTATTTTTTTACTAGTAGTGTGGTGTTATCCACAGATCTCAAATTGCTGATGTTCCTTCCTCCAATTTTGACGCTTCTTTCCTCCCAGTCTAATCCAGCTTTATGTATAATATACTCAGCATACAAGTTAAGCAGATAGAGTGATTCAATGCAACCTTGCCTGACCCCTTGCCAAATGGAAACCATTCAATTTCTTCATTTTCTCCTGACAGCAGCCTCTTGACCTGAGTACAGGACAATCAAATGTTGTGGCATCCAATTCTTTAAAAGTGATCCATATTTTTTCACAATCTAGGTCTTAAAGGTATCAACAGCAGAAACTGCAGGGTAGGAAAAATGCAGAAGAGCATTTATCTGTCTCTTAGGGGGGGAAAGGTGCCTGCTCTTCATGTTGAGTGGCAAGCTGGTGGTGAGTGTCATATGTCTTCTAGGTCTTATAGTTCTACATCGGACCCAAGCATGTGGAGCAGAAGAGAAATTTCACCCTATGCCCAGAGATCCAAGGAGGGATTGGCCAGGGTTGCAAGCCCATAACCACTAAGGAAAGGGGAATTAGGTTATATTTTAGGCAGAGCTTGGCATCATAATTATTAATTCATTAATTTGGAATTAAGAATTTACAATTACTTACTTGCAGTTAATTAGTAACTTCTTACAAATGTGTGTGTGTGTGTGTGTGTGTGTATACCTTCAGGTCATCTGTCAACTTATGGCAACCCCATAAATTTCATAAGATGTTCTTAGGTAAGGAATATTCAGAGATGATTTTGCCAGTTCTTTCTTCTGAAATATAGCCTACAGCACTTGGTATTTGTTGCTGGTTTCCCAGTGAGCCTGCTTAACTTCCACGATCAGGTGGGATCAGGTGCTTTTAGGGTATTATATTATTTAGGATACTAGCTATTATTAATTCATTTCCCTAATAATGAAGGTATAACTATATTTTATTATGAGCAGAATTTATCACACCTTTTGCACTGTAAATCTAACCTTTTACTTATTTTAATGGTTACAGGGAAGTGGTCTCACTAAGTGGAAGGGGAGGAATAACACACAGTTCAAGTGCTTCCTTGAAGTGTTGCCAAGATACTTTGGTGGTGGCAAGAAGCAAAAGTATGAAGGACAGAGAAGAATGGAAAGGTAGCGGGGGAGAGAAGGCTATGACAGAACAGCAAGCCGGTGTGATAATGTTTTCAGTCTTCTGTGTTGCCATGCAGAGCCATAATATCTTTGTCCCTCTATACTGTCTGAACCAAAAGATTCTCAGCTCATTTTCATCAGACAAGGAGGAAAAGCACAGTGAAGTGAATTGTTATGCACAGGAGATGTAAGAGTCCCGGATCATGTGTGCTGAAAGCAGCTTTTGATAGTTAGCTGCCTATCACTATTAACACATTTGGGTCACAGACTTTTACATCTCAGAAACGATGTGGTGCCTCTTTGCCAGAAGGTTTAAAAGTATATGTGTTAAGAAGGCCAAATTGCATTTATGCATCTCCAGAAGTTCCATATTCATATTCTACAGGCAGAGATGTACTGATAAGAATAGAGAGACCCAAAGACACTTCCTTCCTTTCAAATCAGGCTAATACATTAATTGCTTTCTTAAGGCTGGCACTTTCCCAGTACAATTAAGATTCTAATAGATCAACAATTACAGTCATGCACTGTGGGGAACGATTAAATTGATCCCTGTTAACCCCAAGGCTCTGAAGTGCATCAGACTCCAACATCTTTGCTGCTTTGCTGCGAACAGCATGAAAGAGTCTCTGATTGAAAGTGCCTTTGTAGTGGGCAGCAACTGAGGATGGAGCTCTCTACTCTTTCAATTGTCATCATTCTCATTCATCCTGCAGAGGGCTTAATGCCCTTAACTCCCAGACTTGTGAGTGTTTAGCAACTTTGGAGTTTTATCAGCACTTTCTAGGTTCTTCTTTTGTACATAAATAACAGACGGGCTGACTTTATTCAAATATCGCTTACACAAGGATTTGGATGAAGGGTCGGTTGTTGAGGTTGTTGTTGTGTGCTTTCAGGTACTTTACAGCTTGTGATGATCCTAAGGTGAACCTATCACAGACTTTTCTTGGTAAGATTGGTTTAGAGAAGTTTACCTTTATCCTTCTTCAGAGGCTGAGAGAATGAGGCTTGCCCAAGGTCATCTAGTGGGTTTCCATGGCTGAACGGGGATTCAAACCCTGTTCTCCAGAGTCCAACTACTACACCATGCTGCTGTCATAGGCTGGATTCATTGTTATTCTGTACCCTATAGAGCAGTGATTCTTAAGCTATACGACGTGAGGGACATACAGGGTTTTTCTCCCCACTGTGCCAGAGACTGGCACCCTATTGGTGCCTATTGGTTACAATTGTTTACTGGAAACTTGCTATGGGCTAGCAGCCAATGTCTTGTTGCCCAGCACTGGTCCAGGGACTACCACTTTGAGTATCACTGCTGTAGAATAAACTCCAGCCCTGAGTCATTGATGAGCAAAGACCAAAATACCAGCACTAAAGACTGGCATCAAGGAGCAAGCATTGTAGGGCAAGTACAAAGGCACCAGGTCCCATCTGAACTTCGAAGCTAAGTGGAGACAAATGTGGTTAGTACTTGGATGTAGACCACCAACAAATACCAGGTGCTGTAGATTATATTTCAGATGACGGAGCTGGCAAATCCACCTCTGAGTAATCCTGGCCCAAGAAACCCTATTAAATTTATGAGGTTGCTATAAATCCTCAGGCTATTTGAAGGCACACACACACACACACACACACCAAGGTCCATACCACAATTGGTTGTGTTGTTAGATTTCAATTACTCATATCTTGGTATGTAATTTATATATTGTGCAAATTTGCACATTAGGTGCATTTGTGTAATATTAAAATTAAGTATATTAACAGTTGTATTATTTTCCTACCACTATGTTTCACCCTCCTTGCCATTTATATAGCAAGCTATTATTTAGGAGAGTCTGTATAGTCTAATTGTTACAGTCCTGGACATGGAGTAGGGAAACCCAAACCCCCTGTAATAGTTCATGGAACTTATCAAGTTACCTTGGGCTAGTTACTGCCTCTCCTGAAACTACCTTACAGTGTTGTCATAGGAATCAGAGGGGACAGTTAAACCATCTAAAGTGGACATATAGTAGTACTTCTTTTTGTCATCCATAGATTGTCATGCATAGATGCTTCCATGATATTCTCATCAGACCACTGGAGTTGTTTGTCATCATTTTTTAACTCTACAATGAATAAACCTGCAAGTTAGCTCAGGCTGAGAAGGATCACCAAAAGAACATTTAAGACAGCATATAGGCCTCTCCCCCTCCACGATTTATTTCCATAACAAACAACTCTCTTGAGTTCAATGCCAGCCAAAATGATGGCAGCAGTGAGGGGGCGGGTAGCCAATCTCTCCCTTAAGTAGCTAAATTTGGCCTCATCCTTAAAATGCTATGATTTAATTTCTGTGGTAGTTTATGATCTAGCAGAGTACTATACCTACAGAGTAACCCTAGCCATGTTTACCTTTAAAAGGCTGTGAGAGTGTGACTTGCCCAACGTCACCCAGTGGATTTACATGGCTGAGCTGGAATTTGAACCCTGGTCCTCCAGTCTCCTAGTCCAGTGCTCCAACCATTATACCACAATGGCCCTCTCTCCACTTTTATAATACTTTTTAAAAAAACCTCAGGCTGATGGAAGCATGACATAGTGGCTAGACTAGAGGGTTCAATTGGGGTTTGGAAGCTCTAAGCACAGGAGGTTACAGAAAAGAAGGGAGGGAGGAAATGAAAAGGGAGAGAGATGAAATATGGAACCATATAGAAATATCTGCAAGTGTTCTATTTTAATGTTTTTCATTAGAGTTGATTTTATTTATATATACTTACTCTTAGGGACTCATGGAAGAGCCTCCACACACCTTTCATCTTAAATACACAGACCTGATTCATTCATGTGCATGCATATACACACATAAACACACCCTAATCACTCAAAACACACTCCAGTCTTGAGCAACAGCTTCAATAGTCATCACTGCTGCACCACTGTTATTCTGCCACCTGAATGACTGACCTCTTCCCAAGACGATGTGAAGAGCCAAAACACACACATGCACAGACTCTTTACAACAAGTCCCTGGGCAGTCTTGGGTTGATGACACCAAATGCATTACAATCCATCAGCAGCTTCAGCAATCACCATCACACTGTTGGGGGATCACCTAACCTATGATCCCTTCACATTTCCTTCCCCAAACAGCAGGGCAGGCATCCTGCAGCCCTGGCTGATCAAGTTAATAAGAGTAATAAAATTAATAAACCCCCCTCTCTCCCCCTCCCTCTTTAACATCATCAGAATGGGGAATTAGCTGAACCTTGTGAAGCTCTACACTCCCAAGACTTGTGCTGCCTGCTGTGTTAGCTTTTGCAGCTGGCACTTTGGAGTTTATCACATGGGGCTAGTTTTGGCATTAAAAAGAGATTAAAACTCATTTAAAGCATCCTGCAAATAAAACAAAAATAGCAAGAAATTGCGCAAAAGATTTTCACATGCAATTGTGCAAACAAAGTGATATTTCAAAGTATTGTCACTGAAATCCCAAAAGTAAAAAGATGTGTGTTAATGCTTCTTTGTCACTAATTTAATGGCAGGTTTTGTGTGATGTCATGTGAAATCATTTCACGTAATTACACAATTTTTCCAGGATATTCACGGGACAAACTCCCGATCTCCTTCATGTGATAAGTTAGTTTGTTAGGTCCACCTCAGTTTGGATGGGATGGTTTAGATTTGGCTGCAAACTGAGTTCTAGCAAAATACTACAGTCTCTCCTAGCTTGTCTGTTCTTTCTCATTAATAATGTTTGCCAGCTTGACCATACTCTGGTGTTCCTTGGCCACACATGTCCCAGGTTTCATCTGTAAAATGTTGGAGGGCATGGATCTTGTACACATTCATCCTCTGTCTCTTCCTCTTCCCAACATCTTGAGTTTGGGGTGTTTTTGCAACACATTCTCTCTCCCCTGATCTGCATCAATATCTCAGCTCCTAAAAGTGCTGGTGACTTGTTTCTTTTTTTTAAAGGACGTTTGGGATCCAGGCCAGCTAAAGGTGCAAACAGGCACCAGGTCTCATGCTAAGATTGCAGGTAAAATCTAGCCAAACATGTAATATGGCAACCTTGACTGCATGGAACCCATTGTCAAATGGTGGTACCTCCAGGCCCTGTTCCTCCTCCTCTTTCTCCTTGCTGTCACCAGCACCTCTTAGTATGACCAGAGTGATGATATAAAGCATCCCTACTCTCCCTCAAGGTGGCTGTGCATACTGGGCCAAGAAAGGAAGAAAGCAACTGAATGGGCTGTGGAGAAAGTAGTTCCACCATGGGAGAGGGCCCTCCAAGAATATCATGCCTAAAAGCCCTCTAAAATCTAGCAGCGGCAGTGCTAATAGCATGCCCCATCATGCCCCATTGATTAAGACATCTGATGAAATTGACTCTAGTTCACAAAACCTTATGCTGTAATAAATGTGTTAGTTATTCTTGTTATTTATTATTCACTTTTTGTGGCAACGCTGTCACAGCACTACACACACAGAGAAAAATAAGGGACAAGAATAAAAATGGAAAATCAGACAGAATATCTATGCATAATGTGGACACTGCTAAAAATACACATAAGAAAAGCTGCTTAGACTGCATAAGGAAATGCAGTAATAACAAGATAGGCTTTTTATCCCTCCTCGCATGTTAAAATTGAAGAGAGTTTTACAACTGATGGGCCACCCACTGATAAAGCCTTATCATGGTTGTTAGCAGCCTATTTTCACCAATGGGGATATGAGCAGGCCATTTAATGCAGATTTTAGATTACTAATAGTGTCCTATGTGTGCAGGTAGTCCTTACAGTAACCTGGTCCGAAACTGCAGATGGATCTTGTAGCACCTTTGAGACGAACTGAGTGAAAGACATTGTAGCAAAAGCTTTCATAGGATTGGTCTACATGCTCAGATGCATGGAATCCCAAACTGGTCCCAACCTGTTTTATACAATAAAGCTTACTAGTAGTGCTTTGAATTTGGTCTAGAAATGCATTGAAAGTTCGTGTAATTGCCACAAAAGTTCTGTTAACAATGTGCTGGCTATGGTCTACACCACCTAAAATTTCTAGAGGCAGCCTCATATAAAGTATAGTATAATATACAACTTTGCTGTTACCTAGAGCCTTGGTTACTGAGACCAGGCCTCAGTTTGTGGAGCACAGTCATATCATTACCTGTGCATTTGGACTGCAGTCTATCCAAGAGCACTTCTAAAAGGTATAGCTGGTACTTGGGGGGGGTTGGAACCCCATCCAGAGCTGGATTAACATTTCTATCCAGACTGACGGATGTTACAATTGACAAGAATTATGTTTTATCTGGATTCACTTTCTTCTTCTTAGGGATGGAAAGAATATTTGAAAATGTTTTTTTAAAAAATGATTGAAAAACGGGTTTTTCAAGTCTCAAGAAACCCTGATGGAAAAAAAATCCTGGACTGACAATAATCTTTGCAATTTGGGACCTATTCTGTGCAAAATTCACATGTGATTGTTTTGCACAGAAACCAGCATTTTCTACACAGGAAACTTTTTCTATGTAAAGCTGTGTTTTCCGCAGAAAATGTTGCAATTGGAGGCTTAGTCAATGCAAAATTTGCATGATTAGTTTGCATGTAAAACAGTATTTCCTGCACAGCTTTTCTGTTGTACAGCGAATAATATTTCTGTGCAGGAATATTGTTTTCTGTGCAAGAAAATCTGTTTCCTGCACAGAAAATGCTGTTTACTGTGCAAAACAATCACGTGAATTTTGAACAGAATGAGTCTTGAACTGCAAATAGGCTTCCACAACAGTTTTTGAAAACTTTCTCATACTGAGAAGAAAATTGCTAAAATTACTGATTGCTTCCTTTATGAAGAAAATTAATGAAGAATTACATCCTTCTTCTTCATTTCAAAACCGCATTCAAACCCATATTCCAGAGTTCTACAACCTTCTTGGGATTTGTAGGTGGAAAAGAGAAGAACTGTTTATCAGTACTGTGGGTCTTTAAGGTGCCATGTAAGCCTATGCCATAATAAATGTGTTTGTCTTTAAGGTGCCATAAGAGAAAAGACTCTTGCTTTAGTAGATTGGTTTTTGTTTTTGTTTAGTAAACACTGTTTTTTTTCTGCAACAGAATCAATACAGCTACTGTTCTGCAAATGTATGGTTGTAAATTGCCATGTGGGTATTTGGCAGCTGGGTAGTAAAATACCTTTAATAAATAACTAAATACCCATATAAATAAATAGCCTAGTTCTCATTCAGGCAACACCATCGTGGTTAAACTAGTGTCCAACACTTCAGATTGCAATGAGAAGAACCTACAAGACTGAATGCTGCCTCTCTATATATTAAAATTCCCCCACATTAAAAAAAAGAACAAAAACAAGAACAACACTAGATATCAGAGAAAAGGCTGCAGCTTAGACTTTTAATGTGATTGTTTGTTGTAGTTTTTTACTTTTACATTATTCATTGTTTTAGCATAATGAGAACTGGTGTGGCGTAGTGGTTTGAGTGTTGGATAAGGAGTCTGGAGACCAGGGTTCGAATCCCAGCTCTGCCATGTAAACCCACTGGGTGATTTCAGACAAGTCACATACTCTCAGCCTCAGAGGATGGCAATGGCAAATCCCCTCTGGAAAAAACTTCCAAGAAAACCCCATGATAGGTTCACCTTAGGGTCATTATAAGTTGGAAACAACTTGAAGGCACACAACAACAAAATACACACATGCAGAGATACACTATGTGAGCATTACACAGAATAGCAACATACACAGCACATGTGAATGACTAGGTGGCATTGTGCAAAGCACAATGTACGATGCATAAAATTGTTGTGAAATCACAATGTAAGGTATAGGAGGCACAACCACAAAGCAAGTGCACAACCACAAATGCAATGTATAGGATGCACAATCACTATACAAAGTATACGATGCACAACAGCAACACACCATTAGCAACTCACAAACACAAGTTACAGAGGAACATGCTATCTGTGCAGCTCTGCTTCCACTACTATCAGCAGAACATGCCTGTTGCATAATGGTAGCTTTAAATAAATAACTGTGTCTTTTGTGTGAGTATGGGGAAGAGAGCTCAGAAATAAAACCTTCTGGAAATCATAGCAGACATCAGCTGAACTATTCCATTCTGGTACAGCAAAACAGTTGAATTGTGAGAGTTCTTTCAAATCCAGGCCAGGGCTAGAGGCAACAAGAGAAACACTCTGGGGCATCTTATGAATCTTTCCCATTAATGCCCCAAAGCTCTTTTTACAAGGCTACATGAGCTATTAAAAATAATTGTGGAGTGTACAGATGAAGGAGGAAGAAGATTGTTGAGTGCCCTTGATGAGACTGATTGAATTGAGCCTGCTGGCAAGCAATTTCAGCAACAGAAAGTCCAGATTAAAAGAGCCAAGTGCCCCAGCTGGAAACCTTGCTGTAGGTGTTGGTACCAGATGCCTTGAAGTGAATCTGTATCGTCCTCAAAACAGCTTTTGAAAGACACAAATGAGGACCAGGGTGTGATAAACTCTTGATAAACTTATGAATTAGGAGGGAGGATTGGGCTGTTTCTCCTTTGGGTTTAGTGAGTAGTAAGCAGTGGAATGAAAGAAAGAGAAAATGCTGGGAGACAAGCAAGTTGGATTGAAATCAGACCTCCATAGTGCAAGATATGTTTGGACTGGAACTAGATCCATTTACAGTGGATAACAAACAGTAGTTCTGGAGGAGCTGACAGAGTGGCGACTCTCTTAAAATATGCTAGATAACAAGTCGCACCATTCCCAGCAAATGGTCTTGCAGGTTGATGAAAATGGGAATTGTCTGACATATCATGAAGGCATTAAGTTGTGGGAGGGGAACTGGTTTAGATCCATAACTAAATATATGAGGTAGGAGAGTCATAAACAGTTTCTTGACCATTTAGGGTGACTGGTGTTGTTTCCCACGATACACATCTTAATCTAAAGTTCTGTGGAGCTGGTGGTAAAAGTCAGGACCTTGTTTATGCTATTCTCATTACCAATCCATATATTACTTCTGCTGGACAGAGATTTGACATATGACATCAGGAACAAAGATCTTTTTGTCTCTATTGCTTCTAAAAGTATAAATGTGGTTAAAATTGGTTGTATCCACACTGCACAATGATTGTAGTTCAGTACACTTTGGATACCGTGGCTCCATCCTGTAGAATCCTAGGACTTGTAGTTTGTTGAAGCACTCAGAATTTACCCTGCTAAAGAGGTCTTAACCACTCTCCTGAACCTACAGTCCTTAAAGCTCTCTAGCAGATAACTGTATGCACTTCTGGATTACTGAATCCCAAGAATATTTAAGATGGAGCCATGGCTGTTAAAGTGGTATCATACTGATATAATTATGCAATATGGATATGTTGTTGTTGTAGTTTCTGACTTATGGTGACCCTACAGCAAACCCATCATAGGGTTTCCTGGAGCTGAGCAAGTGTGACTTACCCAAGTTTACCCATGGATTTTAAAGAGAATCAAACCCTGATCTCCACAGTTGTAGTCCAACACTCAAACCACACCACCACGTTGACAATATGGATACACCCATAGGATGTTAAAACAAAACAAAACATAGGTCTAAAAAATTTGGCTAGGCTTAATCATATTTAGAGCATGATGACTGCCTTCCATTTATTATTGATTTTTATGTCTGATGAAGGTTGGAGACATCTCAGTTTAAAATGAAACTATATTTCTTATAATAATGACTGTTTCATTCCAGGTCTTTGATATAGGCATATTATTTGGTCTTGACTCCTGTGATTAAAACAGCTGTGGTCTGAAAGGCCTTCGAGACCATTTTTCCCTAAGGGGGGAAATAGTATAAGGACTTCGTATTTTTAATTCACAGCCTCTCTTGAATTAGCCAATGGTGACAGCAGTAATGTCTAAAAAGAGAAAATGTCAGCATTTGAACTTGTATAATTTAGATCAGTATGATGTCATAGCACAGATAGCAGATGCATTTTTAAAAGTGATCCTTCTTAAAACGAGCTTAGTACTTAAAGTCATAAAACAGGAGATTATTTGTTACAAGTTCGCCACTTCTTTGAGTGAAAAAAAAAAAGCTGCAGCGGCAGCAATACTTAGGTTTGCTTTCTTTCAGAAGCAGATTCTCAAAACTGCTGTCATTTTTATATTGCTTTATTTATAAATATGCACACATAGCTTTCAGGGCGGCAGAGATATGAAGGCAGCAGGGCTGGCAGTATGTAGTTTGAGGAGAGAGGAACCTGATCCCATCATTTGGGAGTGAGGCCCCATTCTGCTCAGATTATTAGCTACCTTTAGGGAGCCAGGTCTGCTATCCCCTATGATCTCTTGAAGGTGTTACCCTGAAACTCCAAGGTGCTTTCAACTCACTGCTGGCAGCTGCCTGGCAAAGTTACTGTTTTGGACTACAGCTCCCAGAATCCTTCACTAGTGTAATCACCAGTTACATGTGGGCTGGGGAAGTCTAGGAGTGTGGCTCTGTCGTAAATAAAGAAGCCGGAGAAAAAATGAAAGACTACACGGCACATAAAAAAAGACTGCAAGACTAAGGGGCATAAAAATTAAGCAGCCATTTCCTCATAATAAGCACAGACATCTGGTTGGTAGGACTTACTGGCTGAGTTCTTTGGGATGCACCTTGAGGTTGTCATTCCGCGACTCAAAATATAAACAATTCCAAACGTACCCACCAAGGGGACCACGTTAAAGGTTGAACTGAGCATTCATGTAGAAAGCCAAAGTCCAACCTGCATAGTTCTGACAAGCAGCCAGAAAGGACAAACTGGTACTTCATATAATCAGGCAGCACACTGTAATTCCTAACTTAAAAATAGGTAAAAGCTGTTCTTTTGGGCAACCTCTTTAGTAGTACTGTGGGTATGGTCTTATTTGAAACTACATGGAAAAATAGTTGTTTATGAACTACCTGAGCTAATACTGTATAATGTTAGCTGTAGGGGTCCAATACACTGAAGAAGAACAACTTAAGAACACAGCCCTCCCAGATCAGACCACACATCTATATCAGAGATGGGCAAAGTGTGGTTCTCCAGATATTGTTGGACTGCAACTCTCAGCATTCTTCACCTTTAGTATGCTGGCTATGGCTGATGGGAACTACATCTGAAAGACCACACTTTGTCTACATATGGCATCTGGTGGTAAACTAAATATATATCTAGGACTTGTGATCACTGATGTATTCTCAGGAGTTGTGCCATAAGAAAAATGTAATACTGGTTGAGATACAATACAGGTAACTATGGGGAGAAGCCGTATGTAAGCCACAATACAAGAAGAGATTTAAGAAGTTGCATTTATGGTGTCTAAAGACAGAGGACTGTGCCCAAAACTTCCAACTTTAGCAATGTAGTAACCAGAAAACCTGGAAATTCTCTCTCTCTCTCTCTCTTTCTCTTTCTCTTTGTGTTTAATTTAGAGATGCTTCAATATTAGCAATTAAATCGTCTGGTTGCAAAAAAAAAAAAAAACCAAACAAATAAAAAACCCAAGAGTTTATGAGATAATTAAAATTCCTAATTTTAAGGCACTCTTATTGAATGTGAATAAACATGCACATCTTCCCAAAATGTTACATTTTGGAGGCAATAGTTATCAAGGATGGCAAATATTGGACAACAGAAACTGGACTTATAAACCAAGGTAAGTATGGAACAGTAAAGACATTCATATGCAAGGGGCTTGCTTTACAGAAATTATTTATTCTACTTCTATAGTACTATGCAGCAACAACAAGAAGGAAAATTTATATTTGGGATTACCAATATTGAGATGCCAGATTCATACGCATACAGTAGTAATGAAATGATATATAAAGCTTTTGGCAAAATATCTTAAAAGCCAAAGGAAAGAAGTGATATACATATATTTAGTCTGCAGGTGATGTTATTTAATGACCTAAAAAACAGTGTAGGTAAAAATGCAGTTGATTGGTTGGCAATTTATTAGTAGCTACTAAAATATTAATAGCTAAAAAGGGGGGCATAATAAGAAGCACAATAAGAAGCCATTGATTAAGGGATGATTTAAAAGAGTGTGGAATATGATTCTAATGAATTAATTAACAACCATAATCAAATTTAAGGGGTGAGAAATTATGGCTATATATGATTTTGGTGTGTGTTGAAGTAGGGGGACTAGGATGTAGTTATAAACAGGAATATAAAAGACCTCAGAGACATGCATGCTTATAATAACTATTTATTTGGGGGGGGGACTTCAATGTAGTAAAATTGTATTTTTCTGTGTGTCTGTGTTTGTGTCTGTATCTGGACAGTGAAAAAACACTTGTTCAATATATTGTGATATTTGTGTATGCACTTTTGTTTATTTGGTAAATATGATAAAAGGAGGAAAAATAACTCAAGTACTTCTTACTGTGCACAGAAGTAGGCACTTAATTTGTGTTTGATGCTGAAGTAAATTGTCCACATATATTAGTTTGGCTGGTTGAGCACCTTACTTAACAAAACAATCTCTCAACTTTGTTAGTATAGGGCAAGCTTTAAATTCTGATCATTCTGTACAAAATATGTGGATTAAAACCTTTGAAAATGCATACCACAAAAAAAAATTGCTGGTCCTTTAAGATGCTATACAACACAACAGTGGCTGGACCGTTTGAAAATATAATTCATTTGTGCTTATTAAATGTATCACTCAAGACTTTCAATATGGTAGTGGTCTGACTTTCAAGATTACACCAACATCTTTGAACAGTAATGTAAGAAAGGTAGCCAGGTAATTTATTTAAAAAGATTATATATATTCACTCATTCAAAGTACTTTGGCAATCCTAGGGTAAAGTTATATATAGGGAATTCACTCATTCAAAGTACCTTGGCAATCCTAGTGTAAAGTTATATGTACATGTATTGTCTGTAAAAATTGAATGCTTCATATCCTAAGAATCACAAGAGTGGAAGATCTACTATACTAAATTTTAAAATGTGTTGGTATAGCAGCCTGGGTTTTTTGATAAAGAAAAGTTTAAGAGGCAGGTTAGGCAGGCAATGGCATTTCAAATTATCCAGAATTAACAAAAGTGTTTAAAGAGAAGCCCAACATAGAATATGTTGCAGAAGAGCATGTGCCTGTATATCTCAAAATACAGGTGACTGAACAAGCTGGGTAAGGTTGGAAAAATTGTCATGTGAAGTGTCCCACTTGATAATGAGAGAATTTTGTATTTCTCATGCCACCAGCATACCTCAAATTTTGCTCACACCTACCTCCTCCAGATGCCCTTAGTGGGTAGTTCTTGAATACAGGATTGAACTTAAAATGTGTTATGTACCAAAAGCAGAACATTGTTGTGTGATCCCTCGTATAGTGGCAATCATCCTCAGATTGTGACAACCATTTCTCTTGGCCTTAGTTTTGGTCATCATTAATTCCCTTAACAAAGATATGGCCCACATGACCACCATAGCATAGCTTTCATTCATAACAATAAACATATACTGAAGAAGATGGAATGAAAATTAAGGAGTCTAGAAATACATACAGGTCAGAAAATATACAATATAATATGGGCTGACCACCTTTGGCCTGCCAGATACTTTAGCCTACAGCCTCTCCCAGCATGTTCAATAGCTAAGGACAGTGGGAGTTGTAGTCAAAAATATCTAGAGGTTCCCTGCTATTGCACTAGACTCTTAATACATAATTTTGTCACTGCTAAGTTTTTAAAACAATGTTATTTCAAAGCCCCTAATTCCCCTCTCAGTGGTACACCTCACAGCTGTCTTTCTCTGAAACAGCAAAGCACTGGAAATTTGCAAAAGATGTTATCACCCACAAGAAAAATTACTTTGAAAGCTTTTTAATATCTCCATATGGATACACCCAGGCTATAATGTGATTGTTACATTTATCACAGTGCAAACACAGTCTTCTGAATTACTGTCAGCCTTTCAACTCAATCTGATGTGAATGCTAGATCTTCTGTGGCAAGAGGTGGGAAGGCTTTTATTTTCTTCTCTTGCTCCAAAGGAATGGAATAGGAAGCAGAGATCCTAAAATGTTGCAAAGGTATCTCTCACTTCACCTAGGAATCCAAGGAGAGGCCAAGACTCTTGCCTTTAATCCAAAGGTTAAAATTGATCCTTCATTATATTAATAAAGCAGTCCTTTGCTTTCTGTGCTTCCTCCCTGCTTCCCTAGAGTTCCCAAGTGTGAACTACAGTCTTGTCGCTTTGTCAGCAATTTTGAAATGCTAATGGGAGATGCTGTTTGCCAAGCAGAGCATTAGGAAATGTCTCCGTGGGGAATATTTTATTTCTGGCCTGTTTCATTCAAAGAAAGAAACTGTTGTGCATTTTGAGATGGGAAATGAGGACTTAGTCATATCAGAAACAAGCTCTGACTGATCACTTAAGGACTGACACATCCAACCTTCTGACCATCCAACCTCCCCCCCCATATAGTTATAATATTATGATTCCCTTTCACACCACACAATTACCATTTTAACTCCTATGGCAGCACAGTGGTGTCCCCATGCTGGGTGGCGGAGGGCAGGTGCATGCTCCTCCAGCCCTGGGCTTTCTTCCCGGAGCAGCCAACAAGGGTGCATGTTCACCCCTCCTGCTCCAAAGGGGGAGGAAGGCCAACTGGGTGTCGCCCAGTGTGGTCCACATCCCCCACACACCCCTATGATGCCACTGTGGCAACTCCTCATGGAATCGTGGGATCTGTAGTTTAAGGAAGGATGTTTAGCCAGAGCACTCTGGTATTTCTGACCAAATTACTGTATATACTCATGGATAAGTCTAGAAATTTTAGTCAAAAAATTGACCCATAAAATCTGAGGGGTCATTCCCACTGGCAGGATGAATCGCTTCATGATTTGCTTCTGCCCTGAGATCTTTTCCTTACCCCAGTCCAAGCGATTTAATTTGCCCCAATTGTCATCCCCACTGGCAGAGCTGCTTCAGCATCCCCTGTCACTCATCCATGATGTAAGCAACTGCCTGGCTTGGAAATTTGGGGGGGGGGGGTGGAGGCTGAGAGAGTGTGATGCTCAAGAGATGGGTCAGAGGTCAGAGCAGTGCAAGGGGGAGGAAGAGGAAGAAGGAGGCAGGAGGAAGGGTCAGTGACCCGTGGGAGAAGGAAGAGGGGGATGAAGGCTCTGGCCAGGGGAGGAAAAGGTGGGGGCTTGGGGCCCAACTGAGGCAGGAGGAGGAGGAGGGGGACCCAGGGAGCAGGAGGGCACTGGGACCCAGGGAGCCTTGGGAAGGGAGGGCACCAGCATCCAGGGAGGCTTGTAGGAAGGAGGACAGGGCATCTTTTCTTTTTCTTTCTTTCTTTTGTAAATACAATTAAGCAATTAAGTGATAGAGTGTAGCATCTTTGCAAGTAGATTATTTTTTTTAAAAAAAGGAACCGAAAGTCACACCTATAAATAACAAAACAGCACAGGGGGGGCATGGAGGAATGACATCTCCACAAAAATGGGGAGGGATGATAAACACCCCTCTGCCATTAGTCCCTCCCCTCCAGAATGCTGTGATTCAAATCTGTTGTTCCCATTTGCTGAACACTCTTTGGAATCACGTTTTTTTTTTTTTCTTCAGAAGAACCTCTTTTAAGCTAGTGTCTGGAAAAAAAACAGTTCTTTTGCCTTTGCCTCACTTCATCATGATAAATTCGATCACATCGCGACAGGAACCAATTTCAAATGGGAACGAGGACCATTTAATTCACTCAGCGATTCGATTCTTTTAATAGTGGGAATGAGCCCTGAGTCGGCTTATCCATGAGTCAGTGTAAGTACTGTACCTTAACTCACGTAAAAATAGAAAACATCCCCTGGTGAAAGGCAAGAGTATAATCTGTTGTGGAAACACTGACCTTCCATCCTTCAGTGTGAACACAAACAGTTATGCCTCCTGCAATTTTGTTTTCTTTGACATTGTTTTCTTTTGCTTCATCCTTTAGATCCTTAGTTACATGCCCTTAGGTTTTACCCGTGACCTATCCATGGGTCATATCAAAGTCCATAATTTTGGCTCCAAAACCTGCCCTCAGCCTATGAAGTCACCTTATAGTTGAGTATGTATGGTACAAACTGCAGCCATGGCAGTTACAGTGTCACGGTGCTATAACTGGGTAGTGTGAAGGGCCCATAGTATTTGAGTTCATTTACAAATGTACAATCTGTGTCTGGGTGGAATCTCAACAAAGCACCACTAGAGACAGCTTGTTGCCTCAAAGCAAATCCCTACAGAGAGGCAGTGCATGAAGGTGCTTTCCGGTACCTGAAGGTGCTCTATCTTTGGGCAGAGTAATGGCAGCTGCTAGGGGAAGAACAGTGGTAGCCGTCCAGCTGTTTTTCCTGAACTGCCCGATCTTTCCTTTTTATTGATAGAGCTTTGTGTGCCACACAGCTTGCTCTCCATCCCCTAAACCAGCCTGCATCTCTCAGATGTGGATTTTATCCCTTTGTCAGAACTGAAGTGAGGTTCATCTGCCAATCCAGCCAGCATTTGGACATGGAGAGAAATGGAGTCCTCTGTCCTCTGTCTCAGACAGCAAAATAACTTGGGCCAGCTCTGCATTAAGTTCAAAGCAAGCTTCTCTGTCAATATCATTCCCCATATAGTATGATGATTTCCAAAGCAATCCTATAGGTATCTATTCAGAATTTGAGTTGAGTTCAGTAGGTTCTTTGAGTCCAGCAGGACTTATTCCTAAGTAGATATGGGACTGCCTGTATGTTTTTATTTGTATCCCCCCGGCCCCCCCCCCTCCCAAACTGACTGGCTCAGGTTACTTGTTCCAAGGATTGGTGTGCAACCTCCAATATATGTAACATGTAGCCTGAAACAGTGGAGGGTACTGGTCAGTAAGTTTTCCCTTTAATGTTTAAAGAACCTTTCACAGTAAACAATTTTGTACAATGATTTCACTTTTACTGCAACCTAAGGAATCCTAGGATTTTGACTTTGATGAGTCATTAAGAGCTCTCTAGCTGAGAATTGTAAGTCTTCCTCCCCATACTACGAATCCCAGGATTCCAATGGATGTAATGATGACAGTTAATGTGGCATGATAGCTCTATCACTGTGCTATGTGAAAAAAATCAATATAAGTACTTGTTGATATATAATTTCTAAGTAACTACTTGATTCTTCTCCAGAAAATTAGTTGGTTTTGTCCTTTTCTTTGGAAAAGTCAGTCATATATCTCTATGAAGGTCAGCACTCATGAAAGCTAGTCTATGGGCATATAATGATTGTCAGAATTTCCAGAAACAATCCAGTATACATTCCTTTTTCCCCCCCCCTAATTACAACTTACCGCAATGTGCTCCAGTAAATACAAAGCTCAGCACTCAAACGGCTTGACTCTGCCAATATTAGTAACACCAATAACTGTGGCCTCAAAGATAGAGAGACTGTAAGGAACACACACAGACCCCTATAGCTCACAGGTGGAGCAGGGAATACAGGTGGACACAGTCCCTTTGGATGTTGCTACAAGTCACCTTTTTGTGAAGATCCATCTCATCTTTTTTTCCCCTTGCTGTTGAATGATGCTGAATTAAACAAGCTGTGCCTTTGTTCTTCATAATGCAGCAACTGATTGATATGCTCTTGCTTGGCTGCCCTGCAGATATCTCCCATGCCCCTCCCAGTCACCCAGGAGTAGCCATTTGATGTTTGCAGCTGCCTTCACTATGAATTGCTTTGATTCTTGTAAGGTATTGCAGTCTCTTTTCTTGTGCTGTTGCCAGGTCTCCTTGCTGTTTGTCAGGACGAGCTGACATTTCTATGTGCCAGAGAACTCCTAATTTCTAACTCATTTTTTGTGCGCATGTTCATGCAGGTGCATACATAACAGAGAGAGAGAGAGACTCCTTCAGGTGCTTGTTTGATGACAGGTAAATCTAGGAGGATGGGCTTCTACTTTAGGGCTGACCTTTTCCAACTGGTTTAAGAGATGGCAAGTGGCAGTGCTGCAGGCATTCACATCTCTCAGCTCACGGAGGCATTGGTTATTACCAGGAATAAATCAACACCTTAAAGACTGGTTCAGCATGAAGAACAGTTTCCTTAGACTCACCTAATGGGATTCTCCCATGACTATCTGCCTTCACTGCCTAAGGGCATTTCCAGATAATTTTTGTGGAATAACATTGTAATTGCACCCTTGTTACATGTAGCTCCCAGGGAGCTTCATATTGCTAGTTCCAGTGTCTGTTAACAGGAAACTATACTTTTATAGTTTCTCAACTGCAGCCTGTTGCTGCTGGGAAAATGCAGCTGACCCCCTGCTCCTAGCAGCTAAAATGTCAACTGTAATGTAGCAAATACTACATCATGAAATGTAGAGATGTCAGAGGCAGAGTACCTATTGGCCAGTTTCCATGTCATTCTCACTAATAAGTGACCTGATTTTATTCTAGCCACATTTTCTTGTACGTATAAGGGTTTTTTCTTAGTAATCTTTCTTGGGAGATGCCAGTTGTGAGGAAGTTGGAGAGGAAGTGGCAAATGGACATTATCAGGGAGCAGGGGTTCTCAAGCCTTTTACTCACAGGATCCGCTTGAGAGACCTGAAAATAACAGAGATATATCAGCCACACAGTGATTGTGCAGGTTTGAAGCCGGTCACAAAATGGCAGCAGATGAAGGCAGAGTATGGCCTAATCAGCTCGGATATACTGATCCATTTTTATAATGCTATCTAATCCTACAGCAGTTTTCTCATAGCAAGCAGTTCCATTCCATTTGTGGAAGAGCAACTCCAAAGGAGGGGAGGAGCAAACTTCCTAATAAGAAATCCTTACCCCACTGTCATTATCCTGTACTGATATATTTGTATTTGAAATAAGATGGAGGATCATACAAAGGAAGAACGACTAGCAAGCGTTACAGGAATATATGGATAAGTTAATACTGAGGCAGAAGTTGTGGCATGTTGGGAAGATTGACTTTCCAGTGAGTTCATGGGGAATCAAAGTGGGAGGTGGACTTTCATTGAGTGGCTGGATCTGTTAAAAAAAAGTTGTTTACTAGGCAGAATACCTGACCCAAAGTGAACTAGCCATTTCCCTTCTTTCTGAAACCTAGACAGAAACAATATACCCATAACATGGATGTCTTTTAAATCTATTCTCCAGAGCACAGTATAGGTAATGAGCCACTCATTGGAAGGAAACAGCCTCATTACCTTCTGTTAACAGATCAGGACATATCTGGGGCACAGACAAGCTAAACCTTTAGTATCCATTAACCCAATAGTTAAACTTCCCCACGTTTCTTCTAACATTACAATAGCTTCTGTATGAGCATGAATGTCAATTCTGAACATGATTAAAAAAGAACTGTCTACCTTCTAGACTGGCTTTCTGTTCACATGGTAATCACTTAGATGCCTCCAGGAAGCCCACAAGTAGTGCATGAGCGCTTTCCCATTCATGTGCCCGATACCTGATCTGGGGGCCATTCAGACTAACTTCTAACCCAGTTCAGGATTCGAAATTTGCATGCGAAGTTTATATTGGGCCCGATTCTGTCACAATCCATGTCAAGGCTTGCACAAGGAAATGCCCCTTACCCTTGGGTATCCAGAATCGGGCTAAAATCCATCTTTTCCCAAAAGACCCGGGTTCTGCGAAATATGAATTTGCCCTCGAT
The DNA here is from genome assembly GCF_019175285.1 of Sceloporus undulatus. Lineage (NCBI taxonomy): Eukaryota > Metazoa > Chordata > Lepidosauria > Squamata > Phrynosomatidae > Sceloporus > Sceloporus undulatus. The sequence continues at coordinate 67,561,472 of NC_056525.1, read as the reverse complement.
CATGATTGGGACAAATTCAGGGAGGGATTAGGGTTGGAGAGCGGGCAGAGGTCAGAGCATTCCTTCCCCTCATCCAAGGGGAGGGGGAGGAAGAGGAGGAGGAGGAAAGAGCCGAAGGACTGGAGGCTGAGAGGAGGCAAAAGGGGAAATCAGGGTGACTTTTGGGCTGCAAAGGGCTGTAAGAGGGAGGGGGAGTGGAGAAAGTGATGGAGGAGGAGGAGGAGGAGAGAGCCCTGGGAAGAAGGGAGCCATGGAGGGCATTCTCTAACGGAGCAGGAGGAGGAGGATGAAGGAGCCAGGACAGCTTGGGTGGGGAGGGTCAGAAGGAAAGAGGAGGAGGAGGATTGCCCAGGGAAATAGGGCTAAGCCGGGGGATGTAGGGAAATTCAGCTGCAGCAGAAGGGGCCTCTTTTATTTCTGACAATTTATGTGCATGATATTTTGGGTGACATGTCTGTGTGCTTGCTTGTGCTTTATTTCCTCTTGCTCCTGCATTATTATTATTATTATTATTATTATTATTATTATTATTTGTGTTATATGCGAATGCTACAGTCAGAATGCCTGCGCTGCATTTCCCTTTTATTCCAAATTGATTCCATGGGTCAGTTAGAACTGACAGGTCACTCTCTCTCAGCCTCATTGGAAGGCAATGGCAAAGCTCCTCTAGTAGGAGGAAAAGGGTCAGGTCAGGTCAGGTCAGGTCAAAGGCAGGGCACCAACGGAGCTCCCATCAGGCACCTTCCCCCACTTTTTATTTTTTACAATTATTTTTGACAAAATATGTGCATGTTTCTTGAGGCAGATATAAAGATGCATAGAACATGTCTAGCTGCTTGTTCACTTTCCCTTCTATTTGCTGGCTTCCAGCAAAGGGGAAATGTTGCAAAGGGCTAGACTTTTTTTCCTTTGTGAATCAATGCTATAATTCGAATGTTACATTTGTTGCTCTTGTAAATTAGGCAATTGGCAAAACAATACATGCTTTTGCTACTGTCTCTTCAGGGGTAGCCCTGAATTGCTTTTAAAAGCAAAAAAGAATGCATGGCAATCGCATCCTTTTCTGGCATTTCTGAGGTGAGGAATTTATTATTATTATTACTATTATTATTATTACTACTACATGTGTAAGAGGCATTCTGGGGTGGCAAGGAGTGGGGGATACAGGATGCATTAGCTTGCATTTTGGGGTTGAAAATGGGGGCAAGGGCAGATCATAACCTGCACTGACCCTAATGCCCCCCCTCACACACACACACACACACAAAGAGGTTTTAAATTTTGACAAAATGTGTGCACTTTGGGGCATTTTGTGCATGGCTCTTTAAAAAAAAGGAATGAGGAAATCACACTTCCGATGCCCCTACAAACGTCACCTATGACGATCGCTTGATTGACAGCAGGTGCCTTCAAGTTAAACCTGATAAGGCATTCGGGTTAAAATGCCCCTCAAATCTAGTGGGCACTCGCTAATGGAGAGATTTGGGGGAGGGGCATCCGGATCTACCCAGTTCCACCCACATTAACTGGGCCAGTGGGAATGGGGCCATAGAGAGGTCTATTACTTCTGGTTGTATAAAGCCCTCATTTAAAATCTAAGGGATGGGTAAATGTTTTTGGATAGCAGGCCATATTGGTGGGTGCACAATTCTCTGAAGCTATGAGATCAGAACAGGATTGATGGTGGGTGGCACCAGGGCTAATAGAAGGCAGAGGCGACTCTTACCTCAAACACATATACACATCCTTCTGTCTTGCAAACCCACAATAAGATCCTTCACATACCATCTTCCTTACACAAAGACTTACCTCCTTGTCCCCATCCACATATAGACACCTTCCCTTAGCCATATTTTATTAATTAATTAATTCAATTATTATCTCAATATAGGACCCAAGGGAGCTTTCCATGTAAGTTTAAAATATTTAAAGCAATATATAATACAAACTATTTTTAAAGCATTACATATGTAAGACAAATGAGGCAACAATGTCATCCCCAGCCTTCGAGAACAACTGATCAACGTTCGGCAGAAGGAAAGTGTGTGTGAGTATTGTATGAATGTGGGAGTGAATGAAAGAGCTCTTCATAATCAATGTTTGTATTATTTTTGTGATTTAATAAATGTTACATGCATAGTGTTTAAAACCAAATTTGGTGTCTCACTATCTGTGTCAGCCCTGCTCTGAATAAGTCCACAGAAAGAGAAATTTTCATTACCTGCTCTCAGGTTAAACAGGTTGTCCTTTCAACCTTGGACATAACACACAATCAAAATTAAAACATTAATTTAAAACAGTGAAAATACATTGAATGCAGAATTTTAAAAAATACAATACACACTAAAAATTCTTCCATCCATATACAGGCATCCTTGTTTCTCAAGCCATAGATACTTTAAACACAGGTGCGCGCGCACACACACAACACACACACACTACTGAAATTTAAAGCCTACATTTTTAAGGCCATTTATTTGGATGAGAAGGCTCTCTCTATATATATGGAGATGAGGGAGGCATTAGGGGCTGCTTACTCCAGTGACAGTGAGGTAGTGAATCGGCACTGGGATTTAGGCCAAGATCCTCTTGGGTTGGTGGTAGAATATAAATCTCTGGAAGTGTACTTATGCTGGTTCTTGGGTGTGTGAAGGCTACATCTTCTTTCCTGGATGCACAGAGGCAGCCAGAAGTTCCTGAATTCATCTCTGCCCCTGGGCAATGATTGACCGTGGGGATGTGCTATCTAGCAGCCTTGTGCATCTGGGGAATAAGTAGCACTTTTTGCCACGCAGATACAGGCCATGGTTGCTTCTCTTCATAAGGTGCATAAGAGCAGGTTGATGGGGTCTGGATGCAGCTCCACAGCCAATCTGTGGCTAGGGGTTGGAGTGGAGATGCACCTGGGAGCCTCTAGCTGCCTTTATGCACTCAAAACAAAGGTACTGTGCAAGAAAGTATTGGCTACCCCCTTGAACAACGCCTAAAAATATTTACACTGGAATAATTAACCTTTACACCAGTTTGAGGCACCAATACAACTCTGCCCTTGCTCTGCATTGTAATGGGGCTATCCAAGGAGTTGAATCCTAACCCCAAAATAGGTTTATTGCCTTTGATTGCATTTTTAAAGTTTGATCTCAACCTTTGACAGTATAATTATGTTAGTACTCTGCAGTAACAAGCAACTTCTTCCTGGGCTTCTGGCTCCATCCCCACCCCAACCTTCAGGACGACTGATAGCCCTGTTCATAGGCATCTAAGTTCTAATCTGCACTGCAGAAATAACACTATTTGACGCTGATTTAACTGCTATGGTTCAATGCTATGGCATTCTGGGATTTGTAGTTTTGTGATATTTAGCCTTCTCTGACAGAGCGTTCTGGTGCCACAACAAACTACAAATCCCAGGATTCCATAGCATTGAGCCATGGCAGTTAAAGTGGAGTCAAATTACATTATTTCTGCACTGCCGATTTGACCTAAATCACAGAGTTCTAAGGGATCTACAGGGACCATTCACTACCAATTCCAGGCTTATAACAATATACTTTTATTTTACCTTAAGGGAGAAATCTTTTGGCCTTTCATGTACTTTTGAGACAAGCTAGATCAAGATCTATTTTACGTATACCTATTGAATGTGCAGCATCATTTAATCCTGGAATTGTCTCTCCAATTCTGACAATGTCACCTCATGCAAGCATGAAGTGATATTGCAGTGTAGATATGGCAGATTTAATTAATCATTAATCTTTTTATTAACTGCCAACATTATTATTAAGGAGGTCAGTTGGCTTGATTTCTGTGAATGAGTGGATATCAACCAGATTGTAACATTTCTTAATCACTGTGGTTGTTACCCTGCATGGGCCATTCTCACACAAGGTGGAACATCAGACTAAGGCTCTGCAGATGAATGTATGAGAAACTGCAGGTGAAGTCTGAAAAGACAGAAAGAACTGTATGGTGCGTTACAGACTGCCCTAAAGCGGGCGGTCTGCCGCCGCCGTCATTACCTATGCCGAGAAGCCCCGGTGGCCAGACTGCGAGGCTTCCCGGCACAGCTAAAAAGGAGCGCCGAAATGGCGCTCCTTTTTGGCCCCTGAAAGTGGCGCCGTGAGGCACGAGGTGCGCACTCGTGGCGTCACTTCCGCTGTGCCACATCCAGACGCTGTGCGTCCAAGACGTAAATATGGTGGCGTCCGTGTAGACGGGCGCCGCCATTTACTATGCGCTCCATGCATCCTAGGAACAGGGCCGGTTAGGAAGGTGAGACCCTTCCTAACCCTAGCACGCCTCTTCCTAACCCTAGGATGTGCAAAACGCGTAGTAAATGGTGGTGTGTAACGCGCCAAAGTTTCCAATTGGATTTAGATGGAAACCAAGAGTTTGGCCTTCTTGTGTTGCTTCCTTGGTCCCTGCTGGCTGTTAGAGGAGCAGGTGTTTGCTTCCAGTGTGCTCCACTTGTGTACAAATAAATGATGTAGAAATTACAAAGACATCAAACATATCCACTGCTTTCTTATCCTAAAGGAACCATACTCTGTAGTGCTGCTCACTTGGGAAGATGGGTGCATGCAATGAAATGCAAACGGGGGGGAAATCTGATGCTCTTCTGAGGAAAATGTCAAGATCATATGTGTGGTACGAGGCAAAAGCCATAAACAAAACTTAGCATTACTTACTGAGTTGTTCATGAAGTAGCCAAAGGCTAATAGTTCTCTCCCCAAAATGCCTTGGGGCAACCTCTCCTAACCTGGCACTGCCCAGAAGTTTTGGATTATGGGCAATGTCCATAATGGTTAGTGATAACAGGAGTTATAACCCACTACATCTGGAAGACACCAGGTGGGAAAAGGTTGCCCAAGGACTAGATGCACAATATGTAGCCTTGGAGCTTCATAATTTTTCATGGCCCTTGACTCCACCAGACTCCCCAGAGCACCCTTTCACTTTCTGTGTGTATGTCTCCAAGTGTATGTTGACCTGAATTTCATAGGGTTTTCTTAGGCAAGGAATATTCATAGGACCTTATCACGTGGGGAAAATCAGGGGGAAATTGGGGGTTTAAACAGTGATTATCCTATGCAAAACACAGTAAGATTTTCACACACAACGCTATTAAACAAGCAATAAACAGCAACAAATAATTTTTGGGATTTCCTCATCAATGATTTGTTGCTGTTTATTGCTTGTTTAATACTGACGTTGAGTGAAAATCTTACTTGCGATATTGCATTTTGCATGGGATAATTACTGTTTAAACCCCCAATTATGCCCAATTTCCTCTGTGTGATAAGGTCCATAGTTTTACAGTTCCTTCCTCAGAAATATAGCTACAGCACCTGGTTTTTGTTGGTGGTCTCTGATCCAAATAATAACTAGAGCTGACCCTGCTTAGCTTCCAAGATAAAACGGGATCTGGTGTCTTTAGGATATTTAGTCTCACCCTTTCTCTACCAAATTGAAAAGGTGAATTATTTCTCCCCAAAACTACAAAAGATGCAAGCAATTTGCCTTCTAAATGGGTTGCCAGGGACTCTCCACTTTTTATTAAAAACTCTATTAAAATACCAGTTTAACATCTTAAAACTTGGAGGTTTTATTATTGTTGTTGCATTTTTGGCAATCCATGCCCCCCACTCTAAGGCTCAAAAAACTAGAAAAATACGTTGTTCTGTAGGCTGGTAGTTCTCACACATTTTTGCCTCATAGACCACTTGAAAATTGTGGAAAAGTCTCAGGAGACTATTTAATAAATGTCTTTTGTTTGTTTTACAATTCAAAGAACTTAAATTGCTTAAATTTTAATAAATGTAGGCTTGGTTTTCAGACTTGCCACAGATCACCTCATACCCTCCAACATTTCACAGGGAAAAACCAGAACTCCTGGGACCAAACACATCAGAGTGCAGTTAAGATGGCAAAGAGTTATTAATGAGGAAGATCACGCAAGCTAGGAGAGACTGCAGCAGTATGCCTTTCCCTGAGCCTACTAGGAAGGACAAGTTTCCGCTCCCTCCTCTCCCCCTTGATGAATTAATGGAGTACAAACTAGTTTTGCAATTTGAACTCATCTTGCGGCAATTGAAGTAAGCTGAGGACAAAGGGGAAAAGTGGAAGGAAGAGAGAAACTGGGACACTTTAAAAGCTGCTAAACAAGTGGGACAGCAGAGGATTGAGATTAACTGTCCCTGGCAATTCAGGACAGTTGGAGGGTATGCAACCTGCATGGGTCTCAAGGACTATTGTATGAGGACCTCTGATCTGGGGGGAACTGTTTATTTTGCTCTGAGGGGAGGATCATCTTCAGTGTTACAGGTTCTGAAGAAACAACTGGCTGGTATGTCCAAAAGGCCCTGGACCCTCAAGCAGCATGCTTCCTCTCAAAGACGGCCACATGCTAACTCTTACGGAGTTTCAGAGTTAGTTAAGCTTTTTTCATAGTGTAGGAAAACAAACAAGCCAGTTTCCATGACGATTCGTGCAAGGATTGCTTCAAATGACAACAAAACAAGATAAAATTGCTACCAGAGGAGAGTGGAAATATCAGGGGAGGAAGGCAGGGGTGGGAGGAGATGAAGCAAAGTTGTTCAGTTAAAACTAAAATTTAAATTTTTAAAAAATCAGAAGGGGGTCTTCCTGATGAGTACAAAAGAGAGACCAAGAGCGAGTGAGAGGGATGCTGTCAACCATGTTGTGTAGCAATCAACTTTCTCTGGCCCTTGTCACTTCTGGGTGCATAAAGGCCTTGAAGTCACTTATTTTATTTCAGTCAGAGATTTTATTGTTATTTTTTTTTAAAGGCTGCACTTCCTATTTAGGCAAGATTTGTCTTGAAAAACTGCCAGGAACTGCTTTTAGCACCTGGAGGAGATCGGAGCTTATTTGCAAATGTGGCTCAGTTTGTGTTCTTTTTCACAACTGCATTTTGTCCTGGAATTTCAATTCACAGTGGCACCCTCCCAACACAATTACAAAAAGGAAACACTTGAAACCCTAAGGTAATTCTGGAGATTTAGACTTTTGCATTTGGTTCAGGATTTGTTGTGCCTTCAAGTCATTTCCAACCTATGGCGACCCTAAGGCCCAGGGTCAGTCAATGGGTTTTCTTGACAAAATGGAAGTTTGAACTCCTGGAGTCCTCATACAACACTCAAACCACTATACCATACTGGCTTTTTGTTGTTGTTGTTGTTGTTCAGGGCATCTGTTTATTTAAATACAAGGATCTCTCACACTGGTGTGAGCACATTGCAAATTTTAGAAGTTTTGGGTTCCACCTACAGAGTAGATCACACCTAATTCCTTATATATCAAGGGGCAAATTTATTTTGACCAATTTAAATCTTCATAAGCAAGACTGAATCTACGCAGGCTAAATAATGCATCCTTACCTCAGTCTGAGTCCACTTGGAACACACACCGTTCCCTTCCTTCCAGAGTGAAAATACTTCTTTTCTGTGCTTCAGAGCTTTACTCCATGGGTTTTGGGAAGGACTGGGTTTTGAAAACATGTAGTTTGACTCTCATATTGGGACTGCAGAGGAATCAGGTGGGAGGAGTGAGGGGGCAAGTTGGGAGGTGGTCATCTGACTGTTCCCACCACTGTTGTTGTTGTTGTGTACCTTCACATCATTTCCCAGTTATGGCAACCCTGAAGCAAGCCTATCATGGGGTTTCCTTGACAAGATTTGTTCAGAGGAGGTATGCCATTACCTTCCCCTGAGGCTGAGAGCATGTGACTTGCGCAAAGCCACCCAGTGGATGTCATAACTGAGCTGGGAATCAAATCCTGGTCCCCAGAGTTGTAGTCCAGCACTGAAACCACTATGCCACAGTCCTCTCCACAGAAAGGTAGCTCCCTCGTTTGTATCAGCATCCAGAAAGGGTAGTGTTGCCCTTTTCTTTTCTTTTTATTTGGTGTTTATATTCACACGTTTGCAAGTCAGCATTTCACCTCCCTCTTCTCTATGAGCTTCACTATACTGAAATGCATGTGAGCAATCAGAATGAAAGGAAAACTGGCTATTTAATTAAGCAAATATGTGAATATGAACATGTGTTGGAGAGGGATAAAAAAAATCCTCTTCAACAGCTGCAGTCATATGAGCAGTTATAACCAGATACAGCAAACACACAGTAGAAAACCCCCTTGTACCAGTGTGGCTACACAATGAGGGGGCCCTGTGTGCCTTTCCAAACTGGTTTCAGTTTGGATTTAAAAAAGGTGTGTGTGGCAGTAAAGGGGCCAATCCAGGACAGGGAAACCACGCAGTAGAGCTGGGATACAGCCTTTGTGTAGATTCATTCCCTAGTTCAAGCAGTTAAATGTTACTCCCTTCCTCTGAACTAATCAGATATTTTGTACTCAAGGTGGTAATTGAACTAAGTTGGTTCAGAGTTATTCAGTGCTGGATGCTGGTAGAATATTGCCAACTTGCCTACTAGAGTTTCAGGGTCCAACACATTAGGAGGTGATTGCATACTAAAAGCTGTGACTGATGTAATTTTACATTTGCTGGCATTCCAGGATGAAGTCTTAGCAACCAGAGAGAAGAGTGTCACAAGGGTTCCTGCACCTGGAGGGAGGTACCTCACCTCACTGCTCTTCCTGCCTCTTGGCCACTCATTGCTTTTCCGCATGGTCCTAACTCACAGCCTCCTCCATACACCAATCACTTCATCCTGAATCATAGAGTTTGAAGAGACCTCAAAGACAATCCAATCCAACCCCCCACCACACAATGGAGTTTATCAGACAAGGTAAATTGGAAGCATAATCCAATGGCAATCTGAACGCAATCATGGGGTTTAAGATTATTGCATGATAGACTACCACACACAATTTCGGACAATGTGAAGTCAGTCCAAACGCAATCATGGGGTTTCATATTATTGCATGAGAGGTAATCACACACAATTTCAGGCAATGGCAAGCTATTTTTAGGCAATGGGAAGTCGGTTTGAATGCAATTCGAATTCACGTAAATTCACTGAACTAGCGAATTCACATGAATGCATTCTGGCCCCACTTTCTTTTCATTCGGAATTAAGAGAAATTCCTCCCGTGTGATAAACTCCAAAGACTTTCTTCCCAGTAACTATTATTGTCTTCTGTACTGGTGGAGCAATGAATCATTTGAACTTCAAAGAAGCTATCCAAATGTTTAACCTTACCACAACCCCCATAGAATAATAGAATTATAGAATCATAGAGTTGGAAGATTCTTCAAGGGCCATCCAGTCCAACCCCCTGCCATGCAGGAATACACAACCAAAGCAATCCTGACAGATGGCTATCCGGCCTCTGTTTAAAACTTCCAAAGGAGACTCTACCACTCTCTGAGAGAATGTGTTCCACTGTTGAACAGCTTTTACTGTCAGGAAATTCTTCCTAATGTTGAGGTAGAATCTATTTTCTGGTACCGTAGTTTTCCGGTACTTGTAGATGCCTTGCTTTGAGCACATCATCCTCAGAATGAAATATTGTGGGCAGAGGAACTATGAAGATTGCTTTAGATTGTAAGCCTGAGGGCAGGGAACCGTCTAACTAAAAAGATTGCATGTACAGCGCTGTGTAAATTTACAGCGCTTCATAAATAAAGGTTAATAATAATAATAATAATAATATGCTACCACAACACTGGCAGTCTCCACAGCCACTCCAATCACAATGCCTGCATTGTGGTTATGGTGGCAGTGGAGATTGCCAGTGGTAGCACTGTGTATGTCCCAGAACATGGCATGTGGGAACAGGTTGTTATCTCTGGGAGAAATATGTAGCAGCAGTTCTTCGGTTGCACCACTGCAGCCCTCCTCCACCTTCCAAACTTTGGAGATTCCATCCAGCCTCCTCTTGGCTATGGCATTTGCCACACACAGTGACCAATCAGTACATCTCTTCCTGAGTACCACCACTCTCTGCAAAGTTAAGAGGCAAGATGACTTGGAACCAGATCAGGTTCCAGATCTTATTAAGTAAATGGCAAAAAGCCAAAATCCACTAGCCAAAATCTTCCAGACTCTTGTCAAAGGGTGTCCTGTGTACAACATACTGCAGTAATCTGGTCTTAAATTTACAAAAGCATGACCAATGGCCACCAGAACTGAATCTGACAGCTAGAGTTTTGTCTTCTCTGCCAGAAGGCACTGCCCCTTACTTAGAGGGGTTTTGACATCTCATGAAGCCCTCTCTTTTCTGACATTTGGCCTGTCAAGTTGATTTGCACTGGTTGCCTGGAGATCAGTGTAAGGAATTGTTTTCCTCCATCTGCTGTTTCTTAGATTGTTAAACTGTTTATTTTTCTAAATGTTGTGTTTTAAGCCACTCCAGGCCTATTTTAAATGGAAAGAGCAGGATTGTATGCATGTTAATAAACAAGTAATTAGTATGTTGCTGGCTGGTGCAAGAAGTGTCATAACCTTCCAAGAAAACCAACTCTACAAATCTTTATACATCTTTCTGTTATCTCCTGCTTTGCTTTCCTATTAGAACTGTTTGAAATTGTACCTTATATATTTTGTTTTTAAGAAACTCCCACCCATCATGAACTCGCATCCCCTATGAACATTTCTCACAATGAGATCTCAGTTCCTTAAGCTTACTGAAATCAGCTTTCTTAAAGTCCAGAATACATATCCAACTAAATTTGACTTTCACATCCCCTTGTATCTGAAGAGGAGGTGGTTCTTCCCAACCAAGATTCTGACTGCTTCCAGTTCATTGATCCGTTCTCCCTTGTTTGTTAGGATCAGGAACAAGATACTGTAGTTAATCCTTTTGTTGACTTCTTCACTTTCTGGGCAATGAAATTGTCAACAAGGCAAATGAGGAATTTACTGTTACATTCTTGGTAGAATTATACTTTCAAGAAAAATCAGGATAGCTGAAGTCTCTCTCCTACTGCTGTATCTCTCCTTTTTAATGCTTGGTCCTCCTTTCTAAGAAGGCATTATCCAAGTCTTCAGTCTTGCTGGGAAACTATAGTAAGTGCAACCAATTTCTTGCCAGAGGTCTATCTTCATAAAACCACAGAACCCAGCTCTTTGCTGAGAGCACCATCTGCCAATTGTTCAATTCCAGCATTCTCTCTCTTCCTGAGCTATGTTCTTCCACAAGGAATGATGGAATAACAACTTGTGCCCCAAGCTTTCTAATCAGAGCTTCCTAGTCCCTTGCAATATGCAGAAGGTTATATCTTGCAGTATCATTTGCTACTACATGTGGATTAGATGGAGGGAGGGACAGCCGCTGGGCTTGATGAGTCTTAGCCTCTCTGTTATGTCATGCAACTTTACTCATGGAAGACAGCATAACTCTCAAGACATCTGGTATCACTGCATCTGTTCCTCTCAGCAGGGAATTGCCAACCACCAACAACACTCTTCTCTTCTTTTTCTAGGAAGGAGCCTTTCTGTCCACAGAATCCTCTGAGTCCACCTCTGTCTGTGTTCTCTGGAGACGGAGGCTGTTCTCCCTGGTCCTGTGTTTCATAATTGCTGATCAAGGATAGAGTTTGGGATCTGTTCTGTAGCCTCAAAATCACATGATTCCTGATAATTCTGCTTCTGTCTGTCTCTCCTGTGTATGCTTCCTGTGTTTGGTGATTGTATCTTCCCATCTATATTGCTCCTTCAAAATAATCTGCTCTGCTTTGTCCAAAAAGGGATTTATTCTCCCTGATAAATTTGAGGTAGATATGCGGGCCTCAGGGTATTGTTCCTTCTCTTCCAGCAGTGTAACCAGCTTGCACTTGATGCAGATATAACACCTCACATCCTCAAGCAGAAAAACAACATAGCACAGACATCACTGTAGCAGCTCCATCACCTTCCATGTTCAGCTGGCCTTTATAGGTAGTGTCACAGCACTCTGAGCCTCCCTTTCACATTCTCTCATGAAATTCCCACATAAATCACCTGTTGTCCTTGTCCTGTTGGCCAAGCTCCTGTTCAAATGTTTTTCTAGTTTTGATAACAGTTTAACTCCACAGAATACCCAACAATGGCTGGATGAACGAGGTAGGCTCCAGAGCGGCCATTCCCTTCTATTTACAGAATGCAGAAGATCCAGCGAAGCCTCTGTGCCACAGGAAAGAAACAAGGAAGTAAGTTTTGTCCAGTGGCATGGCTTCTGAATGGAGTGAATTCACCACCCTACTGACATTGGACCCACTAGCTGCCTGCCACCAACTTTATTCATCCCTGTCCACTCCAGCAATCTGCTGTGTACTGACTCTTCATGCTATTCCCAAGGATCCCCTGGAGAAGGTTAGAGGGTGACGTGATAGCCCTGTTTAAATATTTGAAGGGGTGTCATATTGAGGATGGAGCAAGCTTATTTTCTGCTGTTCCAGAGACTAGTACACAGAGCAATGGCTTCAAGTTATACAAAAACAGATTCCAGCTGAAAATTAGGAAGAACTTTCTGCTGGTAAGAGCTGTTTAACACTAGAACACACTGTTTCAGAGAGTAATGGAGTCTCCTTCTTTGGAGGTTTTTAAACAGAGGCTGAATGGTCATCTGTCGGAGGTGCTTTGATTGTGTTTTCTGCATGGCAAGGGGTTAGACTGGATGGCCATTGTGGTCTCTTCCAACTCTGTGAATCTATAGATTCCACAATAACAAAAATTGTAATAATTTTGAATATACATTTTACTGCTGCAGTAACAGTAAAACAGAAAGATAACAGCACAGCACATTTGTTGGTCATGGAATTGAAGGACAGCAAATTCTTAAAAACTCTTTTGAAAGCACTGTGTCCCAATCTGACTACTTCTGTATCCTGCTGGTGGGGCACATTCCATTGGTTCAGAAACACTGTTTCAGTGTACATATACATTTTCTCTCTCTCACTGTTCCAGGAATGGGGAAGGTGTGGTCCTTCAGATGGAGGAGTACAGCCCCTATCATAGTCAGTGGAAATTCCAAGATGGCAGAAGATAATTTTTTTGGCTCACAAGTCCCAGAATCCTTCAGCCAACATGGTGAAATGCTAAAAGCTGCCATCCCCAAGTTTGTTTGTTTTTTCAAGTTCTGTGAGAGATGCAGACAAATAACAGCCGAAAGGCCACGTTTCCTACATCTTCACTATTGTCTCTGGTCAAACAAACTCTGTAGATTTTTAAAAACACTTTCTGCATGTCTTTCTTTTAGAGACAGACACATACACAGACATACACCCTTGTAAAGAAAAAGCCTCACCTTTTCTGGCTCTTAGAAGATGAGGAAAAATCTGGCAAAAATGAATAGTGGATGCTAGGAAAAGAACATATACTACCAATAGCGTGAAATGACAAATGCCATCTTAGCAAATATTTATGTACCAGAGTAAACCTACCTAGTACTCTCATTAAGCAAAAGAGGACTCCAATCTGACTGCTCTGCAGCAGGCACACAAACTAGCTATGTGCCGTTACACTAATTTGTGCTGACCAGACACTTAATCCATGGTATTGCTCTGAGCCTAACACAGCCTGACTCTGATGCAGTGACTGTAAAACACATGTTGGCATCGCTCCCAGGTTGGAGCTGTATCCTTTGCTTGACAGGGTCAGACTCTGCCTGGTGGGGAGGTGCGGTAGACCAGCGGATTAATAGGTGTGAACAGTTATTTTCTCAGCTTGTCCCTTTCAGGAATAATTGACTTGACTTGGCTCCCAACAAAAAGAATTCCCTCCCTCCTTCATAGCATCTCCAACACCACTTAACACAGTTGGGCAAGTACTAATGAAGCAGCGTGACCTTACTGCTCCTGAGGATTGGAAAGCTTGCTTTTGCCCTGAAGATGCTGCAAAATAGGGTGGGGGGGAGATGTAGATATTCATGATGTTCCCATGGATACATCACTGGCTTTGCAAACTGTAGCCTCTCTCTACACACTCACACTTTTAACTGTTGCTACAAAGCAAACCCTAAGTTACATAACTAGAGCGCTACTTAATATTCTTTAGGCCATACTAGGGTAATACTTTTTATTAGACCAACACAAACTGCACAAACTTAGATATTCAATTTATTTCTTTTCAAAACTTTTTGTAGTTTTTAGATCAAACCATAAACTTGAAAACCACTTTATGGCCTTTCTCTTGTCCCGTTTCACAAGAATTGTGCAGAGTAGACCACTTAACATATTCCATTTTACAAATGGGCTAAGTGAGGTTTAAGCAATGGTTGCTAATGCATGATGATACAATGAAAAGATGGGGAATTAGATTTTGGGGTATGTATTTCAGTGTCAACTGAACAGTTTTTATTAAACACATCAATAAACCTCTACAAACACTAAATGAGGATGTTGCAAACAGCCTAAACAAAACAAAACCACAGAAGATGGAGTAGCTGCAAAGTAAATATTACAGATTTTAAACCAGTGGCATCACTAGGAATGGTGTCACCCCAGTGCGGTAACTTACGCTGTCATCTGCAGGTGCCTCCCTTCGCCAACCAGGCTGCTCTTCCATGGTGTGGGTGAGCTGTGGCTGCTGGCACTCTGCAGCCTTTTCTGGGTCTGGTGGAGCTGCTGCGCAAGCAGGAAATGGAGGCAACTTGCTTTCCCATCTTCCCAGCAGACCCAGCAGACCTGGAAGGCAGCCCATATCCACCAGTGGCTACTCCTGGAGGTGAGCTGCTGCCACTGCCCAGCAATTTTCCCATTTGATCAGCAGCCCCATCAGACCTGGAAGGAGCTGCCAAGCAGCAACTTCACCCGACCCTCACCAGAGGCCATAGCCAATTGTGGGGTGATTTAAGTTTCCTAAGGCTTCAGCCTTTGCTGGGAAACAAAAATACAGTCCTCCCTCCATTCTCATGGCTTTGGAATTGTGTCCTTCACTTATGCGTGAGGGATGAACAGAGGGAGAAATGATGGGGTGTGTGCCTGAGGTGCACATGTGTAACCGTGACCACGAAAACAGAAAGTCAACTTTATTTAAATATCAGAATATCAAAGCCAAGCCTGTTAAGAGTTTAGCTTTAAAATTAGCAGAGAGATTTTCAGTTCCAAAGGGGGAGTGACTTAAGTAACAAGGTTAGTTTGAATGAGAGAGAGAAAGGGGGAGGGAGAGGGGAGAGTGTGCATGCAAGAATTCCCTGTCTATCTAAGGAGGGGAAAAGAGAATGCAAAAATCTTCCAGCACCAATGATATAGCAGAGGCAACCTGGCTAGTGGAGGGCAGGAGCGAAGAGAGGTCTTGGGATAGACAAGAGCAACAACTCCACTGAGGTGTCACCTAGTTTGGGTTGTATCCCCCCCAAACCTGCTAGTGATGTTGCTGTTTTAAACAAACCTAACTGCTGCCTTTTCTGAAGTCACAGTTACATCTGTAATCCCTGGACCCAAAGAGCTCATGAGCTCATGGAGCCCTGGTGGCACAGTGGTTAAATGCCTGTACTGCAGCCATTCACTCAAAACCACAAGGTTGCGAGTTCAAAAGGGCCCAAGCTCGACTCAGGCTTGCATCCTTCCGAGGTCACTAAAATGAGTACCCAGACTGTTGGGGGCAAATTAGCTTACTTGCTAATTAGCTTACTTGCTGTTCACCGCTATGATCTTTGGAATAGCGGTATATAAATAAAACAAATTATTATTAATTATCATGAAGTGTCAATCATATTAGATAGACTCTGTCAAGTGATTTCAATACATTTTACTATTATCTTTCATGGGGCCTGAATAGACAGACCAGAATAAAGCTGCTTCAAGCCACTTTGGAAGTGTGCTGTTTAAATAACACATGCATTTTAAGAGGCCAGAAGCTGACTGGAGCGTGGCTTTGGCGTGGCTTCCGGCCTCTTAGGACACATGCATCATTTAAACAGCACACTTCCAAAGTGGACCGAAGCTGCTTTATTTTGGCCTGTCTGTTCGGGCCCATAGTCTTCTTTCACTAGCATTCCTTTCCCATCTTCAAAGTGATGCTCATGTCTTTAAGGAAAGCAATCCAAACAAAATAAGGACTTTAATGCGAGAAATTCAGATTGTGATCCTGTCCTAGTTTGCCCAGTGGCAAATTTCAGTGAAATCACTGGGTTTATATTAGAGTAGAACAGTGTACACTTGTTTTGTTAAGCATGTGCTTAACTTCCCATTAAAATCATTGGTATGTTCAGCGTCCTTACATATGGTTCGATAAGACCTCCATGTGTAATGTGTTTTCAGAAAATCAAGGTATTGACTGGGAATGAAATGGTCATTTACACATTATTTTTAAACAGTTTGGAAAAATATTCTTCTCATTTTCCATAGTGGAAAAAGTAAGGCATGAAATAACTCTCACTTGAACTAAATTCATAGCAGTATCTATAATCCAACACAGAGCACACTCAAACTCACTGAAATAACGGTCACCATCTTCAACTATTATAAGCAGTGAGGTAGTGAACCTAGCACTTACAGCATCCCAACACTGGGACTATTTGATTTGCAGGAATGATGGCGTCATCTGCCAAACAGTTTGAACTTCCCTGTTTCCTCTGTATTTAGCTGCATTTCTCACAGCAGCCAGGGAGATGGGTTGCATTTTCTCTGGAGTAATGCTGTTGCTATCAATTTAAATGCTTAATCTTGAATGGAGGTGGCTTAAACTTGAATGGGCAATTAAGACCCATTAGCTATACAAAAGTCCTACTCTTGATAAGATGAAAACTGTTGAAAGTGGTTTGTTGGTATGAAATAATACAGCTGCTTGTATTTTTGCATTCTCCTTGAGGCCTTGGCTACGGGAACTATTTTGAAGAGTGCCTGTACTTCAAAATTTATCACTACACCACTGAGCAGAAGTGCAGGCTCTCATGACCTGAGCTAACAGAATATATTCTTCCCTGCTGTGGTGTTTTGAGGTGAGATCAGACACTCTCAGACATCCCATTAACATCCTGATGACCCTGTGAGGGTCAAGGCATTTACGTCCCTTGATGAAAACATCAGGTAGATGCCAGCATCCTGGGAGGCTGCAAGATGGAAGGGATGGCATTTGGAAATCCACCCATCAGGATCTGACCTTTAATTCAGAGCAATGCTGACATTTTTATCATGTCAGAAGACATCAAGCCTGCTTGACTAAGTGCAGACAGAGAAGACGCCAGGCTGAAATGCCAAAAAGTGATGCTACAGGAATAGAGAATGAAATGCTGGACACCTGCAGCCTCTAGAAGGGAACCAGATGAACACTGATTCGCACAGCAGGTATTTCCAGTGCTCCTGTGACTTCAGGAATTATGTAACCAGGCCCTGATTCTGATAGCTCTAGACTGAAGATGCCTTTGCAGACGCCTAGAGGCAAGAATGTGGTTTGGTATGAACAGGCCTGCCCTCGATTATCTGGTACTTATTTATTTCTGATTCAGTCTGAAGTACCTTCTGCCAAATGTCTAGTTTCTGCCCCAAAGTGCTTGTTTTGTCTTGTGACAACACCTGGGTAGATGGCAAGGCTAGCTCAGGATAATGTCAGTTTCCTTCAGGGTTTATTCCTCACATATGGATGAACGTACCTCTGCATAGTGAACAGCATGTGGCTTGCATAAAGATTGTGCTGGGTTATAACTGCACATGTGGCGTTGTCTTCTAATATCCATTTAACCTGTTATTACAACCGATATAAAAGATGAACAACATTCTAAAATGACACGTGGAACATTTATAAGAAGATAGAGAGAAAAAGAGGAAAGGGGAGCAGTTTTGGGGTTTGTAAATGTCTGAAAGTAACGATTAACAGCATCTTCTTGCTCTTCTTGTATTGTCTATTCTATCTTTGCATGTGGAAGCTCTAAACAATAATATTGCACTGCATCCAAACCATTTGCTAACTGTGTGGTTTCTTTTGTTTAATTCTTTTATTTTAGCTAAGAAGTATTCTTCCTAACCTCTGGTTCCAGGGGTATGCTTACTTGGTTCCTGACCTTGTTTATTACTTTGATCTGTTGCTGTTTTCCCTGTAAGCTATCATAACTTTTTGAAATGGTGGGCTGTGTAAAGATCCTTAAATGGAAATAAACTCAGTGGGTTGGGAGAATTCTTAACATTTTCTAGTCATACACACTGCACAGATGGTGACAACACATTCATCTGTTCCTGCAGGATTAGCTTAACCTCAGGGCTTCTCTATGAGGTCTGGATGCAGTGGCCACTTTTTCATTGCCAAAAGACAGGAGATGCATCACTGACAAAGATGACAAAAGAGGACCATTAGCTGCATGAAATATACATATGTCAATTTATATTTGTAGATGCAAATTTAGAATTAAATACAGTACTATAATTTCCTGTTCTAGGTACTGCACGGGGACGAAAGGCAGGAGATATATAAATATAAACTTAATGAAGATACAATAAAAATGTAAATAGAGCATGGGGAAGTTTCTTCTTGCAGTACAAGTACCAGCATTCCCCTGACACTTTGGTTATGCCAGCTAGGGATTCTGGGAGTTGCAGCCCAAAAGGTAACTTTTCTAGACCCTGAATTTAAATAGAATTACAATGCATTTCTTCCTACTGGAGAAGGTGGTGATCAGGTGTCATGTGTCTGCTCAGCCTGTGGCCCAGATGCTGAATGCAAATGGAAAAATTCAAGTCATCATTTGGACTGCCCTTCAGATGAAGAACACTTCGAATGGAGAACTGTTCTCTGTAAAATAGGACAAGGGGTTACCCTGGTTCTAGATCCTCTCTTCTTGCTTTACAATGTAGCCATACAGACCTCTTCCATCTCTTCCCTCACCCACAATTGCTGCTGGTTTCCAATAAATCAGTCTTTATGCTTGGTTCAGATTAGATGTTTTAGGTTTAATCTGCATTGCAGAAATAATGCAATTTGACAACACTTTAACTGCTATGACTCAATGCTATGGAATTCTGGGATTTGTAGTTTTGTGAGTTATTTAATCTTCTGCCAGAGAGCTCCACAACAAATGGCATTGAGCCATGGGAGCTTAAAGCAGTGTCGAACTGCATTATTTCTGCAGTACAGATGGAGCCCAATTCTAGTTTAACTGAACAACCATAGAACGCAACAGCCGGTCACTAGGCAGTTATAAATCAAATGGAATCTCAATAGTATCTCACCTGTACATAACTAAGTTTGCCAGTTAATTAAATGTATCTTGCTGTTGAAATAGAATTTCCTCCTTTACAGATTTTTAAAAAAAATAAAATCCTGAATGTCAGAATTATAGAGTTGTGTTCACATCTGACAGTCATCATGAAGCTCACTGGATGATCCAAAGCCAGTCACTTTCAGTCTCATCTATTTTAGTTATAGCAAGCAAGACCTCCCACAAAATGGAGAGTTCCAGCCAGTCAGCCATACCTCCTTCATTAATTCTATTCCATTCTCCTTTGGTTTACCCTCTCCAACAGTCAGCCAGCATTCCACAACTAAATGCTTGCTCAGTCCTGACAGCAATATTTTTAAGAGGGGTGTGTGTGTCAACCACCTGGTGTGTTTTTTTCTTAAAGAAGAATCATACTTCTAAAAGCCTTAGCAGATACCTCAAAACTTGCGGACACTTCACCCTGGGGTATGGATGGTTCTATTTTGGCTACATAAAAATATGACTCCTAGAACACATTTGCTATTATTGTGTGGGATAAAGAAATAAATCATTTCCCCCATTTCTTAAACGGAGCATTGTCTTTTCTTTAGTAGTCTTCCATTCTTTAGCCAAATATACAGAGCCTGGATCAATGCCTAGCAGTAAATAAGGAGGATAGCACCCTCACCATTTCCCACAAAATGGAGATTCAAACTTTGGAGGCATTCATACTTATGGCCCCATTCCCACTGGGCATATAAAGCAATGTATTTCGCTGCGATTCTGACTCGGATCTTTTTTCTGAGTCGTATTCGAATCTGGTCCCTCGTTCCCATTTACGAAAGGGTGCAAATGGACTTGGTTGGTTTGTTTTACCCATGTTCTCGTTCCCATCGAAATTTCCTCCATTGTAATTTGAAGCGGACTTTTTTGCTCCCCGTTCCCATTGCCCTTCCGGAACCTTTTTTTAAAGCAGCTGTCAATCAAGCGCCTAGGTGGTTGATGTCACAGTGATGTCAGTTGCTTTGATGCATTTTGGCGTGGGCTATTTTTGTTCCCTGTTCCCATTTGCGTCTTTCAAATGTGTTTTTCTATTTTGTTTTGTTTTTAGCAGTCAATCAATCGCTTAGGCGCTTTTCCCTTCTGGGAAAGGGAGAAGGAGCCTCCATCCCCCCAAGTCCCTTTGCCTCCCAAGCTGTCCTGTGTCTTCCCAGAGCCCCTCTGGGAAAAGGAGAAAGAGCCTCTATCCTCCCAAGTCCCTTTGTCTCCCCCATTGCTCCCTGGGCTGTCTGGGGGGCGATCGAGCAGGCATGTAAAAAAAAGAAACATTAATAGTTAAAAATGGTGTTCAATGGGTCTCCTCACACGTTGGTCTATGAATGTGGAGCAGGGGGGAGGTTGCAGGGGAGCGTAATGTGTTTACCGCGTTTGGAGGTCAATTTAGCAATTTGCTATGTTTGGACACCTGACAGAGCGCCTAGGCGATCGAAAGATTAATTTTTTAAAATAAATTTGTCTACATATGCGATCGCCTTACCCTGCTTCTCACTTCACCGGGGGAAAGGCTATGCGAATGGGGGGAAATGGTGGTGGTAATGCAGGAAAGAGAACAAAGCTGGTGACTCCCCCAAGCCAGCCCCTTGAGCACTGCTCCTCCCATCACCCTTGTTCCTATTCATTTGCCCCAGATTGGACACGGGAGGTGCAAGAAAAACCTCCGGAAAAGTGCAGTCAAATTAACCCAGGTTCGACCCCCCCTGATTCAGGTTTTCCCTGGAAAAATCGATTACATGGGGATCAGATTCGAATTCCAATGGGAACAAAACCAGCGTAATGAGGATCGAATGCATGCTCAAACGGGAACGATGCCCCCATAATCTGAGTCTTGATCTGTTTTATAAACCAGTGGGAATGGGGCCCTATGTTGTTGTGCCGAAGACCTCCATAGTGACACAATATCAAGGTTGCTGTTCTCACTATGGTTTCAAAGCCCATATCTCTCCGTGGCATTTAAACCCTGATCAACATTCACATGGCCAGGTGCCCCCTTTTCACATCAGAGGCCACAACAAGGGTCTTTTCTGCAGATGTGATGGCAGAAGCAGGTATGGGGTGTGCAAAGCCATCTTCTCTGACAGCTGCCACCACAGAGTTTCCTAGATCCACATCAAACAGCCAGTCTTTTTTGACTGGGTTATGGACTCTTTGGGCTGGGATCAAGCTGAATCCACTGGACCCATGTCCAGTCTGCCTGATCTTGGCTGAGGGCTAATGCCCTGTGTCATCTGGACAGGACAACACAAGGGCAGGGGGAGCATGGGCTCATGCATACAGGCCCTTTGAGTGAATGTCTCATGGAGGAGTCACACAATATGGAAAGTTGTTTAGAAGCTTCTAGAGAAATCAAGGATCACAAACACACAAATACACTTCTTATATAAGGAACAGGTTGTAATAATTTTTGCATCCCATTGGGGTCATTGTTAATAAAAATGTTAATATCTTGAAAGCTGCAGATGTCTCTTTTACTCTAAACTCTACATAGATCCACTCAATTTGCATTCCACATGTGTCAATCAGATTGTGTGAATAAGCCTCAGACTGGCTCACATTACATAATAGTTGCTAAGAGGTATCCTTAGGGAAATGTCTGCCTTACTCTTGCCAATACTGCAGGAAAAAGGGATGTAGAAAAACTAGGTCCTAGGAGAAACAAAACCTGTGTACGTCACATGGCTGTGTGGTGCAATCTTTTCTGCTCTTTGCACTGGTGTTGTGGACACGACAACTAATGTAATTTCATGATTCTTCCCAGTAATGCCCAATTTTTCTTGTAACACCTAAACCTTTTTATTCTTCTTGGCTCTGCAGTAACTCTTACTTATATTGCCAGATTACCTTTGCTTCAATTTCCATTTTCTCTTGCACATAATTAAGACTGCATTGTCCTCACATCTTCTCAGCATCTGAAACAGACCGTGTATAAACAAGCTTTTCTTTATATGTTATATGCCCAAAGAAAAAGGCAAGTGCAGAGAAAGTTTCAGATTATTTCCCTCGCATTTTAAAATAACATATGTGGGGATCACAGGATTTTATATAGTAACCCTGTGGCACAATGGCAAACCTCCTTTTCTCACTGACTACACCCATTCTGAGCTGACAGGTCCTGAATCTACCCTGTCAAAGAACAGCTCTGTGTACATAGAGTGGTACACAGAGCCTTTTTTGAATTCTTCAAATAAATGGTTGTTGGGGGGGGGGGGCTGTTTTGTGAGATTACCTCTTGCCCTCAAGGAGATTTCTACATGCTTTTATGAGAAAGAAAAAAAATGATCACAATGTGGACCATAAGCTTTCATATTACACAATATTTCTTTCCAGCATGGATTTTATAAGCTTCTTCTGGGGAGGTAACACCTTACTTATTTTCCAGAAGAATAACCATAGCTAGTGCGATGAAAAGACAAAAATCATCAACATACCTTATAGATTAGGGGTTTTTAGAGCAATGTTTTAGGAACCTCTAGTAAGCCTTGTTTCCATATGGACAGTCAACACTTGATGACTGCAACTTCAAAGGAAGACTGGCAAAGATGAACAAACCACCTCAGACTAGACACTATAAACCAAACACTCCTGTCTTTTCAAATATAATGCCATCAGCTCATATACTTAAGCTGCATCCAAAGTGATGTGGTGATGATAAATTAGGTTACCACTGCTAATGTGCATCAAAGAGCCCAGCTTCAATTGAATTCACAACACAGTATCAGAGTTCTCTCTCTTTAAATAGCTGAATACTTTAGAAGGTGGTGGCTAGATAATAGTCACAACCTAAAAGAGGGGGCATGGTGGGCAACCACTGCCAGACAATGCAATTTGCATGGGAAAGAATTAAGGCAGGAGGAAGAAAAAGATGTGTAAAAAGTCAAAAGCACTGAAGATGTGCCAACATAATGGAGCACATATTTGGGATTTGCCCCCAACAGTAAGCAAGATCTGTTTTGCCGGAGAAAATAGAAAGTCTAGGACATTCAGTATTGCAAAGCAAATTCCAAGGATGGATCCAGATATAAACAAAGACTAACAGCAGCACCAGAACAGAGACAACTGCAATCAGGATTCCAAAAGAAAAGAAAAAAAAACAACCCCTGCCATTTCAGAGTGGAGTCTGATTTCTTCTGTGGGGACATTAATTAGATAATTCCAGAGTGAAGCAGACCATTAGCAATCAATTACAACAAAGCACTGGCAATAAATGCAGATAATTAGGCTCCCAAAAAGTAATTACGTTTGTTCCACTCCAGTTAACTTTTTATTTTACTAGTAATTAACTTAGGGTGGGGGTGAGAAAGTTGGAGTGACCTGCTGTGCCCAGCCCAGTCTGCATGAAAAATAGAAGCATGTCCAGTCCCAGCTGTGAGGTCTTCTTGATATACCTTTTGGGTGAAGGTGGCACTAAAACAAGTATTTATGGGAACAACTCAGAAGGATTTACCATAGCAGAAGAGTGGCTAGTTTCACATGTCTTGTGTTTGTACATCTTGGTCGGCTGAACCACATTTCATGCCAACTCTGGCCACAAAGTAGCTCAATTAGACCGGCAGTTCCTAGCAATGAATCCCAAAACCAAATCAATCATTTCTAGCTGCAACTGTAACTGTTAACTGGACAATTGTCAAGATTCATCCCATTCATCAGAAGCCCTTTGGTGACCCCTTGAGTGATTCTGTAACAGAGCTCCCAATGCCCCAGAATTGCCTTCTCCAGAAATACGTTTATATGCTGTATTCATTTTTCAGGTCTGCCTGAGAGGCCACTTTGCCTTTTGCTAGTTCCCATTATTAAAATCAGGTTTGGATCCAGGATGGTTTGAAGATATTGAGCAGACAGGCTCACAGTCTTGAAAGCTTCAGACAGCAAGAACTATAATTCCACATACCCAGCTAACTAGCATAATCTGTGCAAAAAAATCACTAGGCAAAGAACGCAGACTTTCCTCCTACCTATAAAGAAACTACCTTGAGGCCCAAAAGATTTCAGCAAGGCACAGAAAGAAGACAGTAGTTTGACTTCCACATCTCCTATCTCTCATTCTCTAATCACCAGGCTAAAATAATTTTCTCTTCCATGGAGCTAATGAACCATCCTACCTTCCAAGCTGTGCTTTTGGGGGACTATGTTCCTGGATTTTAGGACATGGTGAAAATTTTGAAATAGTCATAGGAATTTGTGCCACTCTCCAAATATCATTGGACTGCATTTCCCATGATCACTTACATCTTTGGCTAAGCTGTCTACAGCTGACTAGTCAATATCTGAAGGGCCACACATTTCTTGCCCTTACTATATAAACAATAATAAATCTAACAACTAGTGTAGTCTAGTTGGGGAATTCCAGTATCAAGAAAAACTACTGTAGAATTAATGCTACCCTGCACTGGAGCCTGCTCCAATGTGAGATGAATTCAGGAAAGAGAGGAAGTCCTGCAAAAGCTTTGCCACTTGCTCATAATCCTATAAAATCAGTAAGAATAAAATATTGGCAACATGTATTTGGTTTTCTTTCTTTTTTTAATTAGTCATGTTAAACTAATGACCACCAGGTCGCTGTCTCAGAGGAAACAACAAAAGGCACACACACAAAAGAAAATCAAGTCAGAATGCCTGAGAAAGCAACTCCAGGTTAGAAATGCCATTTGAGAGACACTGCTTGGTGGCTGAATGGCAGCAAGACTCTTGCCTTGTTGTGCCTCCCACGTCCCCTGGTGCCATCACTAAAAGAAAGATGCTGGAGTGTTTTTCATTTTCAGCCCCAAGAGAAAAAACAAAATGAGGAGTGGGCAATTTGAAGCCTGATGAGATGACAAGTCGGCCCAACAGAAGTTGAAAACAGCCCAAGGGAACAAATGTGACCGAGGTCAAGGCTTGGCACTAACAAGACTCTACCTGCTGGCTGGGGGAAAAAAACATTAAAATGAAAACAAACTTTTTCTTGTTCTTTGTTAGAAATCACACTGAGACAACAGTGGAGCATTGAGGAAAGGAGCCTGGTACAGAATCCAGCACTTCTTCCTATCTCTCCAGAACAGTTAAGAGCCTTAAAACAAGAAGCCCATCTCTCCACTGCTGAAGAAAAGCCTGGAGAGTCCAATCAGGGCTGGGAGGAGAGAAAGGCCAGGTAATGCAGGCTGGGCACCACTCCCCATCTCAAGAGATCAATACAATATAGGCCTGGTCTCAACCACAGCTCCACTGCTTGAGGAGAGACTATTGCCATTCCAGAGGGCACTCCATGTTTTGCTTTGGTGTGAAGTTTGTCATGACCAAAATGAAATGATTTTTTTTGGGGGGGGGGGGGGAATAATGGGCTGGTGGAGGGGGGCGGAGTTTTTCAAAACGCGGACGGCAGGGGGAGGCAGGGGGGCATTGTTATTTGTAACCTAGGCAGCCTTTACACGCTTGAGACACACATTATAAATATAAAATCATATCTGCTACAAACAGAAGACTGATATTGTACATCTTTTACCCATATACACAAGAACACAATATACACATAATGCCTTGGAGGAGTGTCGTTGTCACAGAAAGATTTTTAGAAGCACAGCCTTCCCCCTTCAGTTCAATTCACACAGCAGGTCAGACATTCAATTCATTCACTAATTCATTAATTCAGTCAATCACAGGAGAAATCCTGTCTTGTTCACTTGTATCATTCCAAACTGTGTGTGTGGACAAGACAGCCTTTTGAACACATGTGTACCAATCTATGCAAAGAGACATGCTGCACAAGAGTGTAACTTTGTGTGGGTGGGTGGGTGTGGAGTGTATGTCTCTTGTTAACCCTTAAAATGCTGCACTTCCGACACGCCGAGTGAAGCTAAGCCCTGAGAGCTTCTTGAGTCCAATGGCACTGCCATTCCCCAGGGCAGAGCTCTTTGTAAGGCATCTTCATTAGGGAGTTTGATTGAACAGCATCTGAAGGGGGGGGGGGATATACAGGTCCAGCTGGGAGTGCATGAGTGTCTCTGTGCTTAGGCGGGTTAACAAGAGGCTGCAAGGCTCAGATGACCCAGGCTGGAGCTTGGAGTGCATTCAGAGGCTCAGTTTATTTGGACGTCTCCCCCATCTGAGCTCAGGCCACCATCACAGCATGGGACACTAATGGTTGTTTGAGTGGCACATCCACGCACAGAGTGGCAGGCACACGCAAAAGTTAAGACAGAAGTCCAGTGTGAGCTTTATACAGCAAAGAGTGGTTCCTGTCAGAGTGTTTGAGAACTCAAGTGATGAA
Organism: Sceloporus undulatus; assembly: GCF_019175285.1. Lineage (NCBI taxonomy): Eukaryota > Metazoa > Chordata > Lepidosauria > Squamata > Phrynosomatidae > Sceloporus > Sceloporus undulatus. The sequence goes on along the minus strand of NC_056525.1, from coordinate 67,535,136 downwards.
ATGCCACAGTGTCTTGGACTGGGCTAAGATGATAGGGAGCAGAGGCAGAACCATGGAGCCTATCGGCGGTAATGATTGGGGGCATCTGCAAACATGTACTTGAGTCTGTAGGCTTCAGCAAGTAGGAGTCCAATCTCTTCGTTACCCCAGTGTATCGTGGGTAGGTTTTGTAGCAACATTAGAAGGCCCTGGAATGAAGAACAAAATTTGGTGGCGGTAGCAGTGTGGCTATTGCTTTAAGCAAGAAGAAGTTCATTTTGTGTGTTTGTGGCTTGACATGTTCAGATATCTACAGCTCAGGGAGCAAGCCAAATTCATGCTTAGTTTCAATTAAGCATGAATGGTAGTCACTGGGGTAACTAATTTTCACCAATTTAGGACAGTGGTGACCTTGTTGATAAGTGGTAAACCATGCAATGTATTTCACAATTCTGATCAAAACCTCAAACACAGAAAATTTAATTATTATCTTAACAGACATATTTAGAATCCCACAGTCAGGGAAACTCTTGTATTGACTTCTCATGGAAAATATCTGGACTTCTAGATAGCATCATTTTGTTCACCTAATCACATGCTAGAGATCTTATTGCTCACGGTGCAGTCTGTTGTCTTATCCTAGATTGATAAATGCCTCAAGAAAGATAATCATGCTGCATTTCTTCCTAAATGTAAGTGCCTTGTGAAAATTTACCTGGAAGTCCTTTTCGTCCAAGATCTCTTTCCGCCACTTAATCAAGAATGCAGCACAGACATATAAATGGAAATGAGAGAATCCCTCTGGCTCAGACTGAAAAAAACAACAACATTCCACAACACTTGGGGTTAAAAAGTCTAAAATTAGTGTAGCTCATTTCTTACTGTTTCTCCAGGTTTTATGAGTTTTTGCATATATGCACGACACAAGTCTTCACTTGAATATACTGGCATATAAAAGCTGACTGCTCCCATACGAGATAATTGTTGAAACAATGCAAAATCCCAGCAACAGAGAGGTTATTTGAGTAATGCGAACAGTACACAAACAATAGGCATCTATAGAAAGGAAAGCTCCCAACAGTAAGATTAAATAGTCTAACTCCCATACCTGGTAGGTGTCCCAAAGGCGAATGGTGCAGCGAAGAGGAAGCTCCCTCATCAGTAAATTGTTCATCCAACGAAAGGCAAACTGCAGATATTCCACTTCATATTCCCTGAAGTGATTGTGTACCTGTTCTGAAACAGCACATTCCATTTACACTGTTGAATATGGAGTGTCTCCCACTGACAAACCTCATAAGCCATTATCTAAGTAAAGCTTCAATTTCATTTGTACACACTCTAATCAACCTCATTCTCAAGTTAACCCAACCCCCCCTTAAAAAACGAGTGAAATCCCAAGCTTTCTACAGGTGCAGCTTAAATACTGCAGCCAGTTTGGTAGGCCTACCAGCTAACCTCTCATCCCACTCCCCTTTCACACCAGTTTTTCCCTTTCTAACATTCCTTAATGGTGTAAACCTAAGAGATTTGACATCCTGAATGGACCACACCTTAGCACAGCTGTCTGGTTAAAGAAACCTTTAAAAGCTTTGTTTTGTCACAATGGTAGCTTTGTACTTGTCACAATGTCTTTTTTCTCTTCTGATTCAGGTGGGGATATGAACAATTAAGAATCTGACAAGTGCAAATTCATCTTTAGAAGCTTTGGTCTCACCTACCATCAATACGGCTAACAAGTTCTTCCAGTGCTTTGACCTTCTTTTGGATTCCAGGCTGTGCAAATGTATAGTTGTCCTGCACAAACACACACACACACACAAAACAACAACAGTGCATTTAAAGAGAAAATGCCCATTCTTTTTGAACTAGTTTTGAACTGCCATTTCTGGAAGGGCTTCCCTGTCCTTTGAAGCAGAACTTTACAAGAATTACTAGAGCTGCACTCTGGGACCAAATTAATGCAACCTATTTTACCACCAAGAAAGAACTTTGGGGATGGTAGTCATGAGAAACTACTGGATGGATGAGATTACATGAGTAGTTTCACTAACTGTGGTTAGTAAAGGTAATGGAAGATAACAGTTGTGCTATCAACCATTTCTCTCCTTACTGGCTACATAATCACATTTTGTTAGGAACTTGTTTAAGAAATACGCATGATACAAAGATAAAGAAGGGGGTAATGTTGGCAAATGCATTTCTATATATTATATTTATTTATATTATCTTTTTCTTCCAATTTAGGTACTCAAGGTGGCTAACAGCAGATTTAAAACAATACAAATTGAAAGCAATACAAAAACATTTTAAAGGTATAAATATAATGTTTTAAAAACAAATTAAACACTTTATACAGTTAAAAATGTTAAACATTAAAATAGTAAATGTATTTTAAAAACTATGTACAAAATATAAAATCTGAATCGCACGGCATTTAAAAGCCCAACCCTTGTCAATCTGAAAAAAACTGATGGCAAAAAAATGTTTTTACCTGTTCCCAAATGGAAAACAGGGATGTGGTCATCCTGGCCTCTCTAGGAACAGAGTGCCAGTGCCAGGGAGCAGCCACCAAGAAGGTCCTCTCCCATGTTCCCACCCAATGAGCCTGAGAGGGTGGGGGGACAAAGAGAAGGGCCTCTCCAAACAATGTTAACAGACAATGGACTCACAGATACGGTCTTTCAAATAACCTGTTGCCAAGTCATTTACAGGTCAAAATGATCACTTTGAATTGTGCCCGGAAATGGACTGGCAGCCAATGGAGCTGTAGCAATAAGGAAGGTGTATGATCCCTGTAGCCAGCCCTAGTTAACAACCTGGTTGCAGCTCTTTGGGCCATTAGAAGTTTCTGAGCACTTTTCAAAGCCACCCCCATGTAGAGAGCATTACAATAATCCAGCTGGATATAACGAAGGTATGTACCACTGTGGCCAGATCCAAATCATCATCATCATAATCAAAAATATATAACACTCTTTCACCTAAGGGTGATACATCAGAACATATACAATAAAAAATGAATGATAAAACACCACACTATAAAATGCTAAAATACTAAAGTAATAAACTAATATGCTAAAAACAAAAAGAAACAAAAATAAACAAGACAAGACATCTCCAGGAATGGGTACAGTTGGCACTTTAGATTTAACTGTGCAAAAGTTATACTCAGCAAGACTGCACTGATCTGAATGAATAAATTATGCAAATATACTGAATTGGTATCATTCATATGAGGAATAGAAAGTAGATATTTAGAGGCAGAATTTAGGTTGCCTGGAAGCAGCTTTTTAAAGCATGGAGTACACCCATGTACATGCACATAGTTTCACTATGTAGATACAGAGGCAAATGATGAAGCAAAGGCTACCTGTATCCCATCTAGTAGTTTGCTCATACACCAAAAGCTATCTGCTTCAATGCTCCTCATCACATCCTGAGACAGGTTTGTAACATCAAAATTCTCCACATCCTCTTCTGAAAAACAAAAGGCAAAAGAAATCCAGAAGAATAAGGTGTTGGATATGCTTTCCTATTTAGTAAGATGAATGGTTAAAGTTGTGTTCCCTAATTTGCCTTTAGCACTTATTGTACAGACTCTTGCCAGACTGCTCTATATGCATTGCGGTGGGTTTGCTCTTCAATCTCAGGGTGGCTGCTATTAGCTATGATTATGGCTAGATCCAAAACCATATAAATTGAAGGAAAAATACAATTCAGTACTGGGTCAGGGGCCTGAGAAATTCATCTTTCATTGTGTTTGTTTTTTAAAAAGAAAAAAGGCGGGAAAAAAGAAAAAAGAAATTCTGACCTTTATGATTGAAAAGATACAGATACATTTTCATGAATAGATTGTAAAATGCAACTACTTTTAGCACAGAATAGTAGGTCTTTCCCCCCCCAGTATAGATTACACACTGATCGACGTATATCTAAGAGTGCACTACAGTACACACAATGCGGTCTTTAAATGAATTTTGTACTACTCCTGAAGTAACCTAACCTGGACCCCAAATATGTGAACAAAAGAACCCAGCATGTCCCTTTCGCTGACACAATATTTGAGTAAAAAATTGCCAGCAAACTCCAATTACTCCTCGGTGAACTGGTTTTTCTAGATATATTTTAATGGGGCTTGTGGCCAGGGTTTTGAATGGTTTGCCTGTGTTGCTGTCAAATATCTTTTGTCATGAGAGGGGCACTGCAAGCACAAACCTGATATGCCTTCTTTGTCTCTCCATGGATTTTGAGGCCATAAACCACAGTATCTTTCTGGAGAGATTGTCCAAGACTGTGGTTAGAGGTAGTTTTGCTCCTACTGGGATTCTCAATCCCAAAAGATACTGTTGAGAAATTATTGCTCTGGCACTTAAGCATTCTGCTATAAGATCCCACAGAGCCATATTCTATCCTCCATATTAACAGCTACAAGAAACCACCGAGAGAGGTAATTCAGAAGTCTGGACTGAGGTGTCATCAATATGCAGACGGTACTTGGCTTGGTCTTACCTTTTACCTAATGCTTGTGAAACACTAGATATTCTGGATTGATGATTGAATACAGTAATGGACTGGATGAGGAGAAATAAACTGAAATTCTGTACAAGGAAAACAGAAGTGCTGTCAGTACATGGTTTCTGTTTCCTTCTCCTTCTGAGTGGCCTTTTAACATATTCTAGAGGGTGCTGCACTCTCTCCAGAGCAAAGGTGGGTAAATTCTAGACCATGAATTATGTTTATCCATCAGCATTCTCCATACTGAATAAAAATTACTCCAAGAACTGCAAACTGAGTGCCCCCTCCAAGCAGGAGGGGGAAAGTAGCCCCCATTAAATTTGGCCATTCCTAAAGGATCAGGTTCACAGTTTGGATCAGGTTTACAGTTTAGGAATGTTCTTATAAATTTCAAACCCTATTCAAAGTGGAGGTATTAATCTTTAGTATCCTAAATGGTCTGGACTAGGTTGTCTGAAGGACTCCCTCCTAACACTTAACACCCACTTGGACTTGAGATGATCTTGAGGTACTATAAGCAAAGGAGATGAGGCAGGCAGCCACTAAAAAGCATGCCTTTTCCGTAGTATTAACCCAACTGTAGAATGTTCTCCCCAAAAAGGTTTGGCCAGTATCTCAAGTTATGGGGTTGTTTTTGTGTTTTTTTGGCACCAAGCAAACTATCAATTCTCTGTGCCATTTTAATTGTAAAAGATCTGGTGTGTTCAGGTTTACTGCATTAATTTCCCCTCTGTTCAGGTTTTATTTATACTATATTTTTAATTAATTTGTTTTAGTATTTCCCAATTTAATTTTAATGTACATCATTGCAAAAAGATACTGAGTGATATAAAAATATTATTCAGAATTTGGAATTAACTCATTGAATAACCTGTCAAGTCAATAATTCACCTATTTTTCCCTAGCAATTTCTTCTAACTTTCCAGATTCCCCAAACTCACGGTTAAGTTAAAATATGGACCAGGTAGTTAGAATGTGTTAGAATTATTAGGATGGACGTCTCTCCCTCTGACGCATTCAAGAAACATTCTGTCTCAAGAAAAGAAATATTAGACTTGAACGAAAGGGTCACATGGCTATGCTGTTAGGCAAACTAATCTGTGTTATTTCTTTGAGAAGACAGCAATGATGAGGAAAGGTGAAAGAGAACTTCTGGAGTTCTGGTCAGATATTTGAGCTCATAGAGCGAAAGAACAGCTAGGTTTGGGAGAGAAGAAAAACCATGAATGGGGAAGGAAATATGGTGGGTAGGAGAGTGATTTGTTTGCTTAGGAGGAGACCAATGCCCTCAGACAGCCAGGGGGCTTTCAGAATGCTCCCTTCCCATGGCCCTGTATGGAAAGAAAGTGTTTCTGGGGGTGGGGGTGCACTCTTATAAGTAACTTTCCCATCCACTGATTATATCGTGGACTGATTTCTATTTTATGCCAGCATAATCATATACACTATTATATTATTTAGGGTGACCTGTAATGAACTCCTTGCAATTCTTAAGGATATTACTTACACAATGCCAGGCTCTTGAATAATTAAACGAAAAGTTTTCCTCAAACCCACCCCCCATTTCTTTATCTCTCGGCTTTTCCCTCTCTCCCTGCCAGACATCCCTTGCAGCCCCATCCAATGTTATGATTCTGATTTTAAAAGGTCCCAGCCATGTCCTTTACATGACACCTCCTGAAACATCCCCCAGATCCTCACTGCATACCCAATATCAGCACCATGGCATTTATTACAGGATCAGCTCGTGCATCCTTTGCCTGTGTAGGTGTGGGTATATGAAACCTTACAGTTAGTTCCAGCTAGGAATATAGGATTCTGCTTATGTGAATTTTAAAGATACACATGACAACTCATAAAAAGGAAGGGGAGAAAAATAGGAACGTGACAGCACCTTTAAGAATGTTTTAATGTGAATTATGCAAGTTTCTAGAAGCATAAAAATGCTGCATATATTAAAACTAAGACACAGTTACAGAAATCATTCTGACGTCAAAGGTTTTCTTATAGGTATAACTGTTCTCTTAGCCACTTCCATATTTCTGAACATCCTTCACTCTCTTTGCATGAAGAAACCTCATATATAAGCCCCATGTTGTGGTCTATGAGACACGTGTTCTGTCTTGGGGAATTCCATCCACTTCTCAGATCCTCCATAAGCTCTCTATCCTGCTGTCTCCACATTTTCAGTCTTAATCATTCTTTTTGAGTCCAGAAAAAAACAACAACGCTGGACAAAAATCACTATCACCAACAAATGACTGTGCAAGGCTACTCCCCACTTCACCATTCAACTTTATGTAATAAAATCTATAATTAAAAATAATATATCTTCAAGAGGTGTTTTTTCTCATCACAGAGTTTGCTTTGTTTTTAAAGCACAGAATTCAAGACTTCTCCTATTTTAAGCCAGAAAGTGACCCCTCTAGTTTATCAAGCCTCATCATTACTCCCCTACCCCCAATCCTTGCTAGCATCTCTTCCTTCTTCTTGTGCCAGGATGTACTCGACAACCCCATGAGAGACAGCTGAGGAATACAAATCTGGCCACTCTTTGCCTCTCTCCATGGCAGCTGCTTTGCTAATGCATATCAGTGTCCCTACGAAGAGCTGCTTTGGCTGGCAGCACTGAGCAGGAGGTTACGCTTTCCTCATGCTTCTTTTACAAAGCCAAGGACAAGCCATTCAAATCTCCCATGGTGTTAAGAGCTACTGCTGAGCAACTGGCCCGGTTCTCTAGTCCAAGGGATTGAGGGCTTGGAGCCCAGGAAGGGCAGCTGCTCTGGGATGTAGACAGGCAGGCACCAAATTCTACAAACTGAATTCAGGAAGGATTGGCAAAAGGCTGTTTTGAGCTATAGTTCCTTCCATCAGAGTTTGCTGCCTTGGAGGATTCTATTAACTTCAGACATGTTTAACCTCTATTTTAAAACCAAAATTTGCACAGAATGACTTATATTCACTGATGCCTTTATGTAAACTGCCCTCCTCTGTATTCATGGCTACCCTCTAACCTAAAGAGTGCTACATTTTAATCTGGAAAGTGCAGAAAGTGCATTTGAATGAAACATTTTAGGAAAGGGTAATTCAGTAGTTAAAATGTAGACTTGGCATGTGTTTCTGGACTTGAGTGGATGTAGCAGAGCCAGAAACATTACATTCTGTGTACAAAATGCAAAACAAACATGGGAAGGGAGACAATAGTAGGAGTGCCCCATGTTTTCTTTTTTCTTAAAGGCTATGGGGGTTCTTTGAATCTGACTGAACAGTAATGTTACAGGAAGGGGTATTTATCATTTTTCTTCTGTGCTGATTTTGTAATCTTCCTTCTGTGCCGATTAACTATCCAGTGCAGATACTTTTATTCCTCTTATCCCTGCAGAGTTAACATCACAACCCCCCTAGTCAGCTTCTGAGTGAAAAATAAAAACAATGGGAGATCCTATCTTGGATTTCCTGCATAGTATGTTTGGCCCTTAGCAAAAGGACTAATCACAGCATATGGCTCTTAAAGCAGGCCCTCAATATCTCAAATGCCCTGGGTTAAACTCAACCCACAATTCACAGCTTTACTATGATTCAACAAATATAGGTTGAGTTGCTACCTGGTGAGGTAATCATATAATTCCTTATTTGCAATATACCAAATTCAGAACAGCTTCAATAAGTATGTTAGCTGGATTCTTGGAATGGATTCTTTTAACAGCCATACTGAGAACCAAATCAATTTTACTTCTTAAATTTGAGTACCAGAAGTGCTGAAATTAAAACTGGCAAAATATTAAGAACATATAAATATGTGATCGTGTGATGCAGAATGGGCCAACATTAAATGGGGATTAGACTAATTTATGGAAGCTAACAATGGATACTAGCCATGATTGCTATATATCTCCTTCAGTAGGAGAGGCAAGTATGATTCTCAACAACAGGGGCTTGGGTACATGCGTAGGAAAGTGTTGTTGCACTCATGTCCTGCTTATGAATTTCCCATAGGCATTTGCTCAGATATTATAGGAAGAGAATGCTGAATTTGATAGGCATTTGATGTGACCCAACAGGGCTGATCTTGCATTCATATTTGTTTGCTGCAGCATAATGTCACCATTTAAATGCACACATATCATTCATAACTGTTGCTGCTGCTGCATACATATTTTCTTCAAGTTAAACCTTGGTAATTTGAGAGCATGAATAAAAATGTAGACAAAAATATGAATTTATCATCAGCTAGTTTGTTAGGACTAATTCTCACAAACTAATTGGAATATGGAGTAAAAGCGGACTAAGTTTGTTATGGCACAAAGGAGCAGCTGTGTTAATGATGGAAGAAGTCATGTATGAATAGCACCACTGTGTTTAGTTGTGTCCTGCCAGCTATTTGGAACTTAAAGGATTAGCTTTCTGCAGCTGGAGGTCCTCCAGCTTTATCTTTACCCTCAAACTGATAACCTCATAGACACCAACTTTCCAGCTCAGGAGGAAAGACATCACAGAACAGCAGGAAGGTGCCAGTGCTGTGGAAGCCCAGCAGCAAACAGAGTATGAGGAACATTAATGTAATGGAGATGGCAGCAGGGGTCTATCAGGCAACTACAGTCAGGAAAAAAGAGATGTGAGATGATCCCAGACAGCCACCTTGAGTCTTTGAAACACACAATGTTGCCAACACTAATTGTGACTTCAAGAAAACCTCCACAGACTTTCAGGAGCATAAATGCTCTTAAACAGTTTCTTACCCATCAAAGTTCTGAGAGTTAAATCTAGCTCCAAGCAACTAGTGTTTGCAGCTATGATGAGCTGTCTCTGTATAGAGACCTCTCAGTTTCCTTCATCAAACTTGAAAGTATCATCCCTTGAACTAAGTAAGGTTTTGACTTTAGAGGAATTTTACAGAAACTGCCTCTTTAACAGAGAAACCATAGTTTGCTCCCTGGTTTTCTTGGCTGCAGTTAATTCATATGTCAGCAGAAGAGAAGGTTCTTATTCACAGGAAGAAAAGGCAACTTTAGAAACACAAAAGGACAAGTGGATACCAATATGTGTATGTGAGTACTGTACTTGTATGTGTGCCCATAGGCTGAAGGAAAGGATTTATATTGCAGTGATCCATCCCCTTCCCCTTTTTTGATCAGTCGATTAGCTTTGAATATAATGGAAGCATTGTTGAACAACTACAGAAAGTGGGAGATAATATGCAAATCACTGCCACTTTTCTAAACCTGCCACTCACTGTAAGAAGGGGAAAAACATATTTTCCACTGCCCATTAAAATAACATACCAGATCCAAGCAGTGTAATAAAATTAAACAGTGTCTTCTGCACTCTCAACTTCATGGATTAAAACCTATCCCCATCAATATGGGCCCACTCTGAATAATCAATATATTTTTGGCTATAAATTTACTGATTAAATATTACAGCCTTAGCCAAAGGGTAAGAAGTTCAAGCTCACATTATAAACAAAATATGGTATTTGTCCATCCCCTAGTAAAAACTCTTGTTGTTGTTGTGTGCCTTTAAATAATTTCTGACTAATGGCAATTCTAAAACAACTCCATTATAGGTTTTTTGGGGGGCAAGATATGTTCAGAGGAGGTTTATGCTGTGGATATAGTATATCTTGATTTCACTAAGGCCTTTGACAAGGTTTCCCATGACATACTTGCAAACAAGCTTGTAAAATGTGGGCTAGACAAAGGAACTGTTACATGGATCTGTAATTGGTTGACCAGCCGAACCCAAAGGGTGCTCAACAATGGCTCCTTTTCATCCTGGAGAGAAGTGACCAGTGGGGTCCCACAGGGCTCTGTCCTGGGCCCAGTGCTATTCAACATCTTTATCAATTACCTGGATGACAGAATTGGGAGCATACTTATCAAATTTGCAGATGACACCAAATTAGGGGGAATAGCTAATACCCCAGAGGACAGGATCAAGATTCAAAATGACCTGAATAGACTAGAAAGCTGGGCCAAAGCTAACAAAATGAAATTCAACACAGAGAAATGTAAGGTATTGCATTTAGGGCGGAAAAATAAAATGCACAGATATAGGATGGGTGACACCTGGCTGAATGAAACTACGTGTGAAAGGGATCTAGGAGTCCAAGTAGACCACAAGTTGAACATGAGTGAACAGTGTGATGCGGCAGCTAAAAAGGCCAATGCTATTTTAGGCTGCATCAATAGAAGTATAATGTCTAGATCAAGAGAAGTAATAGTGCCACTGTATTCTGCTCTGGTCAGGCCCCACCTAGAATATTGTGTCCAGTTCTGGGCACCACAATTCAGAAAGGACATTGAGAAACTGGAGCGTGTCCAAAGGAGGGCGACAAAAATGGTGAAGGGTCTGGAAACCATGCCCTATGAGGAACGACAGGGAGCTGGGGATGTTTAGCCTGGAGAAAAGAAGGTTAAGAGGTGATATGATAGCCCTGTTTAAATATTTGAAAGGATGTCATATTGAAGAGGGAGGAAGCTTGTTTTCTGCTGCTCCAGAGAACAGGACGCGGAACAATGGATGCAAACTACAGGAAAAGAGATTCCACCTGAACATTAGGAGGAACTTCCTGACAGTAAGGGCTGTTCGACAGTGGAACACACTCCCTCGGAGGGTGATAGAGTCTCCTTCCTTGGAGGTCTTTAAGCAGAGGCTGGATGGCCATCTGTCAGGGATGCTTTGATTGTGATTTCCTGCATGGCAGGGGGTTGGACTGGATGGCCCTAGTGGTCTCTTCCAACTCTACGATTCTATGATTCTATGATCTTGTCTTCCTCTGAGGCTGAGAGAGGTTTCCCAGTCAGTTTCCACAGCCGAGCAGGGATTCAAACCATGGCCTCCAAGTGTCCTAGTCCAACACTCAAACCACTATACCACACTGATCCATACTACCTTATCTTAATGTTAATTTCACAGTGAAAGTAACATGGACTGAAGATGGGTTAATGTACATCAAGAGCCAGATTAACATCAGAGTTCATTTAAAAATATCTCATGGTAAAGACATATTGCATGCTTTAAAACTACACAAAAATTGTCTAAATTGAAAGTTTGTGTTTCATTTCATCAAGACATTGGTCAAATAAAAGACATTAACATTTTTTGCTCTTTCATAGCTGTCTAAAAGTGGCGGTCTGCCGGCAGCGCCAGTTGCTGCGTCCGGGAACCGCAGCGACCAAACCACACAATTCCCAGGCACAGCCGAAAAGAAGCGCCAAAATGGCGCTTCTTTTTGCGCCCTGGAAGTGGTGCTATGAGGCACTAGTCGCGCACTCGCGGTGCCACTTCCGGTTTGTGACGTCCAGATGATATGCGTCCGCAACATCAAGATGGCGGCTCCCGTGTGGACGGGCGCCACCATTTTGTACGGACACAGTCCGTACTAGGATTGAGGGGCATCTAGAATAGACGCCCCTTTCTAACCCTAGCACGCCCCCTTCCTAACCATAACACGTATTTTCGGCACATGTGTAACATGCCTCTGTTTCTATACCATGAGGTATAGAATGAGCTGGGAAACAGGCTAACTATGGGGCTCGACAGACCCTCCTGAAATCACGGCCTGAAGCCGTCCATTTCTACTCCAGAGGAACGCTGCTGCAGCAGCCAAACCGCACGGCGTTCCTCTGCTCCTAAAAGAACCCATTTTCCCCGTGTTCTTTTAGGAGTGCGCTTCTGACGATGTCGGAGCACCACTGGCTGGTGCATGTCAATGACGCGAGTGCGGCACCACGACATGCAGACGCAGCACCACACTTGCATCATCATGGCAGCCCCCATATGGACGGGAGGCCACCATGACGGCGGCGTTCGTACAGATTAGGGTTCAGGAGCATGTGGTTGGTGCGTGCTCCCGAACCCTAAAATCGCTGGGAGGACGCCGCTTCAAGTCTATCTGTCTCAGGCCTTAATAAACCAAGAATCAGACACAGTGGAGGGCATGAGTGTGGCCCAGGTCTCCATAACTTCGAGTCTAGTTTATTTCTGTTAGGCTTCACTACCCCTTTTTGCCCTTCTCTGAAAGAACAGGAGGATTTTCCTAAATACTTCTGATGCTTTCTCTGTTGTGTATTTAAAACTTTCCAATCTCATAAAACAAGTGTCTAATAGAAGAGTGGATTTTACTAATACACTACTAGAATGACAATACATATAACCTTTATAAACTACAGTGGGCCTTTGGTTACCTGCTGGGGTTTGGTTCCAGGAGCCCACATGGTTACCAAAATTTGTGGATACTCAAGTCCTGCTATATACAATGGAGCAATAAAATGGTGTCCCATGATATAAAATGGCAAAATCAAGGTTTGCTTTTTGAATTCATTTTTTAAAAATGTTTTCAAGCTGTGGATGGTTGAATCCGTGGATGAAGAATCTGTGGATATAGAGGGCCAAATGTATTTGGAAACACTGATTAAATTTTGTTTGGCTTGTGAATATATTCTTTTTTTTTTTCATTTTTAAAAAAAGAGTGTTCAATTTCTGACTGCAATTAAATATGTAGCACTTGGAATACTTTGTTTTGTCCAAGAAGCACACTGGTCTTTGTACATATTTCTGGTGCTCTGGGGTCTCACATCTTATCAGGCCAAGGACTAAAAGATTCCCCTTCTACTCAGGCTGCCAATACTATTGGTACGATTTGTGGTAGAATGCCCTGTGGAGATAAAGTTACCAGGGAACAAAAGCAAATTATATCACATTTCTCTCAAGATCCTGGTGCTCTATAGCCAGGATCCTGTAAAGTCACAGATCTTCCATAATAGACCATTCTACAGGACGTATATGGCTCCAAACCATTTATTATTTGAAAGCCTGTTTTCTGTAGACCCCACGGATTGAAAGCAGTACAAAAGGAATGACTTGGACAGTCACCTGTCCTATGTCACAGGCAACTGTCTAGACCACCCTCCCATAGGCTGTTTGTACCTTGCTCCCACTGTCCCAGGCTAAAGTTTTGATAAACAGAGATGGTGGCCTCTTTATCCAGTCATAACTGCTGCCAGATGTTTTGTCTTTTCCTCATTACTGGCCCTGGTTTTTCTTCTTCCCATCACCACCAGCATAACTTCACCAGTGAAACCAACAGGAACCTGGCCTTAGGACCATACACTTGGAGGTGCTCCACTTTCACCATGAATGGCACTCCCAAAAACAGCAGCAGAATTACACTATCTCATTATCATATAATTATAATTATAATTTATATTTTCCACCTCTCCCTGTAGATCAAGGTGGGATTAGATCAATAAAATAAAAATTACAATACAATATAAAATATAATCAATAAAATATTAACATTAGTATTAATTCAATAAAATAGCTAGATCGTCATCTAGTCATCCAAATTTAATAAATGATAATCAGGAGCGGAGCTTTTCCTAAGATCTCCCATAAAAGGCCAGGTGGGTAAGCCCACCAGAAGAGAGCCGTCTTAAGTGCCTTCTTGAAGGCATCTAAGGTGCTGATAAGACGGATCTCTTCCGGTAAGCTGTTCCACAATTTAGGGGCCGCAACAGTGAACACTCTGTGGGAAGTTGTTATTAACCTGGTCTTATGGTACTCTAATAATTTCTTCCCTGATGTTCTGAGAGTGCCGGGCGGATTGTGTAGGGAGAGGCGTTCCTTCAAGTAACTCGGGCTCAAGCCATGTAGGGCTTTAAAGGTAATAACCAACACTTTGTATTGCGCCCGGAAGCTAATCGGCAGCCAGTGAAGAGATTTTAGCACAGGCATTATATGGTCCAATCTAGGTGTTCCAGTGACCAATCTGGCTGCTGCATTTTGAACCAAATGAAGCTTCCAAACTTGGTACAAGGGTATTCCCATGTAGAGAGCATTACAGAAATCTAAATGAGAGATTACCAGTGCATGCACCACTGCTTCAAGGTCCATTTGGTCCAGGTAGGGGCGCAGTTGGCGTATCAACCGAAGCTGGTACCAAGCACTCCTGGCCATCGCATTCACTTGAGATGATAACTGTAGAGATGAATCCAGGAGTACTCCCAAACTGCGAACTTTGTCCTTTAGGGAAAGTGTGACCCTGTCCAGGACTGGTTGACAAATCTCCTTCCCCGGACTTGGGTACCTATTCCAAGTACCTTCATTTTCTCTGGATTCAGCTTGAGTTTGTTTTCCCTCATCCAGCCCATTGCTGATCCAAGGCAGGCATCCAGATGAGAGATGCCATCCTTAGTCACTGTGGCAGTCGGAGGCATAGAGAAGCATATCTGGGTGTCATCAACGTACTGATAACACCGCGCCCCATGTCTCCAGATGATCTCACCCAGCGGCTTCATGTAAATGTTAAATAGCATGGGGGACAGAATGGCACCCTGTGGCCAGATGTCTGCTCTCTTTTAGAAGAGCAACTGGCCCCCAGCATCACCATCTGGAATCTGCCTGAGAGGTAGGAATGGAGCTACTGGAGCACAGTGCCCCCAATACCTAACTCCCTCAGGAGTTCCAGAAGGATACCATGGTCTAATGATGGATCTCCAAAATGTGATGGTGATCCAAAGCTGGCATCCTTGCTTCATATGTAACAAAGGAAAAGTAAAAATGCTAATGGAAGGTAACAATCCTGAATTAGCAAACCCTGTCATAGCAGGGTCCAAATATTTAGAGCCGCTTCAGTCTTTTACACGGCTGAGCTACTACATGACTGCAACTGGTCAGGCACATTAAATGGACAGTGAAGCTCTACATCCCCCAATATTTGATGGAAAAACACACAGCATGGACACATAGGTACTCACAGCTTCTTACTGGATCTTGTTGAGTTTGGAGGGAAACACATCATTCCTTCACACTTTGTAACTATGCCCTACAAACATATCTAGAAATTTTACATACTTCCTGAAGCGTGGAGGCTGTGACTATTTATTTACTTGCTATAGAATAGTGAAGAAAATAAACTTTCATTTCTTCAGGTGTTTTAGGGCTGAGTTCTGATGGAAACCTTGCAGGATCCTGAGCACATGAATAAAGTTTTGAATGTTGGAGCAATATTGTGGTTAGGCACCAGGTTCAACTATCAACCCATCCATAGGCTCCCTACTACATGTCCTTCTTAAACTGCACCTGCACCGCAGATATAATTAACACCGCTTTAATAGTCATGCCTCAATGCTATGTTATCCTGGGATTTGTAGTTTGTTGTGGCACTAGAACATTCTGACAGAGAATGCTAAATATCTCACATACTGAAGCCAATATAAACATTGAGTGATCCTAGTTTAAAGCCCAAATGGCTTGGGCCCGAATTACTTGAGGGAACGCCTCTCCCTGCACAATCTGCCCCGCACCCTCAGGACAACAGAGAAGAATCTGTTGGACTACCTAAAGGTCAGAGTAACAGTTACTTCCAAAAGAGCATATACTGCTATGGCCCCCAGGTTATGGAACAATCTGCCGGAGGAGAGCCGTCTCTTCACGACCCTAGATGCCTTTAAGAAGGCACTAAAGAGGATCTCTTCCGGTGGGCATACCCACCTGACCTTCTATAAAGAACTTTAGGAAACCCCATTTCCGGTCATAACAGCATAACTGCCCGCTGCCCTGCGATTACTGTAATTGAAATTTTTATACTTTGTGCTCTTTTTATGATATGTATTTTACACATGATTGCCTGTATGGAGATTTTTGGTTGTAATCCCGCTTTGATCAGTGGGAGAAGCAGGAAAATACAAAGAAACTTATTATTATTATTATTATTATTATTATTATTATTATTTAAATATAATTTATCAGTCCTAACTAAAGACAGGCACATATAGATTTATGTGGTCAAGTTAATCATGTGCTTTACTCTCATCAGCCAAAATCAATCAGACAGGCTGCTATCACACTGATGGATTAATGCAGTTTGACCCTGCTTTAACTGTCATGGCTGCATCCTGTTGTGGAATCCAGAGCTCTCTCACAGAGAAGGCTAAATAGCTGAAAAAACTACAGACCCCAGAATTCCATAGTATTGAGCTATGATTGTTGAAATGTTGTCAAACTGCATTATTTCTGCAGTGTAGCTGCAGCCTTAGATACCGGTAACCCTTATCCTTTCATCTTAAAATTCATATGTATAATATAGATAATAGTACCTTACAGGGCTGATTCAAGGTGGGGTCTTCTCCAACCTGGCATCCTCCAGATGTGTTGGACTATAGCTTCCATCATCCTGGTACACTGGCAGGAGATGATGGACATTGTAGTCCAGCAGATTTTAAGGAGCCCAGGTGAAAGATGGCTGATTTAAGAATTAGTCAAGATGTAACAAAAGCATTAAAAACCCTCTCAATCTTTATTACTCAACATTCTACTGTTCCAAGGTTAATAATATTCACACTATTGTTTATATTATTCTAACTCTTGCATTCCAAATTGAAAATAGGCTTATTTAAGAACAAGTACGCACAAAATGAAGCTGCACAAGCAATTATAAATGTTTAATATTTTGCAAATTTTAGCTTTCGAACTCAGAAGGATATTTTAAGAGAAGCAGCAAATAGTACTGTTTTAAGTAATTTCATTCTAGATAACACCATATGATTTCTTTGACACTTCTTCATAATTTTTACTTTCTTGGAACCAAGGAAATATAACAGATATAAGAGCCATGTGGTGCATTGGCTCAAAAGGCTAATGAGAAGAGAAGGAGCCCTCCCTCCATGGCAACTGCAATCGTCCAGCCTGGATGGAGTGAGGGGGCGGAAAGGGGCTAATTTTGAATTTTTATTGTATTCTGTGTGTATTTTTATTGCTGTAACCCGCCCGGAGGTGATTGGGCAGGCTATAAATAAATAATTTATAATAATAATAATAATAGTAATTGTTATTATTATTATTATTGCTATATTAGCCTGTATTAATAGGAACATGGTTTCTATGCCTCAGGAACTCAGTTTTGCTCCCATTGTCATTGTTGTTACTTTATTTGGAATATTGTGTTCACTACAATGGATCACAGCTTCATTCACACATATCAAATTTGAAAAGGATCCAACTCCCAGAAGCCCCAGACAACTTGTCCAAAAGGAATTTTGCAATTGAAGTAGAAAACAGCTGGAGGACCAATATTTGGAAACAACTGATGTAAAACAACTATAATCTTAGCTATCTTTCAGTTACTATTCTCCTATTCAATACATTGTATAATTTGGCCCATGAGAAATCCTCATCTGGACAGAGAAATGTCATCCAATAACTAACTTATTTAGGGATTTCTGAGATATTAATAGAAGATTATGATGATGCCCAGATGCTTATCTTTGGGGCAGAGGAAGAAGATGTGCACTTTTATCCTTCTTGTTCAGTTAGAAACAGTATTTTCCTTTAACAACTGTCATGGGGAGCTTAGGATTTATAAATTTGAATTTAATGTTTACCTAGCACCCAAATCTGCTTTCCTTCTTGTGGGGCAAAAGTGCATATTAGTTCACCATTTTTCACGCTTCCTAATATACTAAAGCAGACCACACTGTTAAATCAATTTCTCAGCTATTACCCTTTAAAAATCCCTCTTCAAACTCCTCACCCACCCATATTAGCCTTCTAGTAATAAACCTTCATTAGATCCTAGCTTTCTGTGCTCCTTGGGATTCATGCTACACTCTCCATTAGGAGAGGGAAAGACTTTTCATCCTTTACTGAGCAACTGTTGTTTATCTGGTTTCCTAGGCAGTACATAATGTATGACCAAACTCACTACAACACAAGGTAGGGCAGGGGTTGAAAGTTAAAGCCAACATCTTTCTGTTTGCTTATTTGGTTAAAATTATGTGTCTCTGTGTGTATATGTTCCTGTGTGAACAGAACTTATGATGACTTACAACTCAAAATTAAACTGTTATAATTTGGGGGGAGTTAAGTAGCCCACGATTAGAAGGTGGCAGAGCGGATACAAAGTATCTCAGTTTATTTCTTTTCTTTACAGTACTGAGAACAGCCTTCCCAAATATACTGGAGTATGTTGTTCTACAGTCTCCATCACCCTTTAGTCAGCAGGGACAATGTGGAGAGAGATCTATTGAATCCTGCTTCTCTGGTCAGGAGATGGTGGTAGAGATTGATTTAATGTATATCCCACTCTGAAATGTCCACTCAATTTAAGTAGCATTCACCAACCCCAGCTTCCCAGTGGTATAATCATTCTATTTAATGTGGTTAACCTAGTTAGCCCCATGGGTGCAAAAGTAAGAACTCTCTGAAAGAGCCCTAGGATATTACATGTAACCTTCACATCAGGGAATGATACTGAAGGAAAGTCTCAGACCAAGTTAGAAACTCAAGAAAAGTTCCCTGAGAAAAGTGGGTAACGTGGCATAGAAGAGTCTTGAGCTAACATCACAACTGATATTTTGATTAATGTAATTCTGATTTAATTGTTATTTTAAGTGGGGGAGGGTAGATGGGAATTTGTGTATTTTTTTTTTTACTGTAAGCCGCCTAGTTCCTAATCAGAGTAGGCGGGATATAAATAAAAGATTATTATTATTATTATTATTATTATTATTATTACTCTGCCAATCTCACTAGAATCTCACTTTGTCTGCATAGTGAACCACAACAAATTATTTTTAAGGGACAGGCAGAATGTAGAAATTAGTGCAGCAACTGGATTGCAAACAGTGAATTTTCTACTTGCACAGTTCTCACAATTGTGGGGCAGGGAGAAAGAAGATGAGTCATGACTATGGACTGATTTTCTTTATTTGCTTCTGTATTGTATAACTCTTAGGAGTCCATCATCCAGCCGCCTTTCCCTGTGACAGTGGGGGTGGGTCCCAGCCTAGGGAATCTACATAGCCAGCTATTGGGAACTGGGACTGACAACCAGAGATAGTCTGTGTAGCATTAGTTTAGGGGCCCAGTTCTACCATTGGCTGTGAAGATATCCTGGACTCCACCAGCAAAAGGGCTGGAATGCTTCTCTGCTGTATACCTTGAGCTGTATGATTTATCACCAACAAGGCAACAGATGCTGTTTGATCTTGAAAGCTAAGAAGGGTTACACCTGGTTAGTATTTGATTGGGAGATTGCCAAGAAATACCAATAGCTATATTTCAAAGAAAGGCAATGGCAAATCACCTCTGACTATTCCTTGCCTAACAAAGTCCTATGAAATTACTAGAGTCACAATAAGTCAACAGACAACTTGAAGGCATATACACACACACATAGCAGTAATATGTGTTTGCATTTCGCATCAAATGAAGTCTTGGGGAGACTTAGAATTATACCTGTTTCCAGAACAGAACATACCTATTCCACTGGACATGACATCAAGGCCTTAACAAGGAAGGTTTATTTTTCCAGATCAAATGATACTACTAAAGTTACAACTCTGTTTAGAGGCTCTTCCTGAAGAAAGAACATGAATACTGTTAAGACAGATGGGCCATGCAGTGCCATCATGTGTCATCATCATGCACTTTAACTCTTTGCACAGTTGACAATGACAATGGTATTTTTAATGTCATCATGTACATTAACTTTTTTCACAATATGCCCGACCACCCATATTGAAGAGGGAGGGCTGCAGTGGCTTCTTATCAAGGGCAAGTGAAATTTACAGTTTTTAGTCACATGTTCAAGATAAAGCAGTGTTCCTGGCTCTCTGGAGGCTTATTCTCATTTTCTAGCAAGCGAAAACTTTCTGTAACTTCTCTGTTCAAAAGAGGGAGAAGAAACCAGAGATGATACTGGCAGGAAAATCCAGTGTAGGATTGTGATTAGCGTATCAGACTGGGACATGGAAGATTCATGGCTTTTGGGAGACTAGAAATTAAAACACACTGGGTGATGCTGGGCCAGTACTATTTTTCACAGCCTGGCCTACTTCAGGATTGCAAGAATAATGACGAGTGCTGGGGTGGGGGGCGCAAAGGAGAATGATTTACCCCATCGTGAGCCAATGGGAGGGAAAGCAGTGATATAACTGTAATTAGTGTACGGTTAAGTGACAAATAATAAATAGCTTGATGAGATACATAAATTCAGACATAGTGATTCTATAATGCTGCAATAGGTCTAATTCCTTCCTATACAATTTTCCCCACCGCCACTCCCACAAGTGGTAGTGAATGCAAACAGCACAAACAGCATTGAAAATATGAGCCTGCAGTCCTGGCAAAAGAGCAGCTTTGGAAAATTCTCTCTCGAGCATATTGCTCAACACAGACATCTGTTCTGTAAGAACCTTAGACAGGTCCTACATAAAGAACCTGGATATTCAACATATGGCTCTGACAGGAACTGAAAGGCAGCCAACAGCTTTGCAGTAGGCACTTGGGACTGGCATGAAGAAGAACAAACGTGGCTATGATTGACACCACAGTGCAGGGCATTTTGGAGAGAGGTTAGAAGAGAATTAGCAGCTTGTTATACAGGCAGTGATGGGGAAAGAGGAAAGATCTTTGGACTGGCATTCAACCAACAAGGTAGGAGATTGCACTGCAAATCAGCAAGTAGGGTTAATTTTCAATAGAATTGGAGTCCAGCTCATGGCTCTCCCTGCAGGTGCTGTCTAAAACATTTAGGATATCAGCAATGAAAGGTTGTACTTTGTTCTGCCTTATCAGGAATGCATCCACTATTCATTTGTTACTGTGACAGGGCATATTAAAAAACTTACTGGTGTTTTGAAGGTATTGACATAGAAACTGAAGTGAAACTGAGACAATTGTGCAAGTAGTGAGACAACTATGCCGGAAAATAAGTTCCTACTTAAGACCTATCTTGTATACCAACAGATAGTGTAAGCATGTGGACCCCCAAAATGTACCTGGAAATGGCACTGCAGCTATGGACACCTCTCCTCCCATCCAAGTCTACCTGCTCCCTCAGTCTTTATATTAGTTTTAAAATGTAGTTGTTTGTGAGACCAAGATAAAGCAAAACACCAGTCTCCACCTTTACTATCAAAGATGCCTTCATCCACCCAATGGCTTAAATGCACTTCTCAGAAAAGAAGGTGGGCAAAGGGCTTTGTGGTTTGTTTTGTAATATACTAGTGCCAAGGAAAAAGGTGTTTTTAAAAATAAAATTGCCATTGCAACTTGGCAAGCTGTGGGTATATGGGGACTGCTTGTCTGTGCTAGGCATTTTCCTTAAGCAATGTCCTAGAAAGTGCAACCATTTGCTCAATGGTATTTATGCCATCATAGAAAACCAACAAGATTCCAGCCAATGTAACCACCTCCAGTGAGACGAAACTAATAGAATGTTAGGCTAACAACAAGTTCTTGATGTTCCATTAATATGTTTCTATGCCAGCATGCCTACCTTTCTTTTGCTAGGAGACACTATTTATGTTAAGATACCATTTCTATATGTTATTTTAAGGCAATATAAAATACCTAAAATATCTTAGCAAATCTGTTGTCTTACAGCCTTTGGCAGAAAAGATTGTTGTGTGCTTTCAAATCATTTCTGACATAGTGAACCTATGGCAAACGTATAGTGGGATTTTCTTGTCATGATTTGTTCCAAGGAAGTTTGCCATTGCCTGCCTCCGAGGATGAGAGAGCGTGACTTCCCCAAGGTCATACAATGGACTTCCATGGTCACACAGGAATTCAAATCCCGGTTTCCCAGTGTCCTAGTTGAACACTCAAACCACTATACCACGTTGAGTCCCACCTAGCAAATCTGAAGTCTTATAATCTTTGGCAGCATGCAGGAACTCCACCTGTAGAACACTAAATATCCATTGCAGCTGCAGACTTGACAACTCCCATATACCATTCTGTCAGATGGAACTAGATGGAACAAGCAGTGCTCAGCAAAGTTCAGCTGAAGCCATTGATCTGATGGGAGTAGCAGACATTGCATATATAGATCTGTCACTGGCAGCAGCCCAAAAGCGCTTGTGCACTCTGCCAGCTCACAAAGGCAGCTGAGTTGATGCTGTAGGGCAACAGTGGACACCTTGAAAACATGCAAAGAAGAGCCTAGTCTAGTGGCCAGACAGCTCAGTGGGGATCCTATGATGGCATTTTCAGACAGAGAAGAGCGCCTGTGAACACCAGTCTATGGAAATAACAAGAGTTCCTTCTTACTCAATTGCAGGGCAAAAGTTAACAAAACCTCCTACATTGTCCTCTGTAGTTGGTACCTCAAGGAATACTGCATAGTTGCTCACTTCTGGACCTTCTCTAGTTCACATATATTCTTTAGACGATAGGAAATCAGATGCACATCGAGTCTGATTATTGAGGAACACCTCAACAATGCAGCTGCAAAAACAATCAAGTCATTTCCGTCTTAAGATGACGGGGTTTCTTAGTAAGATTTTTCAGAGGGGGTTTGCCTTTGCCCCCTTCAGAGGTTGAGAGGGTGTGACTTGACCAAGGTCACCCAGTAGGAACTATGATTGTATAAAATTAACATATTTATTACCACATGAGCTTCATGGTGTAAGAAAGCTGTTTGCCTTTTAGGTCATCACAGCACTCTTTGGTGTTTTTTTTACTACAAATGCCTGCCATGGCTATCATTTTGGAAACTGTTACAATAAAATGGCATGTTCAATGGCCCAAATCTATCATGACCCTAGTAGAAGAGCCAAGATTTTCAGTCTCACTACCCTCCCTCGATTATATCATTGTAGCCTTATTTTGTGCTCATGAACTGCTCTAGAGAGCCTCCAACCCTCCACAGGCAGTGTTTCAGATAGGTGACCAAAAGAGAGAAGGCTTGTGTTCTTCCAACTTGTGGAAACTGCTTCAAATTACATCAATTGCTTTGATGTAATGCTAATATTGAGTATTATCCAATATCTAAGAATGATTTCATAAAAATATTTTCCTTGTCAGAGGCCCTTGGTTGTTGTTAGTAGTGCATGCTTTTAATTCTTTGTATATTCTTCTCAAATTACCAGACACTTGTATAAAGCAGTAGACCTTTTAGCAAGGTTTCTTGATCAATCTTAAAAGATATGCTGATGATGTAGGTTGTGATTGTTAACACTTACTCCTACCAGTGAGAGGTTAATGAGTGCCAGAGACCTCACCAGCGAAGGTTAATCCATCACTGAGAAAGGATGCTAAGAGAGACACATGTAAATCCAAGATCCTAGGAGGCAGAGGTGAAAGCAGAAATGCACAAGCATCAGTTTATTTTGAAATAATCACTTAAAATCTCCCATCTCAAACAAAACAGTCATTTCCCACACAAAATGCTTCCCCTGGGAGCTTCTGGTAGCTTGCTGATTCAGCTATCTACACAACAGATTGTGCCATTAGGGGGTGGATATGTACAGAAATGGCTCAAACCACAGATAACAAGCAGCTATTTAAGGGAGCTTGTAATGGGAAAGAGAAGTGAAAAAAGGTTACTATTGTAAGCTCCAGCATCTGATACTTAATGTCAGGGGAGGAACTGAAGGCATTTGCATTCAGAGTATGAATGAAGATGTAACACACTATTCTGAGAATTAGATATGCCTTGCTTGAAACAGTGAAAAGAAGATCAACTTCCCAATTTTGATGAACTGATATTTAGAACATAGAGCATAGCACCACTCTGAATTTTACTGCTGTGCAGGCAACTCCAAGTACTTCTCGATAAAGTGTAAATGTCCCTTTTTTTCAGCCTGATTTTGATACAAAATGGCCTTGGCCACCATCCTAGATATTCTCCTCTATTAGGAGACAGAAGCAACATGTGTTTGCTAATTATTCTAGGCTTCTTGACAGGTTTTGAAACCATTAACCATGGAATGTTTCATTATAAACTCTCTGGTTGTGGATTGGGAGACAGCACGTTCCAGTGGTTTCATCCCTAACTGCAGAGCTGATTGCAGGCACTGCTGGAAGACTACTGCTTGGCTCTGTGGTACTTTTGCTGTGGATTTTCATCTTGTGCCCCCTGTTTTTCAATATATACCTAACGGTACTACACGAGTAATGTAAGGATTCCCCTTTACATCTGATTTAGGTATAGTAGCATAAGTGTTAAATCAGTATCCAATATTAATGGACTGAATGAGGACCAATAAATTCCATTCTATCAGTTTTGAGATATAAATGATGGTGGTTTATCTACTTAGATAAATGAGGTTCAATCTAGACAGAATGCCATCCCTCATAAAGTATCATACTCAGACTGGGAGTGCACATTGATCCACTTTTGTGACTTGACTTTTATGCATGGAGTGCCTTCTACCAGCTATGACTGGTACATCAGAAATGGCCTTTTTGCAGAGTCCCAGTGTGATCATTTACTGGTAATCCTCAAGTTAGATTACTGTAATACCTTTCGTGTTGACTAAAATTGTGAAGGGTCTGGAAACCATGCCCTATGAGGAACGCCTGAAGAAGAGATGGTTAAGAGGTGATATGATAGCCCTGTTTAAATACTTGAAGGGATGTCACATTGAGGAGAGAGCTAGCTAGTTTTCTGCTGCTCCAGAGACTAGGGCCCGGAGCAATGGACCTCCAAGGAAGGAGACTCCACCACACTCCGAGGGAGTGTGTTCCACTGTCGAACAGCCCTTACTCTCAGGAACTTCCTCCTAATGTTGAGGTGGAATCTCTTTTCCTGGAGCTTGCATCCATTGCTCCGGGTCCTGTTCTCTGGAGCAGCAGAAAACAAGCTTGCTCCCTCCTCAACATGACATCCTTTCAAATATTTAAACACGGCTATCACATCACCTCTTAACCTTCTTTTCTCCAGGCTAAACATCCCCTGCTCCCTAAGTTGTTCCTCATAGGATATGGTTTCCACACTCTTCACCATTTTAGTCGCCCTCCTTTGGACACGCTCCAGCTTCTCAATGTCCTTTTTGATTTGTGGTACCCAGAACTGGACACAATATTCCAGATGGGGCCTGACCAGAGCAGAATATAGTGGCACTATTACTTCTCTCGATCTAGACACTATATTTCTATTGATGCAGCCTAAAATAGCATTGGCCTTTTTAGCTGCCGCATCACACTGTTCACTCATGTTCAACTTGTGGTCTACTTGGACTCCTAGATCCCTTTCACATGTAGTTTCATTCAGCCAGGTGTCCCCCATCCTATATCTGTGCATTGCATTTTTCTGCCCTATGTGCAGTTCCTTACAATTCTCCGTGTTGAATTTCATTTTGTTAGCTTTGGCCCAGCTTTCTAGTCTATTCAGGTCATTTTGAATTTTGATCCTGTCCTCTGGAGTATTAGATACTCCACCTAATTTGGTGTCATCTGCAAATTTGATAAATATGCCTCCAATTCTGTCATCCAAGTCATTGAGAAAGATGTTGATTAGCACTGGGCCCAGGACAGAGCCCTGTGGGACCCCACTGGTCACTTCTCTCCAGGATGAAAAGGAGCCATTGTTGAATACCCTTTGAGTTTGGCCGGTCAACCAATTACAATTCCATGTAACAGTTACCTTGTCTAGCTCACATTTTACAAGCTTGTTTGCAAAAATGTCATGAGAAACCTTGTCAAAGGCCTTAGTGAAATCAAGATATACTATATCCACAGCATTCCCTTCATCTACCAAGCTGGTAATTTTATCAAAGAAAGAGATAAGATTTGTCTGGCATGACTTGTTTCTTTGAAACCCATGTAGACTTTTTGTGATTATGGCATTGCCTTCTTGAGAGTAAGGGCTGTTCGACAGTGGAATACACTCCCTCGGAGTGCAGTGGAGTCTCCTTCCTTAGAGGTCTTTAAACAGAGGCTGGATGGCCATCTGTCGGGGATGTTTTGATTGAGATTTCCTGCATAGCAGGGGGTTGGACTGGATGACCCTTGTGGTCTCTTCCAACTCTATTATTCTATGAAACAGATTTATTTAAAAATACTACTACAAAGGTGCAAACTGGGACAGGTCCAATGGGAGTTTTTTTCACCAGCATCTGAACAGTTCTACTGGTCACAGAATCATAGAATCGTAGAGTTGGAAGACACCACAACGGCCATCCAGTCCAACCCCTTGCCATGCAAGGAACTCTCAATCAAAGCATCCCCGACAGTTGGCCATCCAGCCTCTGTTTAAAGACCTCCAAGAAAGGAGACTCCACCACTCTCCGAGGGAGTGTGTTCCACTGTCGAACAGCCCTTACTGTCAGGAAGTTCCTCCTAATGTTGAGGTAGAATCTCTTTTCCTGTAGCTTACATCCTCAGTTTTGTCCTCAGTTTGCTTCCAAGCACAAACAGCCAATGCTGATCGTCAAAGCCTTACATGGCTCCCATGAGCACATGCCCTGAGGTAATCTTTGAAGGTCCAAGTGTCCCCAAATTTGAAATGATGAGGACAGCTCCTGAGGAATTGGGTCCCCCCTCTTGTGGAATTATCCATGTATTGAGACTCCCTTAATGTCCATTCTTCTGTCCTTTCAGGACCTAGCAAAGAACCTTTTAAAAGCTAATGAAAATGAACTCTCTGCAGCAATGTTCTAGTAGGAAGATGAAGATTTTTCTCTCTCATGAAAGGCTGCTGACCCAGGAGAACAATCAGGGAATGTAACCAAAGGTGGACAGGGCTGCAATGTTGCAATACTGCAGTGCGCACACACACACTTTCCCTCTCTATGCCACCCTATCTTCTCTATACCCCCCATTCATGCATGCATGTGTAGACACAAAGAAAGGACTTGAGGGAAAGCACAACTCTTGGCATAACTTTCTACCAACTGATATTCAAAGGCATACAGAATATGAAGCAGACAAATCATGGCCCACAGTATACTGTTGTACTGCAATTCCTGCTAACTCAAGCCAGCCTGTCCCCCATGCTGTTTAACATTTACATGAAGCCACTGGGAGAGATCATCTGGAGACATGGGGCGTGGTGTTATCAGTATGTTGATGACACCCAAATATGCTTCTCTATGCCTCCGACTGTTGCAGTGACTAAGGATGGCATCTCTCCTCTGAATGCCTGTCTTGAGTCACTAATGGGCTGGATGAGGGAAAACACACTCAGGTTGAATCCAGAGAAAATGGAGGTACTCGCAATACGTACCCCAGGTCTAGGGGAGGAACTTTGTCATCCTGTCCTGGATGGGGTCACACTTCCCCTAAAGGACGAAATTCGCAGTTTGGGAGTACTCCAGGATCCGTCTCTACAATTGTCATCTCATGTGACGTTCAGGAGTGCTTGGTACCAACTTCGGTTGATACGCCAATTGCGTCCCTATCTGGACCGAAGGACCGAAAGGACCTTGAAGCAGTAGTGCATGCTCTGGTAATCTCTCGTCTTGATTTCTGTAACGCGCTCTACATGAATCTACCCTTGTATCAAGTTCGGAAGCTTCAATTAGTTCAAAACATGGCAGCCAGATTGGTCACCGGTTCATCAAGGTTTGACCACATAACTCCAATTTTAAAAGATCTTCACTGGCTGCCGATCAGCTTCCGGGTGCAATACAGGGTGTTGGTTATTACCTTTAAAGCCCTACATGGGTTGGGCCTGAGTTACTTGCAGGAATGCCTCTCCCTACATAATTCGCCCTGCACTATTAGAACATCAGGGAAGAATTTGTTGGTATTACATACAACTAGACTAATTTCTACTTCCCAGAAAGCCTTCACGGCAGCTTCTCCAGAACTTTGGAACAGTCTCCCGGAAGAGAGCCATCTTACTACCTCCTTGGAGGTCTTTAAGAGGGCAGTTAAGATGGATCTCTTCCGGTGAGCTTACCCACCTAATCTCTTATAAGATATATTTTTCTATCTCCTTGACCTAAATTGAAACATCTCTCTCCTTTTCGCTTTGATAGTATTGTTTTAACTGTTATCCATTTTTATATTTTATTGTACAATATTGTTGTTTTTATTGTTGTGATTTGCATTTGTATACTGTATATTGATACTGGGCTGTAATCCCGCCTCGATCCAACTGGGAGAGGCGGGAAAATATAAATAAAATTATTATTATATTATTATTATTATTACTAGCACAGCCAAGGTGAGAAAGTGCTGGGAGTTGCAGTCCATGTGGAGGGTTGCACCTTGTCCACCCTGATTTAAATTGACATAAGCATAAAGAACATAATCACGAAAACCTGAAGAAGTTTTAATGTTCTCATTTTCAGGATTAGAAGATGCGAGGGATGCTAATCTAATCTACAGGCAGATGTCCAAATAATCAAGAAACTTGGTTTCCTAATTCATTTGCTAACTACAAAAATGTCAGCTTCTATTCCATTTTCCTCTCCCTTTACAAAAAGAATGGAGTACCTAACCTAGTGTGTTTGATGAATGGTGCCATCTAATCATTTGACAACAGTTTTACTAGTTCAGTGCAATGTATACTTAATCAGTTTCATTCATGCTCAGACATTTGCATAACACAAACATAATACAGAATTTATTCTGCTTTCTGTTAAACTAGTAATACTGTTGTCAAATTATTAGACATTAATTCAAGGGGAATATTCTGGTTGGAAAATACCAACTGGATATAGGCCTTAATCACTGATTGCTTATTTTGTCTACTGGCAATCACAGCTATATATGAATTTTAAAGCCATACCTATTTTCAATGTTAAGCAGATAATGACACCAGCCAATAGAGGACGGCAGTGAGAATATGCAGTCCTAAGTATATACAGGTTGAAGTTTTTAATAGAGCATGATGCAGCCAACAAGTATCGCTTACCCACATATTCAGAGAGGAACACCACAAAGAATGGGGTGACCAGGTCATTAATCCCCTGCACGTAGCCACTGGCTGGGTGTCGGATGGCCCAGATGAACAGGATTCGTTCAAAGATCTAGAGAGGAAGAAGGAAAGCCAGGTACTTGAGTTAGCCATGCTCAGGGAAAGAGAGAGGGAAGTCGGACATGTGCAGGGACAGAATTGTAGGTGGTAAAGGTTAGAAATGTTCATAGGCTAAAGCTGCTGCCACACAGAATTAGTGTAGCTTGACACCACTTTAACTGTCATGGCTCCATCATATGTAATCCTGGAGTTTGTAATCAGTTTTCTGCTGACAGATAAGGCTAAATATCTCACAACCCTACAAATCCAAGAATTCCATAGCATTGAGCCATGAACTACATTAATTCTGCAGTGCAGATGCAACCCCCAAGTCTGGAGTGCTTAGAGGCACAGGCAGACTCAACATGGTTCCTAGGTCAAGATCCAACATAAAGTGCTACGTGTAACCAGTGGAAAGGCAAAAATGATCCAATATATTAGTGAAATCTCTGCATAGGAAGAAATCCTTTTGTTGATTGCTCTGCCTGTTCAGTCACAGATAGGGAAACACATGGAAAGTTAAAAGATAAATAAGGTGTAACTTGGGTATTATCTAACTCCATTTTCACTATAATCACACAATAGCTGATGGTTTACTAGAAGGTCTTTTGCTTTCCTGTCCCTAGATGAATAGTAGTAACCACTAGAAAGGAGGAGAAACTCCATGGAAGCTTGCTCTCTTTTCTGAATTTTCAATTTTTATTTCATAAAGAAGTTCCTACCTCTCTTAAGAAGAAAGAAAACCTATACAGGCAGTACTTTACACACCTGCCAAGTAGTAAACTACATATCTTATTTTAGTAATCCTCTCAATGAACACAAATTACATTAGGATGACAGAGCAGCTCTTAAATATATGTGAGAAAAGAAAATATTATACTTAACAAACTCTTAATGGCTGTAGACTATCTGTGTTTAGATTTTGGGTGCTTCCCACTTTCAACAGTGCCATACATTTTCATTCACATACTGTTTTTTTACCTCTCTTCAAGACCTCTTTCTTGCTCAAGGTCTTGCAAGGATCAGGAATGAAACAAGAATACATCTAGTAAGTGATTTTGCAAGATATTCTGTTTCAGCTGGAAGGGTTTTCAAAAGTTTCATTCCAAATTGTATAACAGAAAATGTAGCATTCACAAAATACTATTTTAGTCATCACTCCCAATTAAAGCAACTTTCAGCTACAAGACCTTCAAGTTCTTGGACAGATTAGTGTGCTAATATATATGATAATGACAGGTTCAAGGATACTGGTAGTAAGTATACACTAGATGGGCTTCCTCTCAATGTTGCTAAACATAACATGCATGCTTCTGTAGTTCAAACTACAGAACTACAAAACTGTAGTGCTCTCAAAATAAATCTAGAGAAATGGGATTGGGGGGGGGGGGAACGGGACTATAGCTCAGAACCAGAGCATATATCTGAAGAAAGAAAATCCTAAATTCAATGCCTGACAAATCCAATTAAAAAGATCAGGAAGCACGTACTGGGAGTGACATCAGCCTTGTACCTTGGAGATCAGCAGTCATCAGAACAGAAAATGCTAGGAAACAGTACATGGCCACTTCCTATGTTGCTACTTCAAAACACTGTGCTCTCCCCTGGCACATAAGACAACCTAATCAAGTCACTGCCAAATTTTCTTAGTTTATATATACCGTTAACCTTACTGAAATCTTATCAAAGGCCATTTGCTTACTGTAGTGATCTTTCTGATTTATCCCTGGTTCATACATTTAAAACCTCCCCATGTGAAATTACCTTGTCACCACAACTACATACCAGGAAAATAATGCATGAACCACTAGGTCATATTGCTGCTTAATGACAATGCATTTGATCATGGCAGGTAAAAAGATTGTTACTGTGTTCACACAAGTCAAGATAAATCAGCCTAGCTACACAGGTTCTTCCACTACATGGTACTGGCAATGATTAGAGAACTACTATCTGGGTTTAGATCTGTTAAATACACAAACCAGGCTCTGATGGCCCTGGATGCTTTTAAATTGAACTCCCCCAAACTGATACTGACAGACAGGCAAGACATTAATATGTTACCGTTTTTTGGTTTCTAGAATATTAAAAACCAGGCAATATCCCCACAAACATGGATATAAAATCCTTGACAAACTTGCTTGCATAGGGTTTTTTAAAACCTTGCAAATTGCTCAGCAATGATTGTCAATGCAATTACAATATATATTTCTCATTAATCATACTCTAAATATGACAGTTTGCTTTGCAGCATTATTAATGACATGAATAA
The DNA here is from genome assembly GCF_019175285.1 of Sceloporus undulatus. Lineage (NCBI taxonomy): Eukaryota > Metazoa > Chordata > Lepidosauria > Squamata > Phrynosomatidae > Sceloporus > Sceloporus undulatus. Next base: position 67,503,667 of record NC_056525.1, on the reverse strand, counting down.
TAAAGTGCTTCAGCTTTTAGGTAAACAATACTTTATCCCAGTATCTATGAGCCATTGTCTGCTTGCAAGCAGAAAACAAGCCATATTAAGAGTGGCAGTAACAGATCCCAAGATAGTCATGGGCCTATTAATTGCAAGACCAACACCACAGGACTTTGTTATGTATTTATTTATGGGACTCACTGTGTGCTTCTGTGTTCGAGAAACCTGAAGATCTGAATCAAACTTTCATGGTTGTAAGGCCTGTGATTTTAGACAGTCCTTGCATTAGTTGTAATAAATCTCAACATCCAGTCAGCTATTGGCTCTTAGATATAGCAAATCCAAATGCATAAGAATTCTGGAATGGATTAAGCCTACTCAGACTTGACTGGAATTATATGATCTGCAAGTGCCCTTACCTACAAATGTTAAGAAAATACCCTACCTATCTCTATGTAGGAGAAATGGGGATAACATTTCACAGCAGAAAATATTGACTACAATTAGTCTAGTCAGAGGATTTTCAGCTATACTGCAGAAACTGGTTTTCAGTTATGGACAACTACAATTCTGCCTGGTGTATCTGGATGTTCAAACTCATTTTTGGCCCTGTCACTGAGATGTTGTGTGGCCTTAGGTAAGATGAACCACTGCTGTGAAGTGCTATCCCCATTCCTTCTACACAGAGATCCTGCTATGGCACCTTCTTAGCATTTTTAGGAAAGGGCATCTGGCTCAGAATTCACAAGTCACTGTAAATTGTTCTTAAGAGACACTGACCCTGATGCTACTACTTCACAGCACTCTCCAGGGTAAGCTTACAAATAGCAGTACAGTCCTGCTCTCTTCCACATGAGCCTCCTCAAGTATGAAGGCTGCAGAGAAGAGAGGAGGACGGCCAGAGGTGAGGTGCTGAGTGACTAAGAGTGTGATCTTCTTAGCTGTGATGTCCCAGTATAAGGACTTTCCTCAAATGGGAAAGGATTTCTTTTCATTACCAGGCAAATACTTTTTTATTTGTACAGGCCTTTTAGCTCTGTCAGTCTCAGTCTTATTTTAATGCTGGAATAATATCAACTCCATTGTCCTTTTTAATATTTAAAAATAATTTTAAAGTTGTTTTGTAAACCATTCTGGGAATGCTCAGGGACTGGAGAAAAAATTAAATGTCCTAAATAAATTGTCAAAGTTTCACACTGATGCAGATATATATATATATATATATATATATATATATCTGAAAGGTACATTCTGACCTGAAAAGAATGTCTAAGACACTAATATATAGAGCTCCCTGTTTTGCCTGTTAGTTTTTGATTTGATTTGATTTTTTCCTGCATTTGTTCATTTAAAGAATAATATGGCTTCTTATGAAATGTAAACTAGAAATACATATTATGGGGAATGCACTATGGGAAATAATATTCCCCATCTCTACATTTCCTTCCTCCTCTCTTCTCTGCAGCCTCCAGCAAAGGAAGATATACAATGTGTGATCACTATGTCATGATCAAGTTGTAGTCCATGAAGTAGAGAGGAATAAGGAAATGGAATATGTCATATCATGCATTATGCATTATGCGACATTACTAGGAAAAGAAAAAGAGGAAAATAGGAGTATTTTCCCATAATGGTAGCCATACATCTTCTAACATCCAGTTCCGGAGAGAGACAGGCAGGCCAGCTCTATCAGGCCTAGTCCAGAATGTATCCAGTGTATCTGCCATGGTCCAGACCTTAGAGGGAGAGAAGATCTGCTGGACTGGATCCCATTCCCCACTGCTATTCCCTTCTCCTTTTGTGTCATATCTTTTTAGATTGTAAGCCTGAGGGCAGGGAACTGTCTAATTAATCATATATAAGCCACTCTGAGAGCCTTTTTGGCTGAAGAGTTGGGTATAAATACTCCAAATAAATAAATACATAATAAGATAATATGCATCTTACAGGGAAGAGGGACATTTCTTGTACCTGTGTGGTGCTGAAAATAAAGCATGCAGACTAAGCATGTTCCTCCAGACTACATCTATTTCCACAAATCTCATCTGAGAATTTAGTTTGAGCCCAGAATCTGCATGCTCAACATTTACTACTAGATGGGAAGCTGATAATTTACTCAGTTACATTTAAATCATCTTCTAGTCTATTAGAACAGCTCTTGGATATAGCAGAAAATAGCTGACCAGGGAAGAATATCACTACAGTGCGCCCACGTCATACGTGGGCGTACTTTACGTGGCTTTCAGCTTATGCTGAAAGCCATGCGGGGAGAAAGGGGTGGTGCATCCCATAGGGATGAATGGGGTGTGTGCCTGTTGCATCACCATGTGCACGAGCCCCATTCATTTAAATGGAGCTCGAGCATACGCGTTATTTGTTTTACGCAGGGGAGTCCGTAAACAAAGGGCACACTGTACTCTGTATCCTTGTGAAGCCATTATAGTCTGGTATATTGCACTGCAAAAATATTAGAAAGAAAAGTAGGCCTCTTCTCACCTCCTGAACTAATGGCTGCTGGAACAGAGGGATGAGGGGGTTCGTCCGTGGAATGTCTATATGGATCTGAAAGATATATATATTTTAGCAGGGGGGAAAAACATTAAGTACTGCTGATTTCACTGACCCACAATTTCAACATAGTGAAGAAATATTCCCAAAGCTTGAGTGACAGCAGCACTATGTCTGGAGACAGAGAGGGACTACAGTGGATCTGTTGTATCAGTGGGTTAGCCATTGGTGGATTGCAGTTCCCGCGGCTTGCCCTGTCCATATTACCAAATGACACCATACACCCATGGATGTGCTGACATGGGTATGCACATGTTAAATAATAATAAGTTTTATTTCTATTTTCCTGACTCTCCTGATGGATTGAAGCGGGATTACAACAGTATTTCAACAACAAAATATCTAAAATTACAGTTTAAAAACAATTTAAAACCATGTAATATCAAAGTATGACAGTACAATGTTAAAACCACAATACATCCTGCGATAAAGTTATCTTAATTTCCTGAGGTGAAGTTTTCTTCAGATCTTATAAAAGATCAAGGGGGTATGCTTGCCGGAAGAGATGAGTTTTTAGTGCCTTCTTAAAGGAATCTAAGGTTGGAATCAGTCTGATCTTTTCCGTAAGATTGTTCCAAAGCGTGGGAGTCATAGCTGTGTATGCTCTTTGGGAAGTAGTTAATAGTCTGACCTTTGTATGAACTAGAAGATTCTTCCCAGTTGTTCTGAGAGTCCGGGGCAGATTGTACCAGGAGAGGCGTTCTCTCAAGTAACTCGGGCCCAAGCCATATAGGGCTTTAAAGGTGATAACCAACACTTTGTACTGTGCCTGGAAGCTAATTGGTAGCCACTGTAGAGATTTTAATACAGGTGTTAGGTGGTCTGACCTGGAAGTTCCGGTGACTAATCTGGCTGCTGCATTTTGGACTAGTTGGAGCTTCCGAACTTGGTACAAAGGTAGCCCCATGTAGAGTGCATTGCAGAAGTATAAACGAGAGATTACCAGTGCATGTACCACACTTTCAAGGTCCTTTCGGTCCATTCACTAATATGGGCTTGAACTCTCACATTTTTTCCCCATCCACGCAGTACAGTGAGGGTTTGGAACCAACCCCAATGGATGGGAAATGCCCCTGTATTAACTTATAGATACAACTACCCCCACACCAAGAACTATTTGCTTCTCCTTCAGAGATACAAAAAGTATATTACAGTCACCCTTCCATATTCATGGATCCTTTATCGATGGATTCAAACATTCACACCTTGAAAATATTAAAAAACATATAAACTCTAAAAAGCAAACCTTGATTTTGCCATTTCATACAATTGACACCACTTTACTACCCCATTATGTTTAATGGGACTTAAGCATCCATGGATTTTGGTATCTATGGGGGGGGGGTCCTGGAAACAAACCCCAATGGATATCCAAGGTCCACTGTACAATATGAGGGTAACATGAACAGAACAGCCTATTAATCATTACTCTTCCAACACAGCTTGCATTTACAGCAATTAGACCAAGAATGAGGCCTGAGAGAACAACATTAGGGCAACTTCAAATATCTGACCTATTTTGAGAATTCTTCACCTCTAGGATAACTCAGGGGTGAAACAGACTGCCCAAAAAGGGTGGACCAGGGCTGCCCGTCGGTCTTGGCGCCAAGGCAATGTCATCTTTCGGCCGTTGAGGGAAGCGAGCGGCGGCCCAGCGTCATCAGGGGGCTGGCTGAAGACAGAGTGCCCTCCCTCCATAACTGTCATCTTTCGGCCGTTGAGGGAGGGAGCAGGCCGGCCCAGCGTCATCAGGGGCTGGCCTGAAGACTGAGTGCCCTCCCTCCAAACTGTCATCTTTCGGCCGTTGAGGGAGAAGCAGGCCGGCCCAGCGTCATCAGGGCTGGCCTGAAGACGAGTGCCCTCCCTCCATAACTGCATCTTTCGGCCGTTGAGGAGAGAGCAGGCCGGCCCAGCGTCATCAGGGGCTGGCCTGCGAGACTGAGTGCCCTCCCTCCATAACTGTCATCTTTCGGCCGTTGAGGGAGAGAGCAGGCGGCCCAGCGTCATCAGGGGCTGGCCTGAAGACTCAGTGCCCTCCCTCCTAACTGTCATCTTTCGGCCGTTGAGGGAGCAGAGCAGCGGCCACACTCAGGGGCTGGCCTGAAGACTGAGTGCCCTCCCTCCATAACTGTCATCTTTCGGCCGTTGAGGGAGAGAGCAGGCCGGCCCAGCGTCATCAGGGGCTGGCCTGAAGACAGAGTGCCCTCCCTCCATAACTGTCATCTTTCGGCCGTTGAGGGAGAGAGCAGGCCGGCCCAGTGTCATCAGGGGCTGGCCTGAAGACTCAGTGCCCTCCCTCCATAACTGTCATCTTTCGGCCGTTGAGGGAGAGAGCAGGCCGGCCCAACGTCATCAGGGGCTGGCCTGAAGACTGAGTGCCCTCCCTCCCTAACTGTCATCTTTCGGCCGTTGAGGGAGAGAGCAACCAGCGTCATCAGGGGCTGGCCTGAAGACAGAGTGCCCTCCCTCCATAAATGTCATCTTTCGGCCGTTGAGGGAGAGAGCAGGCCGCCCAACATCATCAGGGGTGGCTGAAGACTGAGTGCCCTCCCTCCATAACTGCATCTTTCGGCCGTTGAGGGAGAGAGCAGGCCGGCCCAGCGTCATCAGGGGGCTGGCCTGAAGACAGAGTGCCCTCCCTCCTAACTGTCATCTTTCGCCGTTGAGGGAGAGAGCAGGCCGGCCCAGCGTCATCAGGGGCGGCTGAAGACAGAGTGCCCTCCCTCCATAACTGTCATCTTTCGGCCGGGAGGGAGAGAGCAGGCCGGCCCAGCGTCATCAGGGGCTGGCCTGAAGACAGAGTGTCCCTCCATAACTGTCATCTTTCGGCCGTTGAGGGAGAGAGCAGGCCGGCCCAGCGTCATCAGGGCTGGCCTGAAGATACAGGGTATCTTAATGTAGATTTTTCTTGTATTGTTATATAATTTTCTTGTACACCGCTATGGATCGATTTGGGAATAGGCGGTTTATAAAAAAAAAAAACATATTATTAACTGCATGAGCATGGCCTCAATCCAGCCCATCGCAGCTGTTTCATAGTGGCTTCTTAAAAGAAGCAGTTTTTTACCACTATTTTTTTAGGTTGGCTTTTTCAGGCTGCGATGGCTTGGCGGCGGCTTCTGGGCATGTGTTATGTGACTGACATGCCCCCAAGTTACCCGGAAGCAGGCTTTTTTCACCAATCTCTTTTGGGCCTTAGTCAGGGCAAGTGTCAGATCTACTTACTTCTGGCAGCTAATACCACTGAGGTATTCTGCCATGATATCACCAGGGCTATGTAGATAGGCCTCATGTGAAAATGGGTAGGGCTACAAACAAAATTACAGAAGGCTTCTACTAGTGAAAATCTTTAAGGTCTCATGTCATGAAACCTCAAAATAGTCCAGGATGCCATATAAAAGAAACCTCATGCATCAGGAAATAAGTGTTGTGTACCTGACGGTATGTATCTTGATGATGCTCCTCATTCCTAGAGTCATAATACTGCTCAATGAATCCAAAATACTCTTCTCGTTTGCGCTGTAAGGTCAACTTCCTCCGCTCCATGTTGGCAGGAAGATACCCCTGTAAGAGAAGAGAAAGGGGGGAAAATCTTCTTCTTTGCTTTGCTCAATGTTCATAGAAAATCACAGTCATAAAGTTGGAAGAGACCACAAGGGTCATCCAGTCCAATCCCTTGCCATGCAGGAATGCACAATCAAAGTACTCCTCATGGATGGCCATCCAGCTTCTGTTTAAAAGCCTCCAAACAAGGAGACTCCACTACCCTCCGAGGCAGCATATTCTACTATTGAACAGCAGTTACATCAAGAAGTTCTTCCTAATGTTCCCAATGTGGAATCTCTTTTCCTGTAGCTTGCAGCCATTGCTCCGTGTCCAGTTTTTGGAGCAGCACATACCAAGCTTGCTCCATCACTTCAAATATTTAAACATTGCTATCGTGTCATATCTTAACGTTCTCTTGTATGTCCTACCCCAACTCATCTCTATTATATTGCTGCAACAATAGCAAACTAGTGTTGTTGGATTCAATTTCTGAAAAGTTGAAACTCCATAAGAATTGCACAAATGACCCAAGTTTTACAAGTGCAGTTGCTCCAAGCCAGGTGTTGCTGTAGTGGAAAACATTTGCACCTGTCAGAATTTACATGCAAAAACATTTTTAAAGGCATTAGAGTACATCTTGTGTTGAATCCAGCAACTGTAATATTGAATCCAGTACAGTGGTACCTCGGGTTACGAAATTAATTCGTTCCGCCGCCGCTTTCGTAACCCGAAAAGCATCCCGGGGTACCACTGTAATTATAGTATTAATATGCAACCTCTTCCTTTGGTAATGGCCTTTTGGAGCATTGGTATATGAAGACATTGGACCTTCTCTCATCGATTGCTCCACACTAGCATTTTTCAGGTGTCAGTAGCACAACACATGAATAATTCCCATTTTCACTTTTTTTGCTGATTTAAAAAAATGACAAAATTTAACATATGCCTCTCCTACATTATAGAGTGTCATGTTCCTCTTCTATTACAGGACTTGAGGCAGCTTCATTAAAAAAAAAGGTAAAGGTGTGAGCTAGAAACAGAGGGAACTGTCACATGTGCTTAAATTCCAGTTACTGCTCTTGTGCGTGTACACACATTTTCCTATGTAGGATGCATACAAGCAACTTCAGCTTGGAGAGGTGCAGCACTTACTGATAAAAGTCGCCATGTCACAGGCCGGACTTCTCTGGGGACACCAGGCCAGCTGCATTTCCTCAATTCATCTGCAAACAGACAGTGGTTAGTTTCTTCACATATACAGTAGTATTCTGGTAGATACTTCTCTGTTGTAGGGGGGCAAGCATCTCCTCTAGAATTCCAAGCCCATGAAAAGGTTTTTCCTTTGAATATACAGGTTTCTAGGACAATAGGGGAATGCTTTAGTATTTATATATTTTTAATTATGTTTGCTTCAAAGTGTTAGGTAACAAAATAATTTTAATCTATATTAAACTCAGCCATGAACAACATATTAGAAATAATTTCAACAGATGCAGAGCTGTATTGCTTTATTCTTTAAAGCAGGCTTCCTCAATCAGTACTCATGCTGGCTGGAGCGTATGGAAGTTGTAGCTATTGCATCTAGAGGGCACTGGGTCAGAGACGTATAGTTTAGACCAAGAAGGGTAACACAGAAGTTCCCACTTCGCGGCCTGTTTTTTCACCCTGGCAAAGGCTGGCAGTACTGCAGTAGTGAGACAAAGAAATAACATCATTTTCCCATTTTAAAAAGGTGAAGTGCATTTCTGAATTTGTAATTCTGCTTTAGAACTAGGAACATCTCCCCTAAACTCTTTATTTTAATATGAAGATGTGTACACAAGAGAGAGTTAAATGGAAAGTGGTGTGTGTGTGTGTGTGTGTGTGTGTGTGTGGTATTTCTATTGGGGGCATACTTATCAAATTTGCAGATGACACCAAATTAGGAGGAGTAGCAAATACCCCAGAGGACAGGATTAAAATTCAGAATGACTTCAATAGACTAGAAAGCTGGGCCAAAGCTAACAAAATGAAATTCAACACGGAGAAACGTAAGGTACTGCACTTAGGGCAGAAAAATGAAATGCACAGATACAGGATTATGGGGGACACCTGGCTGAATTAAACTATGTGTGAAAGGGATCTAGGAGTCCATGTAGACAACAGTGCAATGCAGCAGCTAAAAAGCCCAATGCAATTTTAGGTTGCATCAATAAAAGTATACTATCTAGATCAAGGGAAGTAATAGTGCCACTCTATTCTGCTTTGGTCAGGCTCGACCTGGAATACTGTGTTCAGTTCTGGGCACCACAATTCAAAAAAGACATTGAGAAACTGGAGCATGTCCAAAGGAGGGCGACTAAAATGGTGAAAGGCCTGGAAACCATGCCCTATGAGGAACGCCTTAGGGAGCTGGGGATATTTAGCCTGGAGAAGAGAAAGTTAAGAGGTGATATGATAGTCCTGTTTAAATTCTTGAAGGGATGTCATACTGAGGAGGGAGCAAGCTTGTTTTCTGCTGCTCCAAAGAACAGGACCCAGAACAATGGATGTAAGGTATAGGAAAAGAGATTCCACCTCAACATTAGGAGGAACTTCCTGACAGTAAGGGCTGTTCGACAGTGGAACACACTCCCTCAGAGTGTAGTGGAGTGTCCTTCCTTGGAAGTCTTTAAACAGAGGTTGGTTGGCCATCTGTCGGGGATGCTTTGAGTGAGAGTTCCTGCATGGCAGGAGGTTGGACTGGATGTCCCTTGTGGTCTCTTCCAACTCTATGATTCTATCACTGAACTTCAGTGATGCAATGTGGCAGAAATGGATGGGGCCTATAGCAATTTCTGGCATATGGTGGAAATGTCCCCCAGTTGTTGTAGTTGTGTGCTTTCAAGTTGTTTCTGATTTATGGTGGTCCCAAGTCAAATCTATGACAAGGTTTTCTGGGCAAGATTTGTTCAGAAAGGATTTGCCATTGCCTTCTTCAGAAGCTGAGAGAGTGTGACTTCCCGAATGACACTTTGGTGGGTTTCTATGGCCAAGCAGGGACTCTGGAGTCCTAGTACAACATGCAAACTACACTGGCCCCTAGACCAGCCAAGCTTGCTCATTTGTGTCACAGGGCTTGTCTACATTTATCCCAAATTCCTCTTGGGCTTGCTGCATCCTGCTTATGTGATGCTGGGCCAAAACCCTCAATCAAGTCCAAACTATCTTCATAATGCCCATACCTGATTCAGGACTTCTTCCTCTTAATCAGCATTTAAATAATTCACATTTTTGCTGTGAGCTTTTGGTTGTCTTTGCAGCGACACTAGTGGCTGCCTTTTCACTCATAGTCTCTGTGGGCCACTTGGCACTGCCACTGCAGACGTGAGTCACTCTGAGGTCAGAATGAGGTGCCCACTATCAATGTGGCTAAACTCATTCTGACCTCAGCAGTTGCACTGAAAAACAAAAAGGGGCTGTATGGGAAAGCAGCTGTCCATCGTTTGCTGCGAGAGCCGAAAACTTGCAGCAAAAGAGAGCAGCTAAGGGGTGAATTTGGAGCAGCCTGGAGAATTCTGACAAGCTTAGACCCACCCTTAGACAATGGCTACGCTATATCAATTATTTGGATATCTTCCTTATACCTCAGTTTTCAACACACAACCCCTTCAAAACTGGAGAAAGGTACCAATGGAGAACATGCCTTTCTCTAGTCGTCCCTCTAAAACAAACAGAGTGCCAAAAGCTTATTGCTTTCTAAACCCAGACTCACCTAGATCTGTGTTGGGGCTGGACAGAAGCTGGCGGAACTTCTCCAAGCGAGTTTTTTCACGCACTGTCATAGGAGGAGCTCCTGAAGCATTTTGGTCAGAGATGCGAGCAACGAGTGGAATGATGGGTCGGAGTGGGAGAGACTGCTGTTTGTGGAGTGGGTTGCGCATACAGGCATCGTCTAAAAAAGTTTAAAGATGTTTATCAGGCTATGATCATACTGGACAACAGCAAGCCCTGTCTTGAGGTTCCAGAATCCACTGTGTTCTTCATGCATACAGCACTTCTAATTCCAGGAAAGCATTCACATCTTGATCCACAAGCATGGCAAGGAAAATATACATACATGTGAATTTTCTCTCCTAGCTCTTAAAGATGGGAGAAGGTATATCTGTTCAAATTTTTCTGACATGCCGATATAAGTACAAATGCAACTTCAAGCCCAGACTATATAAACCAGAAACCTTACCAATTCTGCTGGACTGAACTGTTCTGCCTCAACCGCATGTCTTACAGAATAGTGAGAATCCCTACACAGATATTCCCTTACAGTTAATACAATGCTTTAAGACCTTTATTGCAACTGATGCAACACTTCATGATGGGAAAGAAATGACCCAAAAGAGCCTTCCACTTCACTAGCGAGTGTGCTGCTAAAGGCAAAGTATCACATTTTTAGCAATAACCATTGTTCAGAGATTAGCATGCATGGCTCTTATTTCTCTTTGGCTAACTTTGGCCCGTTACAGACAGGCCTATAGTACGGACTGGGTCTGCACTAGGGTAGACGTGTAGCATCCGGATGTCACACGGCGGAGGTGATGCCGCGAGTGTGCGACTAGCGCCTTGCGGTGCCACTTCCGGGGCGCAGAAAGAAGCACCATTTCGGCGCTTCTTTTCAGCTGCGACCGGGAACCGCGCGGTTTGGCCACTGCGGTTTGCGGATGCAGCAACTGGAGGCGGCAGCAGAGCGCCCTTCTTGGGCACTCAGTAACGCGCCTAAGATTACCTGTCCTTTCCATCAACTACAGATATGGCCAGACTGATCTGTCTCCAGCCTTCTACGGCCTGTTCCGCATGGGTGTAAAGTACGTGCACAGCACGTACTAGGGTTAGAAAGGGGCGTCCTTTCCAGATGCTGAGCGCATACAAAATGGCAGTACCCGTTCTACATGGGCGGCGTCATTCTGACATAGCAGATCAGCGCCATTATGACGCTGTAAGTGCGGCATTGGCGACTTGCGGCATCATAAGGGCACCGCAAGAAGAAGTTGCATTTTGCAGGTTCTTTTTGTTGCATGGAGGAGTCGTGCGGTTTGGCCGCAGGGGCTCCTCCGCACAGCAAATGACGGTGCTGGCAGACCACCCATTTTGGGCGGTCTGTAAAGCACCTACCTCTCCAGTTTTTAAGCTCTCTTCCCTTCCTCCTTCTTTTAATATGCTGGGCAGCAAACTTAGTACAATGGGCCTTGATATTAGCTGGGGTTTGGTTCCAGGACCCCTCATCAATACCAAATGTGTGGATGTTCAACTCCCATTAAATACAAGAGATAGTAAAATGATATCCCTTATACAAAATAGCAAAATCAAGGTTTGCTTTTTGGAATTTATATATGGTTTGAAAATTGAATATTTTCAAGCCATGAACACTTGAATCTGTGGATATGGCGGGCCAGCTGTAATCTTATAGCAGGGAACCTAAAAAGACAATTTACAGCTCCAATGCAGCAGAGGGGTTATGTGGGTTCTGATGCCATCTGGTGGCAATGTGATAGGCAACATGTTTTCTCACATGTTTTGCTCATTCCAACATCAACACAAGAAAGAACAGTTCTCTACTGCCTTAACTATTTTCATTATGTATTGTACATCTGTTTAAAAGCCCTAGTTAAAGTTCTGTGTTTTCTCCAGAAACCTACAGTTCAACATCTCCAAAAATCTATTCACATTGGTTTGTAACCAGAGGACTTCAAAGGCCCAATCATGTCAAAAGAGGTAACACAAAAAATGGGCCTGATAGTAACCCACAACAGACGAGTTTCCTAGACCGCTATGTTACAGAAACATATCACTTATGTGCCTACTCTGTTGACATGAGTTATAAAGTATACTACGGTAATTTAAATGATGTGGCAAGAAATGCTAAATTCCACTCGTTGCATAAGAAGAAAGCTACTGGATCAGATCAAGGATTCATCTAATCCAGCATTCTATCAACAATGTCTCCAAGTGAGACTTACACAATCAAGAAAATACATATTTTGCTTCTACAAGGCAAAACAAGGAGAAACAAGGCAATCAAGTTTAGCTACCAGAATATTCTATCCTTTTCAAGATCTCACCAAGCACTTACTGCATTCATTCAAAAGAACTTTTGCAACCATAAGGGAAAGTAATCTTAGCTGTAGTCCCAAGATTCTCAGGATGCTCTATTCTGTAGTTTCAAATGTGACATCTCTACAGAACTGTAGAAGCCAGAGACTTTGTAACAGAACCATGCACTGTGAAAAAGCCATGGGTTGTAAAAAGCAGTAGAGTTCTTACCAGGCGTTCTGGATAGCTGGGCATCACTATTGGATTTGATGACTTTACAGTTGGTTGAAGTTTCATTGAGAACTGCCTGAGGCCACTCAGGTTTTACACGTAGCCTGCTGTGGTTTTCCAGTACCTGGGCTGCTGTGGCCTTGGCCACCTTAGAGTTCAAAGTCTGGAAAGATGAGAAGTCCTCATCTTCATCATCCCCAATGTCCCAGGCATCACTGGTGTCACGAGCAAACTCATGAAAACTGCTGGCCTTCTTATTCTTCATGGGAAGTGCATTGACCTTGGAACGCTCCTTAATGAAACTAGAAAATAAAGGATAACTCAGACTACTGTGTCTCTCTGCACAGTCAGCATTTGCATCTAGCCTTCCCCTGCTCATGGGGAAATTCGCTCCCATTTATTTCATTTCCCAGGGAAAATGCTTCCCTCTCACCGTTTCTCCATCTCACTGTACAATCCTTTTTATTCTGACCAGAGTGCAGAGAAGGAATGCATAATCCTTCCATGCATTCCCCAACAAGAACAAAGTTTGGACTCTGAACTGCAGCATTAAACTTGACACTTGAGAGACCAAACACTCCAGCTTTTCTTTGGTGAAGACAGACTGCCAGTCAGGCCTACTGTGTGGTAAGCAGAGCAAGGCAGGATAATGGATTCAAATTCAATGAGCATATACGGAATTCTAAACAAAAGCAAAAGTGTATACATAGAAGATTTATGCAGAACAGGGGTCATTATTCTTCAACCCCCTACAAGCTGCATTTACTTTATCCACAATCAAAATCCTTGTGTCAAAGAACTCTAGAGGAAATGTATTTCCAAAAAATAAATTCAGAAAGCATATGCATACCAACTGGGTAGAAACAGAGTTGAAAAGAGGGGGCGGGAGGATAAAAACTTGTTTTGTGATTTAAATTTGTTTGTTTGTTTGTTAACTAGTTTTTTGTTTGTTTTTTGTATTAATGTGTAGAACTACACTAATATAGGACTAAATCAGAAAATTAAGAAGTAAAATGGAGTTCAGATATTATGGCCACAGGCTTAAATAGCAGTTGTTCTTTAAAAAGTGCTCTTTTAAAGCAAGTTGTTTTGGTTGAACGTATTTTAATTGAAGGATTTGTTCCTGAATGGCATTTCTTGCACAATAAAATAAAATGGTTAAAAAGAATCAACTGACACTGGATACTGGTCAATGAACAACTGTCAATAAGCTGTTAAAGTTAAAATGTTTAAATTCAAACAGTTATTGTTCCAGTAAGAGGATTGGAAAATAGTAATAGCTAGACTTTTTTAAAAACCAAAATGTTTTTTTTAAAGGCTAGGAGTTGTTGTGGGGGTTTTTAACATCACTTGGTTTAAACATGGTTTAAATCAGCCTGGTTTAAACCAGCCAACTCTGTGTAGAACAGGAATAAACCATCACATCAAAAAACTTTGTGCAAGGTTATCAAGACATGGGCAATGGCAATCTTAAATCATTAAGATCATTAGTATTTACTCTGATGAATTTTAGATGCAAACCAGCATATTTAGACTACCACTAAAAAAGAAAAATAATATATAAGAGATGTAGATGTAATCCTCAAAAGTCTATCTTTCCTAATAGGACAACAGAAAGAAAAAGTCATAGTTGTAAAGAAATAATGATTTGTTATACATTTTCAATTTCACACACATACCTTTACCAAAAATGATTACAACTGGTATAAGTAAAAGATATATCAAGATTTATTGATAAATCTCTGAATGATTTGTAGTAGATTAGCAAGCGTTTCCAGCTCTTGGGTTGGAGCAGACAGGCATGAAAGAGCGGTTTGAGGCCGCTCTGGCTGGAAGTGGGTCAGAACCCCACTGACTGCATAGCCCACTCTCAAGACCAACCAGCACCACCAGGAGTCAGTTAAGCTGGGCTCCTTTTTGCTCTGGTTTTACAGGCTGAAGCGCGGCTTCCAGCCACTTTGGAGGCATGCGTTGTCTAAATGCCACGCCTCCAAAGCAGCTGAAAGTTGCTTCATATTGACAGTCTGTTTCACCCCTCGGATGACATGGCCATTCCAGGCCTAAATTAGACTGTTAGAATTCCAGACTAGTAGTAACTTAAGAGGCAGATTTGTGTATATCATTCATCCTAGTGTACGGTCATCAGGAACAATAAATAACTGTCTCCATCTCTTGAGCTACCAAGTTGATATGGCTCCAGTTTTCAGACACATCAAATACATAACAATATAGATCCCGCAAACCTGAAATCTGCCCTCTAGATGGGAAAGATTCAAGTAATAGGCTATGAACAGTCTGAAAACAGATTTTTTTTTAAAAAATGCAAAAGCTCAACAATTAAATAATGCATCACAATAAAACATTGGGAAGGATAGGGTCCATTTGTAATAAACTTGAGTTTTTCACAATACTTTCGAAGTATTTTCTCTTATCAAAATCAAGCTCATGTTCTCCAAAACTGATTATAGGAGATATAACAAGTGCCATCATTTCTCTGTATTTTTTCCAACTCTTAACAACTTGTTTTTCTACACAAAACATGTGGCTCCTGCTCTCATCCTACAGAGATGACCAACTAAAATACCAGTTTTGCTTTTTAGCCAGATTTAGTGGATAACTGTAACAAGTAACATTGAAGTTATTACAGACTATAAACTATAACTATAGCTAAAACTTACACCAGTATTGTTGGGATACACTAAAATTCAGGTTCCTAATCTTACTTTTAAAAAATACATGATAGGGTGGGTTTTAATACCAGTCCACATTTTATGGACTGGCTAAATACTGGTAGACTTCAGGGATATCATAACACTTAGCAATGAAAATAAGATATACTGCAGTCCTCCATGCTCATGAATAAAATATTGAGCTAAAATTTGAAAAGCATTTCAAGAGTCAAACCTTTGGGGAAATGGATCTGTTTTTTAATTACTGAAGTACATATTGATTAGAGGAAGATGTAACTTTGGATATATAATGTAACTTTAAAATTTAGTATTATAATTTTGTGCTTGATGTTTAATTGCTTGTTATGATGGTACAATGCTGATACTGATTTTTCAGTTATCTGTCTTGAATTACAGATTATATGTTTCTTATATATGCTGTAAGCACCATACTCCATCTTTGTATCAATCATGACTACTGTTTAGATTTTTAGTTTAAAGCACAAGTACATGTGTGTACATGCGATGTAAATGTTATTTTGTATAGCTCACATATTTGTATATAGGCTCTATTTGTTTACATGTTTAACAAATATCAAAAAAGAAAACAAATACTGTTAAAGAGATTCTCATTAAAAAGTAAGATAAAATATTTAACCATCAGAACTAAAACACACACACACACACACACTCACACACACAGAGTATATGAATATTTAATAGAACAGTATCACTCACAGCAAATATCAGTGCCACTACCCAAAATCTGGCAGAATAACCAGACTTTGAAAAGACAGACAAATACTAATGTTCTAGCCTCAAAGGGAACAGGATTTCATTGTTTAGGAGCTATCACAGAATAAATTCTGCTTCTAGATGACAAAATCTAATGCACTGAAACTGTGGCATGTGGAACAGATGTTCACTGTCAAACAGTTACTGCCCCAAAAGCACAGTTAGGTGTGGGAGGCAGGGAGAAGAACCAGTCTCGCCACTTCTGTCACTTCTTCTTCTACATAAGGTTCAGCTTGGCTTCTGGCCCTGAAACAAGGAGGGCATTCACTTTCTCTCTGACAGCAGAGAGGTGAAATCAATATTGTGATCATTTTATAAACAAGCAATGATTCAGAGCCACATTAAGTAATACAGTATTCTAATTTCTGTGTGCATCTGTGTACATAATATAACATGCAGTCATATAAGAATATAGCAAATTGTCCACAAAAGAGGGAATGGAAATCCTTTTTTAAAACCACCAAGACTTTATTGTAAGGTAGAAATCATGCTGCCATCCAGATGTTATTAGATTGCAACTTCCAGAACTCTTCATTAATGTCTATGTTTGCTACAGCTGTTGGGACTTTGTATCCAATAACATCTGCAGGACTAACACAAGATGCTGAGCCGCATCTTATGCAATGAAGTATCAAAGTAGAATCATAGAGTTGGAAGAGACCACAAGGGCCATCCAGTCCAACCCCATTCTGCCATGCAGGAAATCTAAATCAAAGCATCCCTGATAGATGGTCATCCAGCCTCTGTTTAAAAACCTCCAAGGAAGGAGATTCCACTACACTCTGAGAGAGTTTGTTCCACTGTCAAACAGCCCTTACTCTCAGGAAGTCCCTCCTAATGTTGAGCTGGAACCTCTTTTCCTCGAGCTTGCCTCCACTGCTCGGGGTCCTAGTCTCTGAAGCAGCAGAAAACAACCTTGCTCCCTCCTGAACATGAAATAAGTATTTAAACAGGGCTATCATATCACCTCTTAACTTTCTTTTCTCCAGGCTAAACATCCCCTGCTCCCTTAGTTGTTCCTAATAGGACATGGTTTCCAGACCCTTCACCATTTTTGTCGCCCTCCTTTGGACACGCTCCAGTTTCTCAATGTCCTTTTTTGAATTGTGGTGCCCAGAATTGGACACAATATTCCAGGTGGGGCCTGACCAAAGTAGAATACAGCGGCACTATTACTTCCCTTGATCTAGGCACTATACTTCTATTAATGCAGCCTAAAATCGCACTTGCCTTGTTAGCTGCCACACTGCACTGTTGCCTCATGTTCAACTTGTGATCCACTTGGGCTCCTAGATCCCTTTCACACATAGAAGTCTCTCATTCAGCCAGGTGTCCCCCATAATCCTATATCTGTGCATTTCATTTTTCCGCCCTAGGTGCAGTACCTTACATTTCTCCATGTTGAAATTCATTTTGTTAGCTGTGGCCCAGCTTTCTAGTCTATTCAGGTCATTTTGAATGTTGATCCTGTCCTCTGGGGTATCAGCTATTCCTCCTAATTTGGTGTCATCTGCAAATTTGATAAGTATGCTCCCAATTCTGTCATCCAAGTCATTGATAAAGATGTTGAATAGCACTGGGCCCAGGACAGAGCCCCACTGGACACCCCATATACAGATCCTATCCCATGCAGCAAAAAAAATTATAGGAAGTAAGAAAATTCCTAAACTTGAAAAACCTCCTTGAAAATTCCTAAACTTGTGCTCTTCCAAAAAAATCCCTACCTGGTACTGATTTGCGGGATATTTTGCAGGCTTCATTCCCTCTGAAGGGGCTAATATGCTTGCAAATTTCACCTAATTCTATCACATACACAACACCCAGCACAAATTACTCATTTGTTGTTACAGTCAATATGGAGACTGGATTTGTCAAATCACAGTTTGGCTCGGGATTAGAGAAACTGATCTCTGAAGCTGTCCAAACAGAAAGGTTAAAATGGAATATGGATTGAACCCTGTAGCAAGTGCACATCCCTAATCTACAACCTTATTTAGATGACTACATTACTTACTTACCTAAAACATCCAACACATAAGCCAGGATGACATTACACAGCCTGGGTATGCAAGTCCTTATCCTTCTTGAGCGGCACCTTTTCCTTGTACAAACTCACTTTAGAAAATATCATGCAGTTTTATATTGACTAGGGAAGGATGTTAAGAGACATTTGTAAAAGACTGAAAAACCCTGATAGACTACTTGTGAAGAAAAGAAAATAATTTGACAATTAGAAAGAGTGGATCATTAGAAGTGGATGATGCAGAAATTTTAGGGAGAGCTATTTTTGTGTTATATGTAGTTATAGCCATCGAAAAGAAAAATGGAAGTCACCTTTTTAATTTTTTATTTTAGTTATGTTTATTTATATTTTCTAATATATTCTGTGTCTTTACCTTCTATTTCTTTTTTATTTGTTATCTTTTTCGTTTTGCTTTAATATACATAATTTTAACTGGAAAAAGCTTTATTTTACAAAAAAAGAAAATTTCATGCCAATTTTGACTCCACAGCGCTTGACTCTCTTGGTACACTGGTTCAGCGGGAGCAACTATTGTGATGAAGGTATCTTCTTGGAATGACTTAATGGTGAGGCCACCAGCATGTTATATGCTTTCAACTCAGTAGCTAATAGTTTTCAGTGAAAGAAGCAAAAAAGAGATAGAGAAATAAACTTTGAATAGTGATTGAAGGACAAATAATTGGTTCAAATACAATGCCTACTAGATTTCAACAGGTTTCTGCTGCCCACAACTGTATATTCTCCTGTTGTAAAGTATCCTCATAAAATTCTAGTTCAAAGGAAAATTTGTTCTCCTGTTTTGAAAAGTGTTTTTATTGTTCTAATTCATACAGGAAAACTTGCAATTTTTGTACCTAAAAATGATATTCTATTCAAATATACCGGGCACTATATTTGGTCCATTAAACTCACTCCCAGTCACCAGTCTGAAGTGGCTTCCCCTCCAATGACTTTGTGACCACCAAGGTCTACAAGGATACTGTTCTACAAGAGAATAAACTGCCATATTTTCTGGCGGATAAGACGACTGGGCATATAAGACAACCTCCAACTTTTCCAGTTAAAATATAGTTTGGGATATACTCGCCGTATAAAACTACCCCTCTTCCAATGCACACTAAATAAAAATTTTAAAATTTGATTTGATTTCAATATGGTAATTTTAATTGAAATGCCTATGACATACAGGTACTTAGCAGCAAAATTTGTATACAAAGCCTGCTAGGCTTGGTCTTCTCTCTCTCTCTCCCTGCCTGCCCAGCCCTTCCTGTGTGCAAGACTATCAGAGCGGTAGTGCAAACACAGCTCTTTTTTCCATACCCCGGGCATCCTGGATGCCTGCAGCTTTCTCCGCCCTTCACTTACACCTTCCCGGTGAGGCACCCCCTCATCTTGTCATCGGGACTGCGTTAAGTCACTGCTTTTCACAAATCCTGGTGAGTGGATTTTCTTCAAGCATACTTGTATAGCACCACCCTTGCTGCTTTCATATGGTCTCCGCATATGGCGGAGATGCGGCCGCAGCCGTTTTTAAGCTCCCCCCACCATATGTGGCGACTGCAGATTCTCCAGTCCAGCTCGGAAGTTTCAGCACCCGCCCTATAAGATGACACCCAGCGTATAAGACGACCCCCAATTTTTGAGAAGATTTTCTTGGGTTAAAAAGTAGTCTTATACGCCAGAAAATACAGTAAGTGGACAGATCAAAAAACCCCTCAAAGGGACTCTACAATGATTAATACTAACCAACTGTTTTTTGAAGATGTGAAGGAACAGTACATACTTTTTAGTGAGTCGGGGATCCAGTGGAGGGTGCTGAGCTCCATAGACAGGTTGAATGCTGGAGGGGAAACAAAGAAAGTAATGTTCAAGTGGTTAGTGAGTGACTGCTTTAGCCTCAGCTATAGATATATCAAGGACCATATTGAAACCACTAACTGCAAGTGTTCAGAATCACAAAGAGCTGAAAGGCATTACTCTATTTTTACAGGAGAATAAATACTTCCTTTACAGCCACTACAGCATGAAAGATGTTCTATCAAAGCAAATACATAGATGCAAAGACAATGAAGCTGGGAAGAGGCAAGTGTGGAGAATTTTTTCAGTTCTAGTCACAATACTGAATAGACGATGTGGACTTGAGAGTCTGTATATGTAGTCTTTCAAATCAGTGTATGCTTCTTGATAAGTATATAAGAGATTATCACTTATGCGCCCCACGTCTATTCCAGCAAGATCAAATGGAATTCTTAAACACTTTGAAAATCCTTATGTTCACTTCAAGAAAAACTATTAGAGAAAAATGACTTTGGAAACTCTTTGCAGTTACAGTTTGAGTATCCCTTATCTGAAATGCTTGGGACCAGAAGTGTTTCGGATTTCAGATTTTTTCAGATTTTAGAATATTTGCATATACATAATGAGACATCTTAGAGATGGAACCCATATCTAAACACAAAATCCATTTATGTTTCATATATCCCTTACATACAAAGCCTGAAGATAATTTTACATAACATATTAATATAATTTTGTACATGAAACAAAGTTTGTGTACACTGTGAACCATCAAAAAGCAAATGTGTTGCTATTTCGTCCATGTTTTGGATTCTGGAGTGTTTCAGATTTTTGGATAAAAGGAATTCACCCTGTATTTATATGGTGTATAGTTAGGTACTGGAATGAACCAACTTGATACAGTATTTTGCACTCACTATTTAGTAGAATAGCCAGGTTTCTTTCATAGAAGTAAACACTGTTACTTCCTTGCCTCTACTGAACTATTCAACAATCCACCCAGATACGTCCTTAAAAGTAAATATAGCATAAATACACTGCCAATCTATCACTGGACTAGAATTCTGATCAAGTAACTTTCTCTCTCTGAGTTTCTCTTTTTTTCTCCCGACCTTTAATCCAGGGCTTCTTAAACTATCTGATGTGGGGGACCTGCAATTTGACCCCCAATATGACAGGGACCATCCTATGTGTTCACTGGACAATTATTTCTTTCTTTCTTGAAAGCTTGCTGGGGACTGGCAAATGGTTGAGGAACAAGCATCAGTCCATGAGCCCTCACTTTAAGTAGCTTTGATCCAGTCTGAATAGCGCTGTCATCACTGGGATGACCAAGAATGATTATACAGGAACTATATATCCAAATCCAGGGAGTTTTATAATTAAGCCTATATGACCTACAAAATCTGACATACTGCTAGTCTTGTGCCAATGAGATTTGTAAACATTTGCCAGTCATGATGATGACTGGTTGCACTGATATTCCATTTAACTAGCTAGCCTATCACATGTAATGGGTCAGCCATATGAAGCTGTGACATATCTGAAACATTAGCAGGCATGCAGACTTCCAAATCCAATGGACTGGGAATTCGGCCGCCCAGCTGTTTGATTTAGAACACAATCTTCTATATATCTAGCTTTGTGTTCAAAGATATAAACTCGTGTACAAATTAATTTCCATTATCCAGTGTACATCATGCCATAAACAGAGAAGAAATAAAAATCATGTTGTATGACAAAAGTTCTAGGCAATTGAAAGAATTAACTAAATAACTTCAGTTATTTCCAGCAAGTGAGCCACGCTAACTTCTAAAAGAAAAACCAAAGACAAATTGCAACCCACTTCATCCTCATAATTCCCTCCTTGGCCTGCCCTTTGGCTAGTGCACAGAGAACACATGGGAAAGATTGCCCATTTAGATAAGCAGCTCTGAGAATTTCCACTGCCCTGTAACTCCAACCAAAATACCTCTTCCTTCCCTTTTTCTGGGCTTAACAGAGGCCAATTCACATGACTGACTACATGTATGCCAAGCATTTTTTCTTCTCAGCCAAGATTAACTACACAAGGAGCAAGTGGGTCATCATAATTACTCGCCACAAGCACCGACTTTCTCAGCACATGTTAAGTAACGCCACAGAAAATTACAAATTGTGCTCACAACAAATACTTTGGAACATTTATTCCCAACATGTACTGCATAAAGCAAGTTGGAGCATGGGAAATTATTTGTGGTGGTGGTTTATGAACTAGCTTAGTCTAATCAATTTCAAATAAAATACAAGTCATAGAAAGAGCAGGCGTGAAACACATAAACTGCTATAGACTTAAAGACAGGTGTGTAGACACACATGCTATCTCCCTTCTATTCATCCGAAATACCTTAGCAGCTTATTGACTGGCTGATTGCTTAAAGCAAAAGTAGTGAACTTGAAATTCACTGGTTAGACTGAAGTTCAAGTTGGCTCCTTCGCCTTCCCAAAACCGGTTTGCCTAGTTGAGTCAACTTTACTGTTTAAAATAGCTACAGATGGAAGCTACACGTTGCTGTAGAGAAAGGCAGAAATATACAGGATGTGGCACCAAGATAAGAAAGCTAAGATAGGAAGATGCATTGCTACCACACTTGCAGAGATAAACACTTTTCTTTTCCTTCTTAAGAATACGCGATATGACATGTTACCTCTCATTTTCTCACACATCTAAATTATCCCACAACTTAGTACTGTTTGACAGGGGAAAACATATTACCGGCAGAAACAAAAGTAACTAGCGTGGCAGGATTTAAAGCCAGCTAAGCATTCCAGAGCCCTTGCATTGGTGGGACTGTAGGGTCAGGATGAGGTTAGAGAGCATGTGTACAATAGCATCCACACAATCTATACAGACGTGATCACAAATATATGTCAGGAGAGATGCCTCTTCACATTGTTCCATACTCCTGATCATATTAACAAGACTTAAGTATTTCTTAAATCCCTTTAAAGTTGCCAAATGGCTGTGTCACATTTTTCCATGTTGTCAGGTGCATTCTTCATAGGCAAACACATTTAATCAATGTAAGATTGCAAATACTTAAATATCTAAGCAGGGTCAGCTTGGGAATCACCAAGAAATACCAAGTGCTTTTAGGCTATATTTCAGAGGGAAAATTTGGCAAAACCACCTCTGAGCATTTCTTGCTTAAGAAAACCTTATTAAATTCTTGGGAGGAACATAAATCGACAGGTGGCTTGAAGGCACACATGATTGTAAATTCATAAGCAAGGCAGAGGAAGATGTCGTTCTAAGATAATTAAGGATGAAAGGAACATTTTCGACACTGTGGGGTAAGAAACCTCTCCTCAAAACTGGAAGAAACTTGTCCAGGCCAAGAGCCCTACCCAACAATAGCCCATGCCTCTTCTCAACAATAATTTTCCTGGAGGACATGTTCCCAAATTATATGGCAATAAAAGAGAAAGAAACCAATGTTTGGTTTCGAATAACTTGCATTTGTTCACACCTATCCTTGAATTATTGAGGGGAAAAACAGGAGCATTGGGGGGGAGGCTGTGTGTATGGCAACTATGGATGTCATAGGATTTTTTTATGCAAGGAGTACTCTGAGGTGGTTTTGCCAGATCCTTCCTCTGAAATATAATCTACAGCACCTGGTATTTGTTGGTGGTCTCCTATCCAAGTATTAACCAGGGCTGACCCTGTATATCTTTCAAGATCAGTTGGGGATCTGGTGCTCTTAGGCTGCCTGTCCCCTGCAATTCAAATACCACAAATTCCCACCTCACCTGTTTTGGAAGGAGGATACAAAGGGATCTTGTAGCACCTTTGAGACTAACTGAAGGAAAGAAGATGGAAGCATGAGTTTTTGTAGACTTGAGCCTAATTCCTCAAATGCACAAGTAGGCTGAAATCTACCAAAGGTGTGACAAGTTGCCTCTGCATACTGAATCTCCAGACTATGGCATAGGTCCAAAACACTGCAAAAATAATCCAATTTGAAACCACTTTAACTGCCCTGGCTCAATGTTAGAGAATTTGGAGAACTGTAGTTTTGTGACACATCTAGCCTTCTCTGTCAGAGAACACTGGTGCCACAATAAACTACAATTCCCAAGATTCCCTAGCATTGAGCCAGGGCAGTTAACGAAGTCTCAAACTGGATTATTTCTGTGGTGTGTTTTGGACCTTTGTTTTGGAAGGAGGCACTATAGAGAGATCTGAGGTCATAACTAATAAAAGGACCCCCTCCCTCCAGAAGGCCTCTGCTTCCTATTTTGGTGTGGGGTTTGTGTGTGTGTGTGTGTTTTTAAAGTAAAATCAGGCTTATGTCCTGAACTTAATAAAGATGTCCAGCTGTGACAGTGAAAGGGTTGCCCACTGGCACTTTAGGATAGTCTTAACTACTTGGTTTTGCATTTAAACTTGATGGAAGTATTAAGCAGCATATTGGCAAATTAAACATATACAGATTTGCGCCGATTGATTTAGGCAAATAAAGGAGGCCCTCTCTCCTCCAAGGCAAAGGTATGAACCCTATACTCAGTGCATCTACCTTGTTGTTGTTGTTGTATGCCTTCAGAAGTCCAATTCCAATTTCTGGTGACCCCATGGCGAACCTATCGTGGGCCTTTCTCAGCAAGATTTCTTCAGAGGGGGTTTGCCATGGCCATCCCCTGAGGCTGAGAGAGTGTGACTTGCCCAGGGTGACCCAGAGGGTTTCCATGGCTGAGCTGGGAATCGAATCCTGGTTCCTAGAGCCACAATCCAACCTTCAAACCACTAGGCCATGCTGGCTTTTGCTGCTAGCTGCCTGAGACAAACTTCCCAGGGCTTCATCCCCACTGCAGAAACAATCCAGGTTGGCACAGGGTGACCTCGTGTCCTCCTTTTCCCAGGACACGTCCTACATTTCAGCCTTCTGGCCAAGAGGAATTCCAAAGCGTGCTGCATTTGGAGCATGGCTAACCAGCATGAATTTATGTGTCTGTGAGTGCTTCTAGCTTTACTTTGCACATGCCCTACATTCTTTTATGGAAAGTCCTACATTTTGCAGCGCCTTGTCCTCCTTTGCAGTGAGGACACCTGGTCACCCTGAGTTGATTCCACTTCACCACACTGGCTCCATGCTGCAGGATTTGTAGTTTGTGGTGGCAGCAGAGCTAAACGTCTCACCAAACTACGAATCCCAGGATTCCACAGCATGGAGCCCTGTCAGTTAAAGCGGCATCGAACTGGACTATTTCTGCAGTGTGTGCTTTGGGTCTCTATGATCTATGATCCAGCAATCCTTCCTTCCCTCCCCTCTCTACCTACCTTCCCGGCAGCTTGGCGCTCCGCTTCCAGAACTGCTTGCTGCTCTCCGCAGCCATAGCTGGGCTCCGAGGAGGAAGAGCCCCAGCCAGAGCCCTCCGGCCGAGGGGCCTCCTCACCTCTTCCCTTCAGGGCCGCCAGTCTCCGGGGCCGCCATCTTAGATTCGGGCGGGCGCTCTCCAGCCATTGGCTGCCACCCGGGACGTCGAGGCGTCTGGCCAATCCTGAGCCAGGAACCCCGAGCAACGTGAAGCAGCCAAGGAAGGGCGACGAATGGGAAGCCGCGCAGGAGCGTGAGGGGCGTGGCGAGGCGAAAGGGGGCGGGGCGAGGAGGCCTCGTGCTGTTGGAGGCGGGAAGGCGGTTTAACCGTCAGCCTCCGGGGCGCGCGCTTTCAGAGAGGTCAGGAAGCCATGGTAAACAGCGGCCCTGAGTATCTGCTCAGTTTGACTCCGCTTTACCTGCCCTGGCTCAATGCTAGGGGATGCTGGGAGTTGTAGTTCATCCTGGCACCAGAGCTCTCACTGACAGAGGAGGCTCAATGTCTCACAAACACTACAGTTCCCAGGGTTCCCTAAGACTGAGCCAGGGCAGTTAAAGCAGTCTCAGGCCTTCCTCAAACCCAGGCTTTGAAACCCAGGTTGCATCCACACTGGAGAAATAGCCCGCTTTGGCCCCGCTTTAACTCTTTGTGTGGCTCAAGGCTGTGGAATTCTGGGAGCTGGAGTTTGCTGTGGGGCCCAGAGCCGGCATCCATAGTTTTTTGTGGGTTTTTCAAGCTATGAGTTTGTTCCTGGCGTTTTACCAGCATCTTCAGAGAATGCAGACATGGAAGAAAGAGAATGGGATAGATAGATAGATAGATAGATAGACACTCATCCCTCTGTATTTGTGGCTTTGATATTTATGGTTTTGATTAATATGTTCTCTCTAGGAATATCTAGGTCCTCCAATGCAACTCTATGGTCAACTTTAGCCCAAAGTTGCACCGAAAGACCTAAGGATTCCTAGAAAGGTGTCCTCTCAGGCAAAAAGATGGTGCTTTTGTTATTTGTGGTTTTTCCATATTCACTGGGGGTCTTGTGTCCCTAACCCTACGCAGGGAGAAGTGTGTGTGTGTGTGTATATATATATATATATATATACACACACACACACATACTGTTGGTTGAGAGGAAGTGATTTGCATGTTAATCTGTGTGTTCTGTTTCCTGTTGACAGCAAAGAAGAAACTCTTAAACAGTGTTACCTACAAACCTTGAAGATATATCCCCAGAATGTTTTACCAAGATCCCCAGAATTCCCCAATATTTATTATTATTATTATTATTCAGTCAAAATCCCTGGAAAAAAATTAATTAAATTCCCCAGATTCCAGGGAATTCCCAGAAAATTTGGCAACACTGCTCTTAAATAAAGTTTGGCTACCAGTCCTGAGAAACACCAGAATCAAGAGCCAGCAAATGCAAATGAAAGCCACTCAGAGTTCCCAGCAGACAATGGATCGTTAATTAAATAGATCCCCCGAGGCCTCACCATTCAACAACAGAACAATACACAGATTCTAGTTTTTGGGGCTATGTGGCCATGTTCTAAAATTTATTCCTGACAGTTTTGCCAGCATCTGTGGCTGGCATCTTCTATCGACTTCTATCTTCTGGCATCTTCTATCCACTATGGATGCTGGCCATGAAAAGCCTTTGACTTCACAATACACAGATTAACATGTAAATCGCTTCCTCTCAACCAACAAGTAAGTCTATCATGCCAGCATTCTCTGAAGATGCCAGCCACAGCTGCTGGCGAAATGTCAGGAATAAACTCTTCTAGAGCATGGCCTCATAGGCCGAAAAACCCATGAAAAACTACAAAAATCTCTCAGCCTCAGGGAAAGATCAGTGCTTACAAACCCTGGGTGTATCTGGCTCTAAATGCTGTCCAGAACGATGAGGCTGGGATAGAGGAGAGGCTTAGAGGCACCATTTATCCCTGGGAAGGAAATCGCCTCAGCGGTGATTCCTAAACCTTGTCCTCCCAAGTGTTTTGGACTCCAACTCCCAGGTGCCCCAGCTATCTTGGCCAACAGTCAGGAATGCTGGGAGCTGAAGTCCAAAACATCTGGAGCACCAAAGTTTGGCAACCACTGAGTTGCTATGAAAATCCCAGGATAAAACCACTCTCTCAGCCTCAGAGGAAGGCAAAGACAAACCCCTGCCTGAAGAAACTTGCCAAGAAAACCTCATGATAGAATCGCCTTAAGGTCGCCATAAATTGGAAATGACTTGAAGCCAAACAACACACACAATACAAGGCTGCACTCCTGAACAGGCTTACTTGAGATATATCCCATTGAGGCTCATAGACATCTGTGTTGTTGTGTGCCTTCAAGTCATTTCCAATTTATGTGGCCCTAAGGTGCATCTGTCACGGGGTTTTCTTGACATGTTTCTTCAGAGGGGATTTGCCATTGCCATCTTCTGAGGCTGAGAGAGTGACTCACCCAAGGTCACCTGGCCAAGCTGG